>NW_008360309.1:2734628-2796460 GCF_000622305.1 Nannospalax galili
TCAATCAATATTTTAAAAAATTATAAACCCTTAACTTTTAATCCCAGCACTCCGGAGGCAGAGGCAGGCATATCTCTGTGAGTTCGAGGCCAGCCTGATCTCCATAGCAAATCCAGGCCAGCTAGGGCTACAGGGAGACCCTTTCTCAAAAAGACCAAACAGAATTATAGGATTTGATTAGAGTTCCAACCAAGGAGTTCTGGTGAATAAGCTTTGGGTCTTACAGATTTCCAACAAGCCAAGGTATAAACATCTGTGGATGGGGAAGCGGGCTGCCTTGGTCATTAGAAGGAAGTGAATTCTTCCATAAGGAAGGATTTGGGTCATTTAAAGTTCAGAAGGTGGTGACAGGAAGAGAGCGAGCAGACTTGGGGGAACAAGTGGGACACAGCAGTGAGGCATGCTTATAATCCCAGCACCCAGAAGCCTGAGGTAGGAGGATTGAAGAAAGTTCCAGGCCACCTTGGGCTACACAGTGAGACCCTGTGCCAAAACAACAAAAACAAATGAACAAAATACACAAACTAAATAAACCATGGAAGGCTGGGGCTCTGGCTGGGTTGGTAGAGTGCACCACATAAAATGGGTATGGTGACACATGCCTGTCATCCCAGCACTCGGAAGTGGAGGCAGGAGGATCGGGGGTGAAGATCATCCTTGAGTACACAGTGAATTTGAGGCTAGTCCGTGTATATGTGATCCTGTCTCATATATATATATATATACACACACACATGTATATTATATGTATATAATATATATGTATGTATATATGCATATATATACATCAATGTCTACCTTTCTTCATAAGTCGCCTGTGTCTAGTATTTTGTTATAATATGGGAAGCTGACTAAAATAGTACGGGAGGACATTTCTCTAATATCTTCTATACCTTCCTTCAAACCTCCTCTTGCTTCCCTCCTTTCTTTTTTCCCATTACTACTTCTTCTTCTTCTTCTTCTTCTTCTTCTTATTATTATTATTATTGTAAGAAACATTAAATATTGGTCTTTTCTTTCAAGCATTGTAAAACCTGGAACTTGGTTTATGACAAGGAATTCTAATCTTTTTTTTTAATTTTATGTATGAGTGTATTGCCTGCATGTATGTGAGTGCACCCGTGTCTTGCAATGTCATGGAAGTCAGAAGAGGGCTTCGGATTTCCCTAGAACTGGAGTTAAGGATGGTTCATAGCCACCATGTGGGTGCTGAGAATTGAACCGGCCCTCTGCAAGAGCAGTCAGTGCTCTTAACTGCTGAGCCATCTCTCCAGCCCCAGAATTCTAATCTTTTAATCCCACCACACCTTGTAAGACTTTTGTTTAAGGAAAGACCCTGATGCATTCCTGAGCCTGATGGCCTGGGGTGGTAGAGGACTTGTCCCTTCACAGGAACCATTCTGAGTCTTTTAAACTAGCCAACCAGGAAAGAGTGTGAGGTTGGACTCCAGCCAATGGGAAAAGGATGCAGTTCTCTTGCATTAAGCATAAAGGCCCACCAGGCTTCTGGGCCCTGTGTGTACTTGCTGAATCTGACCGACCATACAAGACACACTTTTGCAAAAGCAAAACTGCCATGTGGAATTACTTTCACTTTGTCCAGGTGTTCTTTGTGTGGTATTGATGGGGTCCGAGGACCTTGGATTTCATTTCTAATTTCATTTATTAACAGTACTGTAGGTTGAACTTAGGGCCTCTTGCATGCTTTACCACTAAACTATATTCCCAGGCTTTATAAAACTATTTACTTCTTGGGCCAGAGAGATAGCTCAGCGGTTAAGAGTACTTACTGGCTGCTCTTAAGAGGACCTGGGTTCAGTCTCCAGCACCCACAACTGTCTGTAACTCCAGGTCCAGGGGATCCAGTGCCCTCTTCTGACCTCCACAGGCATTGCATGACACAGGTAGGTGCACTTACATACATGCAGGCAATACACTTATGTACATAAAATTAAAAATAAAATATTTATTTGAGGGAGAGGGAGAGAGAGATATAGGGAATGCATGTGCATGGCACATGTGTGGTCTCAGGACAACTTTGTGGAGTCACTTCTCTCCTTCCACCTTTACATGATCCCAGGGCTCAAACTCAAGTCACTAGGCTTGACAATGGCATACTATGTTTCTGGTTTGGCCTTGGATTCAGTCTGTACCCCAGACTGGCCATGAACCTGTAATCCCCCTGCCTCAGCCTCCCAAGAGCTGGAATGACAGGCCTGCACCGTCTGGCCAGCTTGCATAAGGGGATAGCTAAGCAAGGTGACTGGACTACAGGACAAAGGGCACAGCCTCTGCCTTTCTCAGCCTCACCTGCAGGGGGCAGCAGGCCACTAGCTGACTTCACACACTGCAGTCCACAGGACCCTGAATAAACCAGTGTCTGGAGGTAGAGGACCCTGCTGGGATTAAGAGAGAAGTGACTGGACTGGTGAGATGGTTCAGTGGGCAAAGGAGCTTGCCACCAAGTCTGAAAACCTGAGTTCGAGCCCCAGAATGGACACAACCGCCTCCCACAAGTTGTCCCCTGAGCTCCATTGGAGCACACACGCAGACACTAAATAAATGTACAAAAGAAAACCAAAAGGAACCCGTCCTTTCCTAGGCATCCACACAGGTTGGCCTCCAGTAAATGAGGGTGACTTAGGAGATCTTCACTTGTGCACCTGGAGCTGTGTGTCCGGGAGGCAGTGGCTTGACTTCTCTGAGCGTCCTGGTCCTTCTTTATAAAATGGAGATGCTGGCAAGGATGATGGCCAATACGCTACAGAATGTGTACAGATCATCTGTTGCATGCCTACAACTGCTCCATCAGGCAGAACAGCCTATTTTTACAGATAGGAAAACCAAGGCACATCAGCTGTCATTCAGCCTGCTTAGCGATCCATTGTTGTTTCTATCACTGGCCCATTAAACAAGGGACTGGTTGATAACCAGGAAGGGGACACAGGGAAGGAGTTGAAAGAGGAGAAACCGGGGAGGAGGAGGAGGAAGAGGAATAAGAGGAGGAGGAGGAGGAAGAGGAGGAGGAGGAAGGGGAGGAGGAGGAGGAGAAGGAGGAAGAGGAGGAGGAGAAGGAAGAGGGGGAGGAAGAGGAGGAGGAGGAGGAGGAAGAGAAGGAGGAGGCCTGTGAGAACTGGGAACTCAGTCCTGAAACCACCCCATATCCAGGTAGGGTATCAATATCACTCCAGGTTTCATGTAGAAAGAAAAATACAGCCCCAGACATAATATCTGACCTTCTATGCTGCACCCTAGTTCTTAGTCAACTTTCCTCAATGACCTAGGGGAGGAGAAGAGGGGCAGGGACGTGAGTGGGAGAATCAACCAAAATGAAAATCTGTTAATTGGTTAAGCTAATTTTTTTTTTTTTGGTCTTTTTGAGACAAGGTCTCCTTGTAGTACCAGCTGGCCTGGAACTGGAACTCACTATGTAGACCAGGCTGACATTGAACTTACAGTGATCCGCCTGCCTCTGCCTTCTGAGTGCTGAGACTGAACATGTGCGCCACCATACCCAGCTTGTTAAGCTGATTAAAAAACCTGTTTACCTGGCTAGCACAACCCCTAGTCCAAGTGAAAAACCAACTGAGGCAGGCTCCCAGACCTGCTTCTGCTTGTTGGCTGCCCAGCAGAGCTAGGTGGTTGGACCTGCCATGAGACACTCCATCTAAAACATACAGAGATGACTGGCTGGCACCGGCTGGTGCTCCCTTGCTGTGATGTTGTGACCAGCCCTCAGAATGAGCTGAATGGACAACTGGGTACCAAGCATCTCAGTCTGTTGTGGACCTTACCAGACCTGCCAGCAAGATGTGCCCATGTTGCCAAGGTGGCAGGACTATTAGGGGTGACCAAGAGCTCCACACAGGGAACTCACACCTGGTACTGTAAGCTGGTCAAAAGCCTGTGGCTAGGGAAGTCACAGACCTAAGGGGGGAAGCTGCTGACTCTGTTTTACCAAATGGGCATGATGTGCCTGTCAAATCACCTGTGTATCCCACAGATCAGTGCTGTGTAGCTTTGGCCAGAGAAGCCTATCGTAAGTGACTGAGATCTCAGCCCTAAAAACGACATATCACTCATACACAGACACACCTGCAAGGCTCAGGAACATACCACAGGGGTGTGGGGATGGGGTGGGGCTCCCTGAGCACTGTCTTCTGCACATCACACAGCTTTGCACCCTCAGCAGCCTAATCTCTGCACTTGAGCTATGAGGCTGTCTATAAGTCACCTATGGGGTTGCCGCCCTGCCCTCCCTGGGGTTCACAGGCAGTTAGTGGCTACAGGGTGTGACAGATGCTTTGGCTTTGTTTTTTGTTTTTTTTTTTTTTTTTTACTTTCCTCTCTTTTTTGGATTTATTTTATGTGCATGAGTGTTTTGCCTGCATGTATGTAAGTGTACCCAAGTCTTGCAATGGCCTGAGGAGGTCAGAAGAGGGCAAAGAATCCCATGGAACTGTAGTTACAGATATTAGCACCCACAGGTACTGGGAACTGAACCCGGGTTCTCTGCAAAAAACAGCCAGTGCTCCTAACTGCTGAGTCATCTTGCCAGCCTGGGTTTTTTGTGGGTGCCAGGGATCCAAACTCAGGTCCTCATGCTTCCTGAGAAAACCCTGTACTGACTGAGCCAGTTCCCCTCCCTCCCTCCTTCCTCCCTCCCTCTCTCCTCCTTTCCTTCTTTCTTCTCTCTGCCCCTCCCTCCATTTCCAGATAGGATCTCATGCAGTTCAGGCTGACCTCGAACTCATGACTCTCATGTCTCAGCCTTCAGAGTACTAGCTGAGATGACATCCTCACCCCTGAGCCTTTGATAATCACACTCATCCTCAGAATGACTCAGACATTTCAGTAATTCTCATATCACAAACAAGGTTCAGAGAGGTTGGACAACCCACCCCAGGGCACAAGCTATGGGAGGAAAGTCGAGATTTGGGCTCGGGGTTGCTTACGACCTTCCCTTCCCTTTGAGAGTCCACTGAAGGTACTCCTGACCCCCAGCCTCCCCGGGTGGTGGTGGGCCTGACTCCCCCGAGACACCTGTCAGCCCTTGTTACTGCTCAGCCCTTGTCCTCACCTGTGGACAGGTTCAAAGGGCTACCCAGAGAGCCACACTGTAACATGAGCTTCACTAAGCTGGGGGTGACTAGACAGGTGGGCAGGTGACAGTCCAGGCAGGACATCTGGTCTGACGCCCAGGAGCCTGTCCACACCGACTCCAGGCTGTGGTCCTCACCATGGGCAGCAAACAGACTGTGTTGACTCACCAGCAGCTGGAGGAATACCAGGTGGACGTGGGCGGGGAGGCCTGGGGTTCAGGCAGCTGGGGGCCATGTGGAACCTTGCATGTGACATGGGTTCTGGGTGGCGGAAGGGCTTGAGGGAGAGTCCCAGAGTCAGATTAGGGTCCAGCAGTGTCCATCCCCACAGGACTGCACTTTCTTCACAAGAAAGGAAATCATGAGGTCAGTGGGGGTGAAGGGAGGTGGCTCGGAGGCAGCTCTCTAGTCTCTGCTGGGAGCACTGGCAAATGTTATTTTGTTTGTTTGAGGGGCCTCACTTTGTAGCCCTGGCTATCCTCAAACTTGCTTCTGCCTCGAGTGCTGGGATTACAGTGTGTGCTGCTGTGGCTGCCTGCAGAGTTTTAAATTATTTATTATTGTTGTGTGTGTACATGTGTGTGCGCCACGGTGCGTGTGTGTGTTTGCACTTGCATGCCATGGCATGTGTATGTGGGGATCAGAGCACAACCTGTGGAGCCAATCCTCTCTTCCTACCTTTACCTGGGTTCTGGAAATGGAACTCCGGCCATCAAGCTTTCTTGGCAAGGGTCTTTACCGACTGAGCCAGCTCACTGGCCCCGTTTGTTTATTTATTTAGATACTGAGTCTTGCTGTGTAGCCTAGGCTGGCCTGAAACTCTCAATCCTCCTGCCTCAGCTTCAAGAATCTTAGGATGACAGGTATATGAGTTACTATGCCTAGTATTTAAATTAAAAAAAATCAAAACTGCACTCTTTCTTTTTAAAAGAACATTTTGTTTTTTATTATGTGTATGTTTGTGTGTGTGCATGTGCCACAGCCCTCAGCTTGTGGGAGTTAGTTCTCTCTTCCATCATGTGTGTCCCAGGACTGAGCTTAGGTCATCAGGCTTGGTGGCAAGCGCCTTTACCCACAGAGCCATTTCATGGGCATTTGTGGAGTTTTTGTTGTTGTTGTTGTTTTTATTTTTTTAGATAGGATCTTTCTGTAGCTGCAGATGGCCTGGAACTCACTACATAGACTAGACTGGCCTCGAACTCACAGAGATCTGCCTGCCTCTGCCTCCCCATTGCTGGGATTAAAGGCATGGGCCACCATACTTTGAAAATTTTGCAACTTGGTAGGACTCAATATATCAATGTGGCAGAGGTTAAAGCATTGGGGGTGTTGCCCCTTGGTCAGTGGACAGAGGCAAATGTAGCAGCTGAGAGGTCACATCCTGTGACATGGGCACTACTGTTACAATTGGGCAGCTTGGTCTTCTGCCCATGGGTAGCAGGGAGTGTGGAGGGTGTTGGAAGGCATACCTCCATTTGGAGGCTGGGAGTCCAGTGCAGAGTTGAGAGCCAGCTGAACTCTGACTGATATAGAATAGACAGTGGCTATGTGCAGGTGGCCCCTTGGGGTCCCTGGCATGAGCCCAGGGAGATGTACATAGCTGAGCCTCCTCTGTCACCACCCTGCCTGTGGAGCCATTGTACAGAGGCCCCGGCCCATGAACCCAGAGCTGTGAAACCCAAGCTGGCTGGGGTTCAGCTGCGGGGCACTCAGAGCCAAGCCCCACTTGTGTGGGCTCAGGGCATCCATTATTAATGGGCGCAGCTCTCACCCGTCAGTCCCATTGTCTGTGTGGGGACAGCTCGCAGTGTCGTGATCAGATCACTGATGGGGAAACTGAGGCTCAGGCTTCAGAGTCACCAGCACTGGAGGATGGACAAGCTCACTGAGGCCACACAGAAAGACAAACTCCATGAACCAGCAACATGGCTTAGTGAGTAAAGGAGCTTGACCAAGCCTGATCACCCGAGTCCTATCCCTGGGACCCACAGGGTGAAAGGAGAGAACTGACTCCTGCAAGTTGTCCTCTGACCTCCACACACATATAATCTTGCAAACACACAAATAACTGTAAAAAAAAATAGATACTTAAATGTAAAAAAAGAAAGAAAGAAATAAAAATTCTTGGTGTTCCCTGTAGTACCCTGGGAATTGGGTAGTCAGGATGGAAATTCCTTAGACTTCCCAAGTTCATGGCCACAGAAAACTCAGAGGCATCTGTGTCCCTCTGAGAAAGTCCCTAGTAGCTTTGGACATCAGAGACACTCAAGATGGTCTCTATGAGGCTCATGCTCAGTATGCAGTGTTTTGTAGATTCTCTTTCAAAACATCTGGCCAGGTGTGGTGGTGCATACCTGCCAACCTGGCACTCATGAGGTTGAAGAGTTGGAGAGCTGGTCTGGCGGTTAAGACCGTGTGCTGCTCTTGCAGAGGACCTGAGTTCAGATTCAAGCACTTGCATCAGGTGATTTACAACTATCTGTAACTCCAGCTCCAGGGGATCTGACACCCTCTTCTGACCTCCACAGGCACTGCATGACACAGGTGCACTTGCATATATGCAGGCAATACACTCATACACATAAAATAAAAATATAAATAAAATATTTTAAATTAATAAAAAATTGATTTATTTTTATTTTATGTGTATGAGTGTATTGCATGTATGTGAGTGCACCCGTGTCGTGCAATGCTGCGGAGATCAGAAGAGGGCTTCAGATTCCCTTGGAACTTGTCCCTAGTAAATAATTTATTATTATTATTAATATCCATGGAGGCCAGAAGAGGGCATTGGAACCCTTAGAACTGGAGTTTCAGCCAGGCATGTTGGTGCACGCCTTTAATTCCAGCACTAGGGAGGCAGATTCAGGTGGATCTCTATGAATTTGATGCCAGCTGGGCTCGTCTACAGGCTAGCTTGGGCTACATAGCGAGAATCTATCTATCATCTATCTGTCTGTCTATCTATCTATCTATCTATCTATCTATCTATCTATCTATCTATCATCTATCTATCTATCTAAACCATACTGGATATTAGCTGTTTGTCTGTGCACTGCCCCATTGGAGGAAACCTGCCTTCTATTATGGAGAGTGGGAAGGGAGGCATAAGGACAGGTAGAGGGGTCTCTGAAGGCAGGGTCTTGCCAATGTAATGATGAAATATATAGGTTACCTATCAAGACCCTGTTGATGTTTGCTGTGAAGTGACCAGCCATTAGCACCTCTGTTCTCCCAGCTCTGTCTTCCAGGGGAAATCCTGCTCATACTTCTAAGCCCAACTACAATACCCCTTCCTCTAGGAAGCCCATGCTCCTCAGCTTGTCCCTACCTCCCCTCTTTACCCTGGCCTTGTCTGCAGGGAGGGACACAGAGGTGCTGATGTCTGGTTCTGTGTGTTCGAGTGTCAGACCTACCCAAGGCTCCCAGCGACCCAGCATGCTCTGCTATGGAGTGTGTGACAGACAGGAGGGACAGGTGTCTTTCCCTCTTGGCGCCCAGCCTTCCCTGGCTTCTCTCTTCCCACACCAGACTCTTCTATCGCTACCAAGACCTGGCCCCCCAGCTGGTCCCCCTCGACTACACCAGCTGTCCTGATGTGAAGGTGCCCTATGAGCTGATCGGCACTATGCCAGAGTTGAAGGTACGCCTGGGCCGTGGGGACAGAGGAAGCTGCTCCATTGTGTTCCTATGAGGTGGGAGTTACTGTCAACCCATTTTACAGCTGAGAAAACTGGCTCAGAGAGGTTCTGACACTTGCTTCTGTCACAAGCTGCAACATCACAAAGAGACAAGGTTAAGATGGAATCACAGAAATGGTGAAATGAAATCACACAGGCAAAGGGCTTAGTTACTGGCCAGGTGTGGTACTACACACTTGTCATCCCAGTATGCAGGAAGCTGAGGCAGGAGGATTAAGAGTTGGAGACAAGCCTAGGTAACATGAGATCCTGTCTCAAAAGACACAATCTCTCCCCCACAGGTTTAAGGAACATCATAGAAGAGGGGTAGAGAGAATGTGGAGTGCTGTGAAACTCTGTCTTCTGGACACACTGTTGCACTCGGAACTCACAGTGGTTGTGGTTACCTGCACCAGATTGTGCCTGTCAACAATCCAGACTGGAGGGGGAGGGGCTCATAAAGTCCTGCCCCTCCCTGAGGAGCAAGGGGCAATTGATGGTTGCTTGGGCAGGGGAGTCACATTGTTCGGTAGTGGAGCCCATGCTCCTGTAAATGACTCCACCTATGCCAGCACCCCTTAAATTAAACTTAGTGCTGGAGAGATGGCTCAGCGGTTAAGAACACTGGCTGTTCTCGAAGAAGACCCAGGTTCAAATCCCAGCACCCACATGGCAGCTAACAACTGTCCGTAACTCCAGTCCCAGGGGATCCGACAACTTCTTCTGACCTCCGTGGGCATTGCACGATATGGGTGCACTCACCTACAGGCAGGCAATACACGAATACACATAAAAATAAATAAATAAAATTTTTTAAAAAGTTAAAAAAAATAAACAGTAACACACAGGGAAAGGACATGAACTTTTGAGGGGCAAGTGTTGAAATGAAGAGGTCCTGTGATGTGGAGGGAAAAGAGAAGGGAACCACAGGGGTTCTAGTTTCATTCTGTTGCTGTGACAAAAGCCATCACCAAAAGCAACTTCAAGATGAAAAAGGTTTATTTCACCGGGCTTGGTGGCTCACACCTTTAATCCCTTGGCAGGTGGATCTCTGTGGGTTCAAGGCCAGCCTGGTCTACAAAGTGAGTTCCAGGACAGCTGGGGCTAAAAAAGACCAAAAAAGAAAGAAAAAGGTCTATTTCAGTTTCCAGGTCACAGTCCATCACTAAGAGAAGTCAGGCAGGAATTCAAGCAGAAATCACAAAGGAACACGGCTTGGGGCCTTGCTCAGGCTCATGCTGAGCTAGCATTCTTACACAGCCTAGCACCACTGGCCTAGAGAATGTTGCCCTCAAAGTTAGCTGAGCCTCCTACATCAATTAACCAGCAAGACAGTTCCTCATAGGCCTACAGGCCAGTCTGCTCTGGGAAATCCCTCAGTGGAGACTCCCTTCTCACATGACTCTAGGCAGTCTCAAGTTGACAGTTAAGGCCAACTAGGATGGGGTGAAAATACATATACAAAAGACATTATATATCAAAAGACATTATGTACATATATGAAATGTCAAAGAATAAGTAAGAAATTGTTTAAAAACTAAAATGAAGCCAGATATGATGGCCCATGTGTTTAATCTGAACACTTGTGAGGCAGAGGCAGGCTGATCTCCATGAGTTTGAGGCCTACCTGGTCTACACAGCAAGTTCCAGGCCAACCAGAACTACATAGTGAGACCCAGAGAGAAGAGACAGAATTGAGAATTTAGCTCAGTGGTTAGAACACATGTGAATTACTGTTTCCAAGCCTCAAACTAAATGATAATAGTAATAATAATAATAACAACAACAACAACAACAATAAACTCAAGGTGCAGGCAGCGGAGAAGGCTTGCTGTAGCTCACTAGTCCTTTTCCTGGAAGAGGCAACAGCCTCAGGCTGCCTCTGATTGGCCAATTTGAGTCACATGTCCCTCCCACATCAATTCTGCCTTGCTTCCGGAATGGCAGCCTCCAATTGGCTTCTCTGGGTTATGGACTTTCTGAGGAGCCGGAAGTGGGGAGTACCTGGTGAGGTGGTCAATTGCCGGAATTCCTGTCCAGGGTCCTTGGCTTCCCTCTGACACCTGCCTTCCTCTCCTTAGGACAACCCTTTCCGCCAGAGAATTGCCCAGGTTTTCTCCCAAGATGGGGACGGTCACATGACCTTGGACAACTTCCTGGACATGTTCTCAGTGATGAGTGAGATGGCTCCCCGGGACCTCAAAGCCTACTATGCCTTTAAAATTTATGGTGCGTACAGGGCCCTGGGGTGGGGGAACCTGAGGAAGCACTCATCACATCTGTGGTAAAGGCTGCAAAGCAAGGCCCTGGCGGCCACCCCATCCTATGCCTCCCAACCGAGTAGTGTCCTCCTCTTGCCCACTCTGTTCCAGATACACCTTTTACCTTTTACAGCGCTGGGTCTGGAACTCAGTGCCTCTTGCATACTAGACAGGGCTCAACGCTTGAGCCACGCCCCCAGCCCCTCACTGGGGGATTCTAGGCAGGGGCTTTACCTCTGAGCCACACCCTAACCCCTCATTGTGGGTTATCTGAAAGGCTGGGATGAAGCTCACTTGCCTAACGTGTAAACATCTGGGTTTGAATTCCCCCCTAAAGTTATCCCAGTTCTTGGCGCACAGTAGGCATTAAATAAATACTTGCTGTATGAATTCTGGGCAGGTCCTGCCTTCTTCCAAAGCACGACTGGTTCTTCTCCAGCCTCTCTTTCCTCTGGTTACATGAGGACAGACATGTCCTCCTGCCACTTAGTGTCCCCACTTCCTACGTCGGCCCCACAGACTTCAATGATGATAACTACATCTGTGCATGGGACCTGGAGCAGACGGTGACCAGGCTGACCCGTGGGGAGCTGAGTGCTGAGGAGGTGAGCCTGGTGTGTGAGAAGGTGCTGGATGAGGCGGACAGCGACCACGATGGGCGCCTGTCACTGGAGGACTTCCAGAGCATGATCCTTCGGTCGCCAGACTTTCTCAGGTATGAGCACGGGGAGGGCCTGACACTCAGACCCTGGGATGGGAACTCCCGTGGGTTCACTGGAGACCGTGGGAAACGCCCCCAGTGTTTCTGGCCTCAGTCCCCACAGCTCTCTGAGGCGTTGGGTGACTGCTTTTTTGTCAACTGAGTTTTTTTGTTTTGGTTCTTTTTTTTTTTTGGTCTTTTTTGAGACAGGGTCTCCCTATAGACCTAGCTGGCCTGGAACTCGCTGTGTAGACCAGACTGGCCTCAAACTCACAGAGATCCTCCTGCCTCTGACTCCCAAGTGCTGGGATTAAAGGCATGTGCCACCATGCCTTGGCTGTCAACTGAATTTTGGAGTGCTCTGACTGTACAGCTGTACTTGGCAGTCTGGTGGTATGATTAGAGCCTCAAGTACAATAGGGTAGGGCAGGTAGAGGACCTGGGTACTTATTACAGAGTTGGTAGACTAAGCCCAGGACCATATCTATCCTGGGGTGTTTTTTTTTTTTTTTTTTTTTTTTTTTTTTTTTTTTTTGTATTCCTTTGTTTGGGTTTTACGAACAGGGTTTCATGTATCCCTGGCAGACCTTGAAGTCTATGTAGCTGAGTATGACCTTGAACTCCTGATTCTCCTACCTTCACCTCCTGAGTGCTGGATTGGCAGATAGGCATCACCACACTTCATTTATGCAGTGTTGGGGATGGAACCCAGGTCTTCATGCCTGCTAGGCAGGCACTCTGCCAACTGAGCTCTAGGCAGACTGAGCTCCAAGAGCCACAACTGAGCCACATCCCCAGCCCCTATCCTGGATTTCTTTTTAACCTTCTGATAGCTAAGAGATGATTTTTGTTTTTCTTTGAAACAGGATCTCCTTATGTAGCTCATGTTGACCTCATGCTAATGATCATTCTCCCTCAGCTTCCTGAATGCTGAGATGACCTGTGCCCACTGGTGTACTGGGCTCAGCAAACTTATTTTATGTACACAGCTAAATGGTTGAGCAAGATGAAGTAGGCAGTGCTATGATCCCCGTGTTGGGGAGGCTGAGGCAGGATTGTGAGTTATATGCCAGCCTGAGCTACAGAAGAGACCCTGTCTCAAATAAATAGATAAATAGATAATAGATGATAGATTATAGATGTAGAAGATAGATGCACAGATGCTAGATGCTAGAAGATAAATAGATGGATCAAAGTTTGCTGAGTCCTGAGCTAACACAAGGAAAAAAACTAGGGCAGTATCCAGCATACAGTAGGTATCCAATAAGTGTGTATGTTCCACTGTACCCAGCATAGAGTAGGTATCCAATAAGAGTGTCCCACATATAGTAGGTGTTCAATAAGGGTGTCCAGCATATAGTAGGTATCCAATAAGTGTGTTCACTCCACTGTGGCTACTGTTATTGTTGGTATTTTTTTTTCTGTAGCTAAGGTCTCTCCCCTGAATATGGAAGGCTAATTCCATTCACTGAGCATGCCCAGTGTATCCTGCCCTTTCAACCTTATGGGGTCACAGCTGGCACCTCCATTTTACAGGGGACTAAATTGAGGCTCAAGAGGGCCAGCTACCTGCTCAGAGCCTCACAGCATGTCTAAGGAGGAGCTGGGATGTGAGCTCTGATTCAAAGAGAAGTGCTTATGACATGGTAGCACAGCAGCAGCACCCGGGAGACTGAGGCAGAACTGCTGTGAATTCTAGGGCAGCCTGGGCTCTGGAGTGAGCTACTACCTCCCCAAATCCAAACAAATCAAACAAAAAAGAGGTCCTGGGGGCTAAGGAGATGGCTCAGTGGGTAAAGTGCTTGCTGTGCAAGCATGAGTCCAAATCCCCAGCATCTATATAAAAGCCAGCATGATGGCAAGCACCTGCTACCCCAGCACCAGAGAGACAGAGACAGGAGGCTCACTGGGGCCCTCTGGCCAGCCAGCCTGGCTTAACGGGTGAGCCCCAGGCCAGTGGGAGACCTGTCTCAAAAAAATAAGGTGGATGGTGGCTGAGGAAGGGCACAAGAACACTTGAAGTTGGCTCCGTCCTCCACACACCTGCATATGCTGCCTGCAGTTTCTGGGGCTGTCCATCGCTCCAGGGCTTCCCAGTCACCTCTAGGACTTGGGAACTGGGACTGAGCTGGGTGGCCTATGCTAGTAGCTGCTGACATGGCCTCTCTTTGCACACACAGCACCTTCCACATCCGCATCTGAGAATGCTGTGGAGGACAGGGCCCAGCCTCACTCTCTTGGAACTCTGGTCTGCCTGGCTGTGGGAATAAATGGATTACACTAGCCTTGGGTCTTTGCCTTTTGCTGTGTGACCTTGGGTGTGGCCATACACTCCGAGCTACAACATCCCATTTCTACTACAAACTGACTTCTAGATCTCTCTCCTGTGGCATCTGGCAGTTCCTCTGTGTGAGTCACCGTGTGTTCAGATCAGGCTCGCCCATCCTTCCCCAGGGGAGGACCCTCACCTGGCCTGCTCAAGCCTTCAAAGGGACAAAATAAAATTTTTTTTACTGGTTCACTAAAGGTGTGTGGGGACACCTCCTGGGGAGAGGCAGGAGCCTCATTTTCAGAGCTTGACCCAGTGCATCACGGTTTACATTTGGAGGAAGCCCAAGGCCACACCACAGCTCACTGCTAGAAGCTGACTTGATCAGAAAGCACCTCACTCTGCACTTATACCTCCATGTCCTGTGAATGTGAATTTGGGGAGCCCTGCATCCCATAGCACCTGGAGTTGTCCTTGGCCCTTATGTAGGGCCTCTTCAGTCCAGTAGGTGGTTAATCTGCCCACCCAGCCCCAACCCAAGTCTTCCTAGAGCACTGACCCCTGGTGGTTAAGAGCCCCAACTTCTGGGGCTCAGTGGTTAAAAGTGCTTGTTATTCTTGGGCTGGAGAGATGGCCACCGGTTAAGAGCACTGGCTGTTCTTGCAGAAGACCCGGGTTTGAATCCCAGCACCCACATGGCAGCTAACTGCCCATAACTCCAGCTCAAGGGCATCCAATGCCCTCTTCTGTCCTTTGTGGGCATTGCACAATATGGATGCACTTAACCTACATGCAGGCAATACACATAAAATAATAATAGCCAGGTGTGGTGGCGCACACCTGTAATCCCAGCACCTGGGAGGCAGAGGCAGGAGGATTCCTGTGAGTTCAAGGCCTGCCTGGTCTACATAGTAAGTTCCAGGCCAGCTGGGGCTGCAAAGGTCTCAAAAAAGACTAAATAATAATAATAATAATAATAATAAGAGTGCTTGCTGTTCTTCCAGGGGACCCAGGTTCAATATCCAGAAACCACTTTTGGCAGCTCAAAACCATCTGTAACTGCAGCTCCTGGGGGAATCCAATGCCTCTGGCTTCTACACATACCTGCACTCGTGTGCACGTAATCCACCCCCCCACCCCGCCTCCAGCCACACACAAAAAATAAAAGTCGTCTGAGGGCTGGAGAGATGGTTTTGTGGTTAAGAGCACTGGCTGCTCTTGCAGAGGACCTGGGTTTGGTTCCCAACACCCACATGGGGACTAACAACCATCTGTAAATCCAGCATGCAGGCAAAACACTCATACAAATAAAAAGTAATAAAATATTTAAATAAATCTCTTTATGCCGGGTGTGGTGGCGCACGCCTTTAGTTGCGGAGGACCCGGGTTTGATTCTCAGCACACTGCAGTTCCAGGGGAATCCAAAGCCGCCTTCTCACATCTGTAGCATTGCGCAGCATGGATGCACTCACATACATGCGGGCAATACAGTCATACATGTAAAATAAAAATAAAATATTTTTTTAAAAAATCTTTGTTTTTATTTGATTTTTTAAAAATCTATTAAGTCTTTAAAATTATGCATATGTGGAAGGGGCTGTGTGCACAGGAATGCAATTGCCTTTGGAGGCCAGAGGCATCCTCTGGAGCTAGAGTTATAGACATGGTGCTGGGAACCAAACCCAGGCCCTCTGCAAGAGCAGCAGGTGCTCTTAACTGCTGAGCCATCTCTCCAGTCCTGAGGTCTATTTCTGTGAGCCACTGCTGCATAGGGGAGGCAAACCACCTACTTCCCACCTTCTGGGAATTTGAACTCAGATCCTTTTGCTTTCAGGGCAAGCACTTTACCTACTGAGCCATTTCCCCAATCCAGGATGTCACGTTTCAGAAAAATATTTTTGTGTGTGGCTGAATCAGATACGGCCGGTGGATACAGAGATTATAGAAGGTGAGGCACAGGCTTGACATGTGCTTGGTATACCAAATCACTGCTGTGATTTCTAAAATTACATTTAATTATTTTTTATTTATTAATTATTTGTGTGGAGGTCAGAGGACAATTTGAAGGAGTGTTTTCTCCTTTCACCATGTGGGTCTTGGGACTCGAACTTCAAACTCTGGTCATTAGCTTTGACAGCCTTTACTTGCTGAGCCATCTTGGGGGCCCTCAGTGCTGTAATTTTATTATTAAAAACCAGCATCCCCAGCAGACCCCAACTTCAGAAATCGCCCCCTCCCAACCTCTTGAGTGCAGTTCTCGGATTGCCAGGGCAGGTGTGGGACCGGGGAGGGGAGGAGGACGGATACCCAGAGGGGCATAGAAACTCAGAGGAGTAGGAGCGTCATCAGTACCCAGGGGCGAATGGTGGCGGAGGGAGGTACTCCTCGGGTAGCCAATCCTGGGCTGTCAAGTCTTGGGTCTGGGGTTTGGTTTCCTGGACCGACAGGGCCCTCATCATCTTCCCTGGCCAAGCCCTAAGCCCCGAGGCTGTGTCCCTCCAGCTGGTAGCACTGGCGGCCTTCTTGGAGGCGGCGTCTCTGCCTTTCCAAGTCTGGGGCTCTGGGGGGGTTGGGAAAGAGGGGGCTGCACGGGGCTCAGCGGGGCGGCGCGGGCTGTCCCAGCTGGCCGCTCGGGTCACAGGGCAGCGGGGCTGCACGGTCGCTGCCAGGTGATCGCTGAGCAGCCGCTGAGCCTTCCTGCCAGTCCGCGGCACCGTCTTCAGGGTCTGCCACAGTTTCCGGCGGGCTTCCCAGAAAGGCGCTTTCGGGGAGCAGGATGCAGATGCAGGCTCTCCGTGGACCACTGCGGGCGCCTTCTTTTCGGAGGCCTGGAGCAGGGCAGGTGGACAGAGGGGAGCAGAGCTCGGAGCTGCCTGCAACGTGAGCCCCGCTGACCCGCGGCCGCCGGGCCCCGGGTCCCCCTCACCGAGACTGAGTGCCAGCCTCCTGGGGCCTACCTACCTCCTCAGGCGGGCGGGACGGCGTCTGAGCTTCCCGGGGACCGGGGCTGTGGGCGCCCTCAGCCACAGTGTTATAGTAAAGGAAGAGATCCTCGTAGTCCACGTGGGCTGGATCCTTCTGCAGGGCGGAAGACCTACGGCTCCTAGGAGTAGGGTCCCGAGAACCCGGCAAGGCGGAGAGGACCCCGGCCACGCCTACCGGGCGTTGCCAGGAGCTATCCCCGCCCACAGCGGCTCTCGGGACACGCCCACTAACCCTCATGAGGTCATAGCCCCGCCCACAGCGATCTCGGACCGCCCACCGAGCCCCTCTGGGGGATGCTGGCTCTTGGCAGCAGATGGGCCAAGGTTACACCCACTGGGACCCTAGAGGGCAGTGACCCGGAGGACAGAGCCCCTGGAGGGGCAGCCCTGGGGCCCAGCCTGGACCTCTGGCAACCCTTGGCGGTCGGCTGGGGTCTCACCTGCCCGCATGCCTGGGTCAGCAGTTCCCCGTGCGGCCTAATAGGCTTCTGCTGATGGAAGATGACCAGGGCGTCCAGTGAGGCGTGGGTCACATCGTCCCCAGTGAGGACGAAAGTCCCATCGTCCAAGAGCTTAACCATGAAGTGACGGCAGCAGGTCTGGGCTCTGCAGAGGCACGGCTGGGTTTGGGACACAGCCCTGTGCACCTGCCTCATGGTGCAGCCCAGCCACCCCAACCCAGCCACATTATGCCTCAGTTTTCCCAGATCTATCTATCTATCTGTCAGTCAGTCAGTCAGTCAGTCAGTCAGTCAGTCAGTCAGTCAGTCTGTCGTCTGTCTGTCTTTTTGAGACAAGGTCTCCCTGCAACCCCTGCTGGCCAGGAACTTAGTATGTAGACCAGGCTGGCCTTGAACTTACAGTGATCCACCTATCTCTGCATCCCAAGTGCTGGGATTAAAGATCTGTGCCACCACACCTGGCCTTTTAAATTTATTTTTATTTTTCTTTTTAAAAAATTTTAAAATGGGAGCTGGAAAGATGGCTCAGCGGTTAAGAGCACTGACTGCTGTTGCAGAGGACCTAGGTTCAATTCCCAGAGCCCACATGGCGGCTACTAACCGTCCTTAACTCCAGTTCTAGGGAAATCCAAAGCCCTCTTCTGACCTCCATGCCATTGCAGGACATGGGTGCACTCACATACATGCACGCAATACATTCATACACAAAATAAAAACAATAAATAAAATATTTAAAAATTAAAAAAATATATTGAGTGTTTTGCCTGCAGGTATGTAAGTGCACCTGTGTCATGCAATGCCAGAGGAGGTCAAAAGAGGCATTGTATCCCCTGAACTGAGGGTTGTGAGCTGCCACGTGGGTGCTGGGAACTGAACCTGGGTCCTCTGCAAGGGCAGTCAGTGCTCTTAACCACTGAGCCGTCTCTCCAGCCCCAACATGGGGTTTCTCAGGCAGACCTCAGGGGTTCTCGTGAGGATGAAATAAGCAACAACAAACTGACTGTTGTGGTCACACCGGTTATAACCGCATTGGGGAGACTGAGGCAGGAGGATGGAGAGTGAGACCCCTGTGGCCACCAAACCACAATTGCAAATCTTTCTTTTTTCCCTTTTTTTTTTTTTTTTTTGACACAGAGTCTCACTCTGTAGCCCAAGCTGGCCTTGAACTCACAGAGATCCGCCTGCCTCTGCCTCCCAAGTGCTGGGATTAAAGTCGTGTGCCACCACGCCCAGCTCATTCATTCATTTTTGAGACAAGTTCTCCTATAGCCCAGTCTGGACTCAGGTTCACTATATAGGTCTCAATGATCTTGAACTCCTGATCCTCTTTTAGCCTCCGGACTACTGAAATGACATGTGTGTGCCACCTTGGAGCAAATTCAAGGCCAGCCTGGGCTACTGTGAGATCGTCTCAAAGGAAAGGAGGGAGGCAGATAGAAAGAGAGAAAGTAAAAAAGGAAAGTTCTGTCTTTGTACCTTCTGAGATGACAAAATCAGGCTTTGAAGACTTTGGGAGCCCGACTGCCTTGGTTTTCTCGACCCAGACTCAAGAAATCACTAATCATGGGGATTGGAGAGATGGCAGGGGGATTAAAAGCACTGACAGCTCTTGCAGAAGACCTGGGTTTGAATTCCAGCTATTCTAGGGGATCTGATGCCCTCTTCTGTCCTCTGTGGACATGGGTGCACTTACATTACATGCAGGCAATTAACTCATTTGCATTAAAACAAAAAATAATACACAAAAAATAATAGACAGATAGGAGATACCTTCTTTTGAGTTGTTGGCCAGGGTGGCCAAAGGGATTCCCAGACAGTAACCCAGCATAGAACTGGGAAATTGAACAGCAGACTCCAATCTTATCTAAAGGAATATTGACAACTGATTTCTTTTAGATGAGGAACAGCTGCCCTTCCTAAAACAAAGCCCTCTAGATAGGCTGACTAGATTCACCAGATGGACAAGTAGTGGGGAGTAACTGGGGGAGCTGACAAAACAGCAGACAGCGGACAGTAGCAAGAATAACAGGGTTCTAGTAGGGGGAGGGAGGCTATGGGAGGGTGCCATCTGGGAAGTGGGTGTATAGTTGAATAGGACGGTTTGGGATGCTCTGTGTGATATACACACAGGAAAAAAAATCAACAAATTATTATATTTGAGGAGGAAGCATAAAAGTTTATGTCATGTTAATTAATAAGGTGATGAACATTACCATTGAAATCTACCCGATGACTTTATAGACATATACAGGTGCCAAGGATCCGAGTGCAACCGATTATGACTAGTAATAATCAGATACATACAGATTAGAGATGCATGCACCAACAGCTTAGTGTTTTGAGCAAAAACAATGAGTCTTTCTGTAAGAAACAATATATTTTAAAATTAAATCTTTTTTAAAGGTTAAAAAACTCATTCAATTTTATGTCTTACAGGGTGTCTCCCAGTTGGCTAGTTCCTCCAAGGGGCGGGGCCTGCTGCGGAGCGTGGACTAGGAGGTGTGGCTGGGAGCCAAATTTTATAGCCACTTTTGAAAGAGATGTATCTTTGCTCTGGAAACTGTTAATGAGTAATGTTAAAGCAGTAATGAAATGCTTCTTCTAAAAAAAATAGAAACAAAAAATAATAGAAGAAATCACTATAATAAAAAACATAAAGAAAGAAGAAATCACTATGATAAAAAATATAAAGAAGAAATCACTATGATAAAAAATATAAAGAAAGAAGAAATCACTATGATAAAAATATAAAGAAAGAAAGAAAGAAAGAAAAAGAAAGAAAGAAAGAAAGAAAGAAAGAAAGAAAGAAAGAAAGAAAGAAAGAAAGAAAGAAAGAAATCACTATAATCAGGGCCATGAGTGTGGAGGTGCATGCCTTTAATTCCAGCAATTAGGAGGCAGAGGCAGAGGCAGGTGGATCTCTGTGAAATCGAGGCCAGCCTAGTCTACATAGTGAGACCCTTGTCTCAAAAAGCCAGTCGACCAACCAACACAAACAAACAAAAAAAACCCAAAACAAACCACTAATTGGAGGGTGGAGGGTGGAGGGAGGCAGGGACCACCCTCAGACCTCTGTAGCCTCTGTTCTCAGACACAGACTCATGGTCTCAATTCCCAGTGTTCCCTGATAGCCGGATAAAGCCACGCCTGCCTGCAGTCATTCCTCTCCATCCAGATCTGTGCAGACCGTGGACGCATGAGGCACCCTTGGCCCTGTCTCAGGAAGCCTCAGATACCCCATCCCCCAAGCCTTAGGTCCCCCTCTCACTCCCACCAACAAGCCTTACTTGTAGGAAAGAGTGTATCCCACGTGGCTGTGGCTGACTCGGATGAGAAAGGTCCCTGGAGGTTGTGACTCTAGCAAGTTCTCAGCAGCCCTGGAGAGGTATGGAAGAGAAGACTGGCTGGACATGGAGGCCCCCACACACAGGACACCCAAGCAACTTGAGACTTGGTTTTGGTTTTGGTTATGCACATGGCTCTCTTGTAACACACTGCTCAGCCTGGCTCCTTCCCCCTCGGTCTGGGCATGCCCAATGCTCTTTGGACAATGCATTTGGAAACATGGGATGCCCAAGTATCTGGGCTACACAAATACCCCTCATTGAAAAATGGGGTAAATTTCCCCACCTCTAAACAATGAAATCTAGACACTTTCTATTTCAGTGTATTTCCAGTGTGTCTGGGAAAAACAGAAGGCCCCATCTGGGTCTGTCAAGTTGGCTCAGCAGGTAAAGGTGCTTGTTGCTAAGCCCAACAACTTGAGTTTGATTTCCAGAAACCACATAGAGAAAGGAGAAAACTGACCTCCACACATATAATAAATGAATAAAATATAATAAAAACTTTTGGGGCAGAGCTGGACAGATGGCTCAGCAGTTAAGAGCACTGGCTGCTCTTGCAGAAGACCTGGGTGTGAATCCCAATATCCACATGAAGGCTAAGAACCATGTGTAACTTCAGTTCCAGGCAATCGGACACTTTCATACACACAAAGTAAATTTTTTAAAATGTAATAACTTTTAATCTATTGGGGCTGGAGAGATGGCTCAGAGGTTAAGAGCACCGGCTGCTCTTGCAGAGGACCCGGTTCAGTTCCCAGCATCCACATGGTGGCTGACAACCTTCCCTAACTCCAGCATCCACATGGTGGCCTACAACTTTCCATAACTCCAGTTCCAGGGGATCAGACACCCTCTTATGGCCTCTAGGGGTACTACATATACATGGTGCACATACAAGCAAACAAAACACACATAAAAAAATAAATAGGGGCTGGAGGGATGGCTCAGAGGTTAAGAGCACTGACTGTTCTTGCAGAGGACCCGGGTTCGATTCCCAGCACCCACATGGTGGCTATGAACCATCCTTAACTCCAGTTCCAGGGGAATCCGAAGCTCTCTTCTGACCTCCATGGCATTGCATGACATGGGTGCACTCACATACATGCAGGCAATACACTAATACACATAAAAAATAAAAAAAATTAAAAAATATCATCCAGGCATGGTGGTATACACCTTTAATCCCAGCACTTGGGAGGCAGAGGCAGGCGGAACTGTGTGAGCCTGAGGCCTACAGTGAGTTCCTGGCCAGTTGGGATTACAAGAAGACCCTGTCTCAAAACAGACAACAGGAAAGAAAAACCCAGCAGCAAAAGTCTTGTTTTGGAGCTCTGAACAATACCTGGAACCTTGAGCGTCCTCACTCATGTGGCTTGCTGTCAGTTCCCTAAACATATATTTATTACATTTGATGCATGTATTCTGTGTATGTGTGTGCACACTTTGGAATGTGCTGCTGTGGGAGGCAGCTCTCTCCTTCTGCCATGTGGGTCCCAGGGAAGGAATCAGAGCCTTGGGCTTGGTACCAAGCACCCTTATCCATTGAGCCACCCATCTCACTGGCCTCCCTGTCAATCGTGACACTATATAAATCTTATTACTTTTGAAAATCTATGTGAGACCTTATTTTCAATTCTTTGGCTAAGATGCCAAGAACTGGGAAGCTCTTGCTCACCACCTATCTTAACCCCAGAAGCATAGCTGCAGAGTGAGGAGGCCAGGGCTTTCCCATAGTCCTTTTCTTTATCGAGACAGGGTCTCATGTAGCCCAGCTGGCCTTAAACTCTCTATGTAGCTGAGGACGACCTTGAACTCCTGATTCTCCAGCCTCCATCTCCCGAGTGCTAGGATGACAGTACATTTGGTTTATTCGGGGTGGGGACAGAACCCAGGGGTATGTGCATGTTAGGAAAGCACTCTTTCTCCTGAGTACAGGCACTCTACCAACGGACTATGTGAACTCCATCAACTGAGCTACAGGCACTCCACTAAATGAGTTGCGGGGACTCTACAACTGAGTCCCAGCCACAGCCTCTGAATGAACAACACAATTTTTCTTGGTGGTTTGAAGCCATGGTATGATATGATACAAGACCTGTGTCACTTGGAGACCTTTGATGACCCTAGGGATAGACCCCTCCTCTCTCCTATAGCCCTTACCTGCCTCTCCCAGACCTGTCCTTAAGTGGAGCATGGTGACCCAAGTAAAAATAGAGGCTATGGTCAGCTGCATCAAGTCCAAAGCCAAGGTGTGCTGTGAGTGTGCTGTGTGGTCTCAGGCGTCTATCCCTCTCTGACCCTCAGCTTTACCCAGGGAAGGTAAGCCTTAGGCCTGGAGCTGATGTGACAATGCTGTGACAATCCTGCTACCTAAGAGCTCCCCAAATGTTCACTGTGGGCAGAGGTGAGGGACCTGGAATCCAGGTGCCAGACAAAGTGGGGGCAAGGGCGTGTCCTCACTCTCGAGAGATGCTGCCATGGAACCACTCAGGAATTCCACATTGGGCCAGAGGGCCCACCTGGGTGTGCACGAACCAGTCTAATCGAGGGGGCAACGGTGGGGGCAGCTTCCTGGCTTCAGTCATGGCATCCAGCAAAGAATGTCAGTTCTGGGGAGAGAGAGAGCAAGTCAGGCATCTGAGCTTGGTCCACGTCTCTTTGCTCTGACTTTGAACCTGTGGTACCTCCTTTACTGGGAAGCCTTCTGAGTGGTCAGACTCACAAAGGCAATAAAGAAAATGGAAAGTTAAAAGATGTTAGAAGGATATGAGAATGGAGATATCTTATTAAGAAGGATTTATGTATGAAAATTATGATGGCTGGATATTTCCAGAATTGACAGAAAAAATGAGAAAGCCTAAGCAAGTGATGGAGGTCTGTGTAGGTTTGTTATGATTTATCAAGGATGAGACAAAGATAATATATAAATAATCTTACAATTTCTAAGGTCATAGCTTAGTCAAGTAGTTTAAGGATGTCTAGTAAAGGTTTATTTAAGAATGTTGTCCAAGCTTTATCCACAGAGCACATGGTAATGAAAAGTACCAGACTGGTGGAACTAACCCTCTTGGGTGTTTAACAGCCAAACTTTGACGCCTGTACTAATCTGGTCAGAGGGACTTAAAGGGACAATTTTTTGTTCCTTGCCCTCCAGGGTCGACTAAGTTCCAGGGGACTATGGAACATTTTTCGAAATGTCCTGTAACTGTGGTGAGTCACCTGTCCTCTTGTTCAGGGAGGCCATGGAGACACCAGAAGATGGATTTGAACCAATGTCCAGTCTTCAAAGAGGAGGATCAACACAGAGGAACATTTCCTCCATGCTTCCAAGTGAAGCAGTCATGGTCAAGTAGGACCTTTGACTTATCTTCACATAGATGGAACTGGTAAAAGAAAGGAGCCAGGGGCTCCTCCCAAGCCCATGTAACCCTTGAGGAACAGATCCTCAAACAACCTTAAGAGTTAAAAATAAATTGGTTTATTTGGGCCAACAGTATGGTCTTAAACACCCAAAGGGAAAGTATAACCTAAGAGTAAAGTCATCAGTATATTTCTTTAAGAGTTCAAGGGATTACATATCCCAGACATTAGACTTTTCTTATAAGATGTTATTTAGACAATTATCTCTCATTGATGATTTTGTTCCTAATAAGATGTTACTCAGATGTAAGACTTCAAATTGTGGTCTGCAATACTGTAGTGCCCACCTACAGCTGAGGGAGGGAACCCACTATTGTTCTAGCCTGAAAATTAAATGATGGCTGAATTTGTTTTCTCTCCCTATCTAGAGGCCATTTAAGAGGGAACTGATTCTAGCCACTCCAACAGCTATCAAAGTGCCTAAAAACAAATCCTGAGTCCATCACTCTCGAGTCCAGCCTTGGCAAACAAAAGGAAAATGAGGAGGAACCCAATAGAGTGATGCTTTTGGACGCCCTCATCAAAAAATTCCAATGGACTTTAATTTGGACATTTGAAATTTGCTCTGTTCTGGCTTTTTTCTGGTTCCTTGTATAGAACTAGTAATACTAACTACTCTTGCCTTTACTTCTCCTTCACATCTAAGCACCAGTCAAGGACCTTCTTTTCTCCCTATAGTTAAGAGTTATGCAATTTTGGAGTCTTTTAGATAGACCCACTGAAGGGGGTACCCCAGTTGCCTCACCCTGCATCCCTGTTCAGCATGGAAGAAGCCAGAGCGGTCTGCCTCCCAATTCCCTATCTGCAATTTGGGTAAACCTCTTCAGAGGATGGTGTGATAATAATAGGAGGTAGGCCAGGCATGGTGGCACACACCTTTGATCCCAGCACTTGGGAGGCAGAGGCAGGTGGATCTCTGTGAGTTCAAGGCCAGCCTGTTCTACATAGTGAGTTCCACACCAGCTGGGGCTACAAGGAGACCCTGTCTAAAAAAAAAAAAAAAAACAGGAGGTAGGAATTGGCTAGGCAGTTAGGGTAAAAAGACCCCAAAGAAAATTAGCCAGTTTCTTTCTTGGCTAAAAGTCAAATTGCCCTTGGGCCTTTTAGCAATGTACTCTGTTCCAAAGGCCAAAAATGTTAAAAGTATTTTGGAGCTTATATCCCTAAAAGATTTAGGGTTACCTCTTCAGAGGGGGAATGTTAGAGTATCAATAAACCCCATAAATTGAACTGGTCCAGACTACAAAAATGTTTATCTGTTGGAAGACCCACTTTTCTAGTCTCACTGGTCAATTACCTGGTGATAGAACCACTCCCAGGAAGGCAGGTTCACCTTAAGTTATGGTAAATAGACGGGCAGAATACCTGTGTGTTAATAAGGATCTAGCTCAGATCCCCACAGAACTTCCAGACCAGCCACAGTGATATTGAAGACACCTGCTCTCCAATTGCTCTCATACCTAGACTAACTCTACACATGCTGGGAGAGGTGTATGATTTCTTATCCACAAAAACAGAAGGGACCAGGACAAAGATCAGCCACCCTGGCAGTCCTAGTAGGAATCAGTCTGGTGACATCAGTAGCAGCCACTGAACTTGCGGCTGGAGATCTGGGACACACTGATCTCAACCCAGCATCTCTCCCAGGAAATAGAGGACCCCAGGCAGGAACTCACCACAACAGTGGAAACTACAGCCCAGTCGATCCAGATTTTACAACTGTCCTCCCTAGCCGAAGTTGCCCTCCAGAACAGGTGAGCCTTGGATCTATTAACTGCAGAAAAAGGGGGAACCTATATTTTCTTGGGTGAAGAATGCTGTTACTATGTCAACCAATCAGGTAAGATCTAGCATGATATAAAACGCCTCCAGCAGGTAGACGAGGATCTCTCACTTAGAACTTCCCAGTACCAGCAGTCACCTCAGTGGGATAGTTTTACAGGACTGACTTCCTGGCTTCTACCCTTACCCCTCTGCTTTCTATTACATTGGCGCTAACCATTGCTCCTTGCCTCTTCAGATATTTTCAGGGCCGGATTCAACAACTAACTCATACTAATTTTAAACAGCTGTTACTTTCCTTCCTTCCACATGTATACAAGTGCCTGTTCACCATCGAGGACCCTGTTCAGATGCACAAGGTGGAAACCCCCGCTGTCTAACTGATCCCTAATTTAGCCTCCCCCACCTCGACTGTGTTCAGTAGGAAGCAGCAAGATGACAACGCCCCCCCTTCTTATAACACAAAAGGCTGGAATGTTAGGGCTTGGATCTGTGGCAACCCCCTCCCCAGTGCAACAGGGCCTCATGGTTTTGCTAGCCCTCTGAAAATACAGGAACTGAGTTAATGGGCACCCTGACTGCCTGTAGACAAGATAAACAGATTCCATACACCTATGACCCAAGACCTGATTGCTGCAAGAGCTGTCTCAGCACAGCCTGCTTCCCCTTTGATAATCTTAGAAGACAAACAGACCCTTGCACCCCAGACCCAGTGACATAGGAGCTGTCTCAGTACAAGCTACTTCCCCCTGATAAGTTTCACAATGTATAGACCCCTTATCCCATGACCCAGATCTTGGTTGACGGAAGGAGGTGGCTTGACAGAGACTGTTCTCTCCTGATAAGCCCTGGCCTCGCTCTCACCTGCCTAACTTGTTTAAAAATATTTTCCTGCCTTCTGCATCCCCCAAACCCCCTATAAAAGCCCCCAGCCAACAGCCTGTAAACTGACAGTTCCTCTATCCCAAATTAGGAGACTGTCCTGTGCATTTTCCCTGCCAATAAACTCTATCCCACCCGAGTTCTTGTCTGTGTCCTGGTGCTATCTCCCCATTTGACTCGATTTATCTATCAGCCACAGTGGCTTTCTTGACACAGGGCTGGAGATAATTGATTTCTTTGCTTCCCCTCAGGGCTGCATGGCACAGGCTGGCCTAGAGGATGAAAAGCTGTTGCAGGTGAAGGGCTGAATGAACTAACAGTTTACCCCATTTTCTTCTCTCAAGACATCCTCACTCCACCCAAACCCATCTGGTCCTCCATCCCTCGCTCACCTCTCTCTGGCTGTCTCCAAGTTTCTTTCTTTCTTTTTTTTTTTTTTTTTTTTTTTTTTTGGCTTTTTGAGACAGGGTCTCCCTGTAGCCCCAGCTGTCCTGGAGTCACTATGTAGACCAGGCTGGCCTTGAACTCACAGAGATCAGCCTGCCTCTGCCTCCCAAGTGCTGGGTTTAAAGGCGTGCGCCACCACGCCTGGCAAATTTCATTTTTTTAATGCTTTTTTTTTTGAGACATGGTCTCACTATGTCACTGAGGCTGGCTTCAAACTTGAGATACTCCTGCTTCAGCCTCTGTGTTGAGATGACAAGCGTGGATTACTAAACCAGACAGCCTTTTGAGGTCCACTCTTCCAGGAAGCCCTCCTCCCTCCTCTGCTGCCTCTCGCCCCGACCCTCCTTTCTCCTCTGGCCCAGCCCCACCCCTTGCTGGACTCCTTGCAGCCAGTCCACGTGGATGCATACCTGGGAGGAGGCCGGCAGGGGCCAGGAGACATCGAAGAAACCTAAGGAGCCTAAGTTTCGATTCCGGTTCAGGGTCTGTACGTCAGCAGGGCAGGGCGGGGTGGGTAGCCCCAGACAGTTCCTGTTTCCTCCTGCAGGTGAATGGTGCAGTAACAGGACAACCAGGGTCTCTGTCTACAGCCCCAGCTGCATGTGGAGCACAGCCGGTTCCCACCAGGTGTTCCCTCAGTGCTTGTTGTGGAGCCTGGCCCCTCCTTCCCACCATCAATTTCCTCTGTCTCTCTCCCTTCCCTTTCCTTCCCTTCTTTTCTTTTCCTTTACTTTTTTGAGACACTGTCTCATGTAGCCCAGGCTGACCTAGAATTTGCTAGGTCAAATTCTGAGGATGAATTTGAACTCCTGATCCTCCTCTCAGCCTCCTAAGTGCTGGGATGTCATGTGTGTGCACCACAAGTTTATGCAGTGCTAGAGAGGAACCTGGGATTTCATGTATGCTAGGTAAGCACTCTACCAACTGAGCTCCAAGCACTCTACCCACTGAGCAACTTCCCAGCTCCTGGTATCAACATTATCAAAACAAGTGAAAGATTATCACAGCCCTAAAGTGTACACCTGTCAGTCAGGAAATGGGGGAATGGCAGTCAGAAAAAATCCTAAAGGGCAAGGGGGCAAATAGGAGACTACTTGATGGATGTGAGGTGCAGGAATGGTGTGTAGACTGACTAGGAATAGCATGTGCAAAGGCCCTGTGGCTGGGCCGAGGCTGCTCAGGACAGCCTCATCACACACTGTCGACGTTCTGCAAAAACATGTTTGAAATGACATTCCACAATTGTGTTGCTCTCCAGATAACCTAAGCTAGAAATAATTTGATGGTACAAGTTTATAATCCCAGCATTTGGGAGACTGAGGCAGGAGGATTGGGGATGCTAGGATAGCCTGAGCTACATAGTGAGACTATCTAAAAAACTAAAAACAAAACAGCCAAAACCAGTGTAGACGAAAGTGTTACTCTATTGTTTTCTTCTGATTTTTTAAAAAATATTTTTAATGTATTTTTCAAATGTACATGAGTCTATTGCCTGCATGTGTGTAAGTGCAGCCGTTGTAATGCAATGCCCTTGGGGAGTTGAATTCACCTGGAACTGGAATTATTGATGGTTGTTAGCTATGTGGGTGCTGGAAATTGAACCTGGGTTCTGGAAGAGCAGCTAGTGCTCTTAACTGCTGAGCCATCTCTCCAGCTCCTTTTGATTTGTTTGTTTTCTGAGATAGGCCTCACACAGATGAAGTTGGTCCAGGGCTAGGTTGTAACTAAGGGTGACCTTGAATTTGGGAGCCTTCACCTCCCAAGCCCTGGGGTGACAGGCATGTCACCAGGCTATTCAGTGCTGGGGAGGAGCCCTGGGTGGCAGATGTGCATCATCACACTATGCAGGGCTAGGATGAGCCCAGGGATTTGTGCATTAGGTGA
The DNA here is from genome assembly GCF_000622305.1 of Nannospalax galili. Classification (NCBI taxonomy): domain Eukaryota; kingdom Metazoa; phylum Chordata; class Mammalia; order Rodentia; family Spalacidae; genus Nannospalax; species Nannospalax galili. Next base: position 2,763,845 of record NW_008360309.1, read on the forward strand.
ACGCTCTAATACACCAGCCGCAGCCCCATTCCCATGCCTGACTTTTCTGATTAAAATGAACTAAAATATTGTGGGGGCCTCTGGGGCCTGCCCTTGGGAAATGTCTCTCAGTGTGGAACAGGAGCAGGCCTTGGCAGCCAGCTGCCTGCCCCACCCTCTTCTGGCTCAGCATAGAGGCAAAACCACTTCCTCCTGTCTGGGCCTGTGAAGATACTGTCAAGTTGGGGGCCTCCTTGACCCCTTGCTCTTCCTGGGAGGTGTGGGGTTTGTGGAAGTCTTTGGGCCATAAAGGCCAAGCAGGAGACATTTTGAAAGCCAGCTCTTCCCTCACCCATTGTACAGCCTGGAGTTACTTGGCCTCACCCCGCCTCCAGGTCTGCATCCAAGAACTGGGTAGGTCAGTTACTACAGTCATTCAAGCCAGGGGCAAGGCACTCAGCTGGCTTTTGTGGCCCCGGGTGAGATGCAGGCCTGGTCCGGTTTCTAGGGCTGGGTGAGTGACCTCTCTGCTCCTCCTCATACTCTGTGGCTCCCAGCCTCCACTGGGAAGGGAAGAGACAGGCTCCCTGGCTGTCACCTGGAGGGTCTGGCCTTTGGGGCTCCTCTCTACATGGAGTTCAGAGTTTCTGGGAACATGGGGTCTTGGCCCTTTGTCTACCTCACTTCCTCTAAGCCACCTGGGGGCTGCGGTCTCCCACAGAGCAACATCCTCTGTGAGACTTCTATGTGTACAGGAAGGAAGGGGGCAGTGTGGCCAATAGGGAGATAACCAGAGCTGGGGCTAGCAAGATGGCTCAGAGGGTAAAGGTGCTTGGCACACAAGCCTGGCTGGAGACCCGAGTTTGATCCCTGGGACCCACATGAAGGTGGAAGGAGACACAGATACCACGGAATCATGTCCTGACCTCCACACATGCACCATAACATGTACACAAATAACTTTTTAAAAGTTCAAGGGGCTGGAGAGATGGTTCAGTGGTTACAGACACTTTCTGCTCTTGCAGAGGACCTGAGTTCAGTTCCTAGCACCCATGTCGAGATTCACAGCTACCTGTAACTGCAGCTCCAGGGAATCTGATGCCCTCCTACTTGTGGTGCACCCACACAAATATTAGAAACAGACGAGGCGCGGTCTTGAGTGCCTTTAATGCCTGGGTTCTGCCTTTAACGCTGTAAGGTGGCATACCCATCATCCTAGCACTGGGGAGGTGGAGGCAGGAGGGTCAAATATTCAAGGCCACCTTGGACTGTGTGAGATTCTGCCCCACAGGATCATGTCATGAAGTCATGGCCAGAGCCTGAACCAAGGGTGCTGCTGATCCTGGGACTTTTGGTCTTCTGACTGATGAGCTAGATAGACCTATTTGCTTCACAGAGGAGCCTGCCTCAGACATTTCCTAACAGTAGAGAAAAACAGACCGAAAGGGCACAGTTATATGCTCAGTCCAAGCGAAGTAATAACGTGGGGGTGTCTTGGATATTCCCAGCAGGGTAAAGAAAATGACCTGGTGAGCCAGGCCTTGAGGATCTGCTAGGGAGGACAAGAATCTCAGTGGTGGCCTTGAACTCCAGGCCTTAAGCTGCCCTCCTGCCCCAGCCTCCCCAGTAGCTGGGACTACAGCCTTGTGCCACAGTTCTTGGCTGAGTTTATTGGTTTAGGTGCTGGGGCTGGAACCACCTTGAGCAGGCCGGGCCAGCACTCAGCACAGAGCTGCACCTCCAGTACTTTTATTTACTGTAGTTATTTGTACGTGTGCCTGGGAGCACGTGCATGTGGAGGCCTTGAGTCCTCTTGCTCACCAGCTCTCTGTCCTCTTCACTGAGACAGGCCCTCTAACAGCCTGGAGTCACCCACTAGACTGCAGCGATTGGGGAGCTTCAGCGGTGGTTGTAACTTGCTCATCCCTAGAATTACAAGTGAAGGCCACTGGGTGCCGTGGGTCAGGGGTCAGTCTCAAATTTCTGAATCCTCTTCCTAGTCTGAAGCCCACTTTAAAAAAAAAAAAAATAAGGTTTATTGGGGCTGGAGAGATGGCTCAGTGGTTAAGAGCATTGGTTGTTCTTGCAGAGGATCTAGGTTCAGTTCCCAGCACCCACATGGCAGCCAACAACTGTAACTCCAGTTCCAGGGGATCCAATGCTTCTTCTGACCCTCATGGGCACTGCATGAACATGGTGCATTTGCATACATGCATGCAAAACACCCATATACATAAAACTTAAAAAACATATGTTGGTGTTCTCAGAGGCCAGAGGTGTCAGTCAGATCCCCTGGAGCTGGAGTTAGAGGTGGTTGTAAGGTGCCTGATGTGGGTGTTGGGAATTGAACTCGGGTTCTCTGTAAGAGCAGTAGGCATTCTTAACCACTGAGTCAGCCCCCACCTCCACTTTATTTTTATTTTATGTGTACGAGTGTATTCTCTGCATAAGTGCATCTGTTTGTGCAATGCCCATGGAGGTCAGAAGAGGGCACTGTATCCCCTGGAATTGGAGTTACAGACAGTTGTTAGCTGCTGCCATGTGGGTGCTGGGAACTGAACCCAGGTCCTCCTCAAGAGCACCCAGTGCTTTTAACTACTGAGCCATCTCTTCAGCTCCCAGTCCCCCACTTAAAAAAAGATTTATTTTTGTGTATTGGGGTACATGCACATGAGTGCAGGTGCCAGTGGAAGTCAGAAGGGAGCCATTAGATCCTCTTGAGCTGGAGTTATACGCAGCTGTGAGCTGTCTAATGTGGATGCTGGGAAGCCAACTCAGGTCTTCTGAAAGGGCTGCAAATGCTCTTAACCTCTGAGCCATTTCTTCTCCAAACCATATTTAATAAAAGGTGTCCACTGAACCTGCAACCCAACATGGCCACCTGGATTCTAGGTACACTGTGGCGTGAAACTGTTCCCTTTAAAATGTGTTTTAATCTGTTTTCCTTAAGTGCACTGGTCAGTGGGAACAGGGCACATTAGAGACTCCGAGGAAGGGCTGACTATTGCTGGTATGTTGGTTTTAATTTCAAAAAAAGGGGGAGAAACCCCATGTCAATGGACTGACAGTGGCTTGGGGGGAGGGTTAAAGTAAAAAGGAGGGGCTCCCAGGTATCTGGTCCCAACTGCAGCCTCCCTGAGAGGGCAGAGTTCTCAAAACACAAGAGCAACAACCACCGGACTTCGGGGCAGCCTGTCGCCACAGAATGCCTGTCTCAGCCTCAGGGGCCAGGAGCCCACAAGTGGGAACAGCCTTGGGCCCTGTGCAGCAGGAACAGGCAGTCACATCTGTACCCCATCGCTTGGGTCTGCTGCTGGAAAATCAAAGACGGAATCACTTCATGGCATTAGGAATCTGGAAAAATAAAAAGTAATCTCAGCTAGAAAAAGAAAGCATCCAATCGATGTGCAGCCGGGGGAAGGGTGAGGAGAGCGGAGGCTGCTTCAGTGCCACTGAGGTGGGTGACCAGATGATGGGGTGAGTGGTGGCCATTCCTTGGGCCACAGTGTCCCGTCGGTGCTGGACTGTAGACTCTGCCTGGTTGTGGCCACATGAGCTGTCCTCTTCTGTCCAAACCCTCTACGCAGATTTTCCTTAATTTGTGCTTCCCTTTGGTTTGACAAGTAAAAACAGGAGATGGGGACATGGTTTTCGTCACTTGTCCAGAACTGAGAGAATGGCCACCAGGAGTGGCAGGCAGGAACCTCCAGGACTGGCGCACGGTGGCATCGGTGGCATCGCAAGGTGCCAGGCACTGCCACTGACCTTGCTCCCATGTTGGAGGGACAGGCTGGCTGGTGCATTGACTGTTGGGTAGGACAGGAACAGAAGGCATCCCCACTCCACCTCTCTCCACCTTTTGGTGATGTGACAGGGATGGATGGGCCCGACTGGAGGATGACACAGGAAAAGTAGCAAAATTCTAACTTGTTCCATCTCTGAAGGTGAAAGGATCAGACAGTTACTAAAATAATCAATTTCTTAATTGTGTTCGGGTAGCCGTGGCCCAACGGTGGGGTGGTGGAGGCTCGCCCGGGGCAGGCACAGTCAGTGGGGCTGAGAAGGCTCAGTAAGGCGGGGTGTTCACAGAAGAACACACCGGAAGAAGCTGCTCTTCTTCTGCTGCTCGGCTGTGATCTTGACTCCCTGGCTGCTCCCCTGGGGGCTGTTGCCTTCCTGAAGTCACAAGACATTTGTCTGTGTTGTTATCACCTGCCAGCCATTTATCCAGCCAGTCCGCCAACTGCCTGCCACTGTCCAACTAACCACCCCATCACCCAAAATCCAACCATCCGCCATTCATCTATCTACTCAACCACCCTCCACCTTTCCATCCATCCTCCCTTCCCATCCCTCCCAATCCATGCATCTCCTCATCCACCCACCAACCCACCCCCCATCATTCGTCTGTTCCCTACAAACCGAACAAGCACCGTTCATCCCCTCATACACACATCATCTAACCACACCCACCTGTCTATACACCCATTCACTATCCAATCATTTCCTTTGAACCATCCATTTACCCACTATTCAATCAGTCCGTTCACCCATCCATCTCCCCATCTATCCTTCCATGCATCCAGTCTCTCCCATCCACACAAACTCTTCTAACCACCTGTCATCTCATTCTATCAGTCCTCATCCTCTCATGCACCCCCTTCCAAACAAACATGCTGCTGTTTTCTCCGCATGACAGTTCATTCCCTTTCATAGACCCAAGGATCTGCTTTACCTGCCCACAGGCTCTTGCCCTTCTCTCCCCCAACATACCCCTCTCCACATTTTTCTGCTCCTTGCTCCTACTGGGGATGGGACCTAGGACCTCATGCATGCTGGCCAAGTGCTCTATCACTGAGTTACATTCCCGGAGGTACAGACCTTTCAACAATTATTCACTTTTTGTCCAGTTCGGCTGCCCCATGTGCCCCAGTAGGCCCAACTACTGCCAGGACACAGTACCTAAACTCTAATCTTTAAAAAATCATAAAATCTACACTTTTTTTTTTTTGTGTAAGTGCATGTGTGGAGGTCAGAGGACAACTTGCGGGAGTGGGCTGGTTCTTTCCTACTACCACGGGATCCCAGGGATCCAACGCACGTCATCAGACTTGGTTGGTGGCAAGCACCTTTACCACTAAGCCACTGGTCCAGGACTCCAATTCTGATCATGTTATGTTGAATAAAAAAAAGTATGTGGGAAACTCTGTGCTGCATGTTGTTTATAGAAACAGCAACCACATAACAGTGGCAGAGGAGCCAATGAGACAGCCCTGGGCCTTGCTGGCCTCTCATAGCTGGGGATGAATGGTAGTTAGTGGGATTAGAGTGACTTGAAGGACAAGTCATATATAATTTTTTAAAAAATATTTTATTTATTATTTTTATTTTATGTGTATTCGTGTATTGCCTGCATGTAGATAAGTGCACCCATGTTGTGCAATGGCTGAGGAGGACAGAAGAGGCCATCAGATCCCCTGGGACTGGAGTTACAGACAGTTGTTAGCTGCCATGTGGGTGCTGGGATTCGAACCCGGGTCTTCTGCAAGAACAGCCAGTGTTCTTAACCGCTGAGCATCTCTCCAGCCCGGGACAGCTCATATTTTATGTGCAGTTGGATGAGCAGAACTGTGAGAGCCCCACGCTGAGCACTCTGCTCTCTGGCCACATGGTGGGGTAACTTGGCTGGGGTGGGGCAGGCATAGAGGGGTGGGGTTGCACTGTACCCCAACATCTCCAAGCTCCAGTGATGTGCTTGATTCAGGAGAGCACTGCACAAGCTAAGGGAGACTGCATTCAAAACAGCAGGAGCCTGGGGCTGGAGAGATGGCTCAGCAGTTAAGAGAATGGGCTGTTCTTGCAAAAGACCTGGGTTTGGTTTCCAGCACCCACATGGCAGCTAACAACCACTTGTAACTCCAGTTCCGGGGGATCTGATGCCTTTTTCTGACCTCTGTGAGCACTGCACAACACATGTGCACTTACATACATGCAGACAATATACTCATACATATACAAAATAAAATAAAAAGGGGTTAAAGGGGAAGGGAGGAGGGCTGTACAAAGAACTGGGAATAAAGGGGAAGAAGAGCTCAAGAGAGGTGGGACCACAGCATAGGAATTATCGAGGGAGAAGTGGGGAAAACGGGGACACTTTAAATGGGGAGGATGGGGAAAGACAGGGAGAGAAAGAGGAGAGATAAATAGTGCCCAACTAGTATAAAAAACCAGAGGGAATTGTATTAGTCCAAAAACCTACTGAGAAATTACTCATACGGTATCCCCACATGAGTCTGTGAGCACAGCTGAAGGCTACATGACAAGAAACAGGGACAGACAGGAGAAACCTTCCTTTGAGTTGTTGGCCAGGGTAGTCCAAGAGACTCCCGCAAATTACACAGGCTATTACCACGGTCCTTGATGGCCTCCCAGAACTTCATGATAAAAGCCTATTGCTGAAGACGGGACATAGTTTCTACACAGGATTTAGAGCAACGGAGCTGGGACTGACCTGGACGCCACCTCCCCTGAAGGCCAGCTCTCATAGCTTTGGAGAGCACTATGCAAGCTGACAAGGGAGCACATCAATTCATGGTCCAACTCCAGCTTCAAGGCCTAAAAACCACATCAATGACTAGCACAACAAATGACACTGGTGCAGTAGTGGCACTTTTATCTTGGGAGAAATCAACAGCTACCTAATTGGACTAAAGCCCACTCAATGGGAGGAAACTCACGTCTGCTATTGTAAACCTAGCCAAATACACAGCTGGAGAGGTCAGAGATCTTAGAGAAAACTCCAAGTCTGTCACATCCCTAGATGAATGTAATTTCTTACTATGTACAAAATATGGATCCTTAAATTTATAGACAAGTATCCCAGTCACCACCCATCAAAGAAGCTTCTTTTTCAAGAGACAGAGATAATTACAGAACTCCACAACCGGTCACACACAGAGATTGTCTATGACTTGCCCAAGTCTAAATGGCACATCTAAGAAATGTGCAGCCTCTACACCTAAAGCTCACAGAGCATAGACAAGGGATGAAGAGAACACTAATGCATCTTTCAACTCTCATCAGTGAAGCTCCCTCATCAACAGAGGGCCAGGAACACAAAGTCCACAAATGGCCAAAATGCAGAGAATAAGTCTGCAGAATGTGGGTCTTTGTACAGGTCCCACATATTACAATCCACCTGCCCAGGGCTCAGGAACCATTGTGGAAGAGGGCTGAAAAGATTGTAGGAGCCAGGGAGGAGGTGCAGGACCGTACACAAAGTCCTACAAGCTCCTGGGACCCTTCGCATACAAATCTACAGCAATGGCTTCAGCATGGACAAGACCCACGGAAACTTTAGTAGATAAAAACCCAGCACATAACTGTGGAAATGAACAGTAGACCCCAATCTTAGTCAAAGAATTATCGGCAGCTGATTAGTGCTGGGTGAGGAAGAGCTGATCTTCTTAAAGAGAGGGACTCTAGACAGGCTGACTAGACCCCAGTGGATGAACTTGCACTGAAGGACATCTGGAGACACTAACTTTACATGATGGGCCTTAACACAAATGACAGAATGTATGAACTCCAGTGGGGGGCCTATGGGAGGGTGCAAAGAGGAAGGTATAGAGATGATTTTATGTATGAAATACACAAAAATTAAATAAAAAAATCTATATATAACAAAGGCAGCAGGAGCCAAGCACAGGGAGGTGTTGGGTGTGGCTGTTGCAGGGGGCGGGGGACCTGGAAGGTGCTGGGGACAGTTGGGCAGGTGATATTTGCCTAGGGCATTTGGTCTATAAAGCCCACAAAAGAAAATGAAATACAGAAAACCAATTAGAGGGAGGATAGCGAGGGATCTTTAAAGTCCCCCAGGAGGGAGCCTGGGAGTCCTGTGACTTGAGGTCCTCACACTCAAACCTGGCAGGAACTGGGTCTAGGGAAAGGTCAAGGATCCTCTGCACGTATGGACCCAGGCCCGGCCTTGTCTGAGAGGTCTGGGGAACACGCTTTTTTTCCGAAAATCTGGTATTGTTTCTGTGTCCCCCAGAATACATGGTTGGAAACTTAGAAATGGAATCCCCCAATGGTTGTGGTGGTGCACGCCTTTAATCCCAGCACCTGGGAGACAGAGGCAGGTGGATCTCTGTGAGGCCATCCTGATCCACACAGTTACAGGCCGGGCGGAAGCTACAGGAGATCCTATCTTAAAACAAAACAACAGAAAAGACAATCTCCCACATAGACTAGTGGTACTAGGAGGGGGGGCCTGCAGGAGGTGCTTCAGATCAGATGGAGATGGGAGTGGCCATTATGATGGCAAAAAGTTTGTAAGGGAGGAACAGAGGCTGCCAGCTAGTAACCACTCAATGTCACCATGGCCCACCCTGTGCTGTGAGGTTGTCCTCTGACACACATACACACACACACACACACACACACAGACCACTTAATATCACCATGGCCCACCCTGTGCTGTGAGGTTGTCCTGACACACACACACACACACACACCACTCAATGTCACCATGGCCCACCCTGTGCTGTGAGGTTGTCCTCTGACACACATACACACACACACACACACACACACAGACCACTTAATATCACCATGGCCCACCCTGTGCTGTTAGGTTGCACACACACACACACGCACAATAAATAAAATAAAACAGCACACAAACCCCTTAGTAGATACCAGCAATGCTATCGGATTCCCCATTCTCCAGAATTGTTAAACAACAAACTCAGATTCTTTTCTTTTGAGACAGGGTCTCACTATGTCACTCAGGCTGGTCTCAAAATCATGATCCTCCTGCCTCAGTCTCCTGAGTGCTGGTATGACTAGTATGGGCCAGCATGCCCAGCTATAATAAAACTCTATAAATGATCTAGCCTCAGGGGTTTTGTTATAGCAACAGAAAATGATAAAAAAAAAAAAAAACAACCTTCAGACAAGTGGCAAAGTCTGCCACCAGTACCTGAACCACACTTACAAACTCCACACCCTTCTCAGATTTGCTCGGCCTTAAAAGGCAAGACTGGGGAGATGGCTCAGTCAGTTAAGTATCTACTGCCTAAGTGTGGAGTTCATGGCTCAGAAGCCACATAAAGAAGCAGGGTGTGGGTCTGGAGAGCTGGATCGGTGGCTAAGAGCATATATGGTTTTGTAGAGGACCCAAGTTTGGGTCTGTTCACCTGTAACTAGCTCCAGGGGATCTGAGGTACCTGCACTCACATGTGCACATACTCACACACATACACATAATTTAACAACAACCCCCCCCCCAAAACTACAGGTGTAGTGGTGCACACCTGTAACCCAGTGGTGCGGAGATGGGGCTCTCTGACCAGCCTAGCCTAACCAGTAAGCCTGAGCCTCAACAAGACTCTCAAAAACTACAGTGGAGACTGCCCGAGGAAGATGCCTGACACCAATCTGATTCCAAATACACATACATGCATGGGCACGTATGCACACATGCACATACACACATAGCAGGCCTGGGCCACATGGATGGCTGTAGCCCACAGCAATGTGTGAAGACCCAAGAAGGAATCATACTCACCAATTTCTTGTCCATTTTTGCTTTGATATCTCTGGCGAGGGTGAAGAATGCCTGTGGAAAGAGCAGGCCATCCACACCCTTGAATGGTTGGACCTGGTTCTCAGTGTGGGCGTGACAGGGTAGAGACAAAGGTGAGGCTTCCCTTGGTCCTCCCTCCTGTTTTTACCCTGCCTCACATCCACCTTTTGTAGAGTGCCTTGGGTACAGGGCTGTTGTGTGGCCACCTCCCCCAGGTCAACAGCCCCATGAGCTAGAATTATACTCAGCTAGCCCCCATGGACAGGGCCTCACAGGAACCTGTGACTTGCACAAAGGTATCAAGTGGTTAACTGGCTGATCCAGAAAGGCCTGGAAGGATCCGGAAGGAGTGCCTAGCTCTCTGTTCCTGGCTGTGTTCTGCCTCCTTTGAGATGCCATCTCATGTAGCTCTCAGGTTGGTTTCTAACTCACTATGAAGCCAAGGATAACCTTGAATTCCTGACCCTCCTGCCTCAATCACCTGAGTTTGGGATGGCAGGTGTGTGCCACCACGCCTGGTCACCCTTTCTCTTGTTTAACAAATAAATGCTCCTTTGGCTATTCTGGGCCCAGAAAGGGACAGAGATGAACTGGATTCTGCATTTGCATGCAGTTTCTTGACAGAGGATGAATTTCAGCATGCCCCTATGACCTGCTAAGTTCAGCTGTGCAGGTGCTGGGGTGCTGAGGGGCCCTGAGGGCCTTGGGTGGTGCCATTGTGGGCTGGCCTTGATGAGGGAGCAGCCTGGGTGGTTTATGGAGGAGTGGCAGGTGAGAGCCAAGAGGGGCAAGGGCTGTGCTGCTGCCCTCTGGGGCCTATGCAGTGATACGGAAGAGCTAGGGTTTCTTTTTTCTTCTTAAGACACGGTCTCTTGCTACATAGCCCAAGCTGGCCTCACTTAAGGCAGTATTCCACCTCAGCCTCCTGAGAGTTGGGGTTACAGGAGTGTGCCACGATGCCTGGCTCTGGAGGTCTGTGTTCAATTTCATCCAGGGCATGTGAAGGAAGGGTCTTGGGTATTGCCTTACAGACAGCACAAGCTCCAGGACCCAGCTGGGCAGGGCTACTTCCTCCACCTGGCTCCCAACTGGGTCTGTGGGTGAGGGACACTGGCTGAGATGAAGCCAGAGATGGGACTGGGTGCCAGCAGGGGGCGCCCCGAGTCTGAGGGCACCTCCTGTCTCAGAACTTACGTTCTCCACGTTGATGTTGGCCTTTGCACTGGTTTCCATGAACTTGATCCCGTAGTCAAGGGCCAGCTGTGAACGGGGGAACAGGCATATTATCCTCCACTGGCTTCCTGGGAATTGGGAGCTGGGGCGGGGCTGGCATGGAGCTGGGGCAGTGATAGGCCAGACTGGGCTGAGGGTGTTACCTCCACTGTGTGAGAGCGCTAGGGTGGCCAATCCCTGAGGCAGGGTTCCACACAGCACTTAGTGAGGAGGCAGCTGAGCAGGGCAGAGCAGAGGGGCCTGGGCCACAGCAAGCTCTGCCCCCTGAAGTTGCTATGGCACCTCCCTGCGTGGTCTCAGTGGACTCTACTGATACACATGGAGTATGCAGGGCACACCAAGCCCTTCCTGCCCGCTGAGCAGCCTCTTGTCTCCAGCCCTGCCCAGGGCTCACGCATTACTGGGGTGTCACCTGGTTTCGAGTCCTTACCATCATAGGCAAGACAGGAAAGTGTGTCACCCTCCACTCATCAAGACTAAGAAGGAATCCCCCTAGAGCCTGGCTTTTTGTCAGGGAACATGTCAGTTCCCCTTCAATGGACTGCTGTCTTTGGACTGGCCAGCAGCAGCACCCACCTTTTCTCCCCGCTCCTTGGACACCTGTCTCTTGTCATTGACGTCACACTTGTTCCCCAGTATCATCTTCTCCACATCTGCAGAGGCATGCTGAGGAGATGGTGAGACAGGTCAGAGCAGTGGGCTGGGGCGGGGGGACCTCTGTATGCTGGAGCTCACAGAGGCTGGGGCCCATGTCCCCAGCCCAAGCCCTTCCTGACTGTGGCAAACAGCTCCAATGGGCTGCGGTCACCAAGCTCCAAGGCCAGGGATCCTGGGTGGGCTGAGATCTAACCCTTCCCATTCCCCTGGTGCCCAGCTCTATAGGAGCCCCAGTATTTTTGTACATATGTATATATTTATGTGTATGTGTGTAAGGTTTGTGTGGTATGTACACAGAGGCAGAGAGTAATTTTTGAGAGTTGGTCTTCCCTTCCACGGTGTGGGTCCTGGGGATGGAACTCAGGTTGTCGGGCTTGGCAACCGGTACCTTTACCCACTGAGCCATCTAACTGGCCAAAGCTCTGAATCTTGCTCAGACCCCTCAAATCTCCACTCTCTCTGGGTTCTGGAAATGGGTTATACCTTAGGCAGCCAAAGCATCTAGCTCAGCCATCACCTAGCCCCGGGCTTGGCTCAACCCTGCCTTTGGAGATGGCTCCCATGTCAATCTGTCCAGTGGCCTCCAGAGGAGGGGGCATCGGAAAGCAGCTCAGTGAGTGACACCTCCTGTCTACCAGAGATTCACTTGGAGTATCCAGAGCTCAGTGCAGCATCTCTCTCCTCTTTTGACTGAGACGGCTTTGGTAGCCTGATGTGGCCTGGCACTGCACTCCAGCTCCTAAACAAAGGGCCCGCCTCTCGGTTGGCTGGGGTGTCCTGAGCCCTGGGTGGGTGGTGCTTCCATGGTGACTTTATAGCAGGGTAAAGTCTGCACCCCGGACTTGTTTAGTCATCAGGGTGGCAGGTGTGGCCAGCCAGGAAGGTGCTGGAATGGGCTGGTGCCGGCTGCCTCCTCGTCCCTCCAGAGTCTCTTTCCACAGCCAGTTGCTGGCCTGAGCAAGCTCACACCCAGCTCCACTGCAGCTCAAAATGTGTGTTTGTGACAGGCCCTTCAAATACAAGGGTCACTGTGGTTCTAGAATCTTCTGCCTACAAATGTCCAAATGCTCACAGTGACCCCAACATGACTGCAAGATAAGCCAAACCCACCATGCGGGTCCTGGGCCAGTAAGAGGCTTGGGTGGACACTGGGTATTCTGGTCCCTGCGCCTTCCACTGCCCTGGCTCCAGAGCTCTGAGGCACCCAACAGAGGATTTGAGGGATGGGGGCCTCACCTCCTCAATGTTCCGAATCCAGTTCCGAATGTTGTCGAAGGACTTCTCGTTGGTGATGTCATAGACCAGCATGATACCCTGGGCAAGTACAGAGGGGCACAGGCTCTGAGGGGCCCTGCAGGGTGAGGACAGTGCCTATGCAGGGGTAGGGGTGTGCCACTGCCCGTCACCTTCCCCACGCCCACAGTGTTCTGGAAGCCAGTCCCCTGGTCTTTCCCTGTCAGTCTCCCCACACCAGTATGCCCCGCTCAGCCACCAAGGTGACACAACCCTGCCTGTGCTTTGTCCCATTGATAGTGAATGGCATGGAGAGATGAGCACCCCAAGAAGCCTAACCCTGCCGTGCCTTCCAAGGGCTCAGAGCAGAGACCTGCTGTCAGTGCCAGGCTGAGTGACCTTGTCAGATCCCTAATGACTGTGGGGACATGGTTTGCAGGTCCCAAGAGGGCCCACTTTCAACCCAGCCTGAGCCCACTGTCTCACTGCTACTGTGAAGGAGGAGAAACTGAGGCAGAGGGAGATGAGACCTTTTTGATTAAGATTGAAGTCCAGGAGACTGGCGTGGTGGCTCATCCCTGCAATCCTAGCAATCGGGGCTGAGGCCAGCCTGAACTACATAGAGATCTGTCAGAGACACACAGACACACAAACAGACAACTGAAGCCCCTGGTAAAGCTGAGACAAAAGAGCTAATGATGCCATTCTGAGGGATTGCCCTCTGACAGTCTGGTACTGCCCTGGATGTCCTCATGGGGTACCCATGGCAGCCCAGTTGGCAGCACCATCGCAAGCCTCCCTGGGAACTAAGCACTCTAGACTTCGAGGCCCATGGCTAGCCCAGGTGCAAGCCCTGCTCGCTCCCCTCCTCTGGGCAGCCCTGTATGGGGTGCCAGCCATATTTGCAGAGCAAGAACATCAAGCAGCTTGCTTAGTAGCAGAGCATTTGCCTGGTGTGTGTGAGGGAGGGCCTGGGTTCCATCTGTAGTTTCAAAACAAAACCAAATCAAACCAAGTAATACGAGCTGGCAGGCTAAGACCCAGGGTGGCTGTCTGCTGCAGTAGGGCTCAGGGGACGGGGCAGGGCGACTATCTACTATCTCGGCCTAGAGAGACCCATCTGGCCCACACAGCCCTCTCCTGGGGGCAGGTATACTTGGGACCTGCCCGGCACCTGAGGCCCTGCACCTTGAGGGACAGAACAGAATTTGTTCTAGTGAGGAACGCTAAGGCTGCAGGCATCGGGGTCATTTCCAGTGTGGTTCTTTCAGGGACACTCTAAATATTTAATGTTGCCATTCACGCCCATGGCTTCCAGGCTCCTAAAGTGTCCCCAGTGTGTTGTCAGCACTGGCCCTGTTCAGGGATTAAAACACATGCACACTGTCCTGGCAGCCTGGTGGCTATGGCACTAAGTGACAAACTAGGCTATGGTAGTGCAGGGCACTAGGGAGGCTGCGATTGTGGGCAGGTGGCTGCCTGCCCTCACAGAAGCCGGGAGACATGTTCTCCTACTCTGTTCCCTAAGTGGAACCTGCCCAGGGCAGGGTTCTTCCTTGCTTACCACCTCCTACATTTCCCCAGGTCATTTGCCTGGTGTGTGTGAAGGAGGGCCTGGGTTCCATCCATAGTTCCAAAACAAAACCAAATCAAACCAAATAATACGAACTGGCAGGCTAAGACCCAGGGTGGTGTCTGCTGCAGTAGGGCTCGGGATGGAGAATACTTGAGTGACGACAAAAGAGGTCTGCCCATGGATCACCCCATCGCAGGCCAACAGTCCTGAACAAGTCCAGCCTTCAAGTTAAGCAAATTCCAGAGACACTGATGTGGCCTGTGGCCCTTCTGTGTTAGGGTGAGCTGGCCCAAGGGCTGGTCTGCACCTGGAAGACTGGCTCCCAGCACTCTATCCCCAAAGAAGGCTGTTTGCACAGCTTAACTCCCACTGGGGATGAAGCCAGGGCGGGATGTACCAGGGATCCCTGTGGGCCATGTGACCTCGTCCTAAAGCAAGCTGGGGTGCCTGATCCTAAGGAATGGGAACACAGGTCCACAGGGACACATAGCCTTCATGTCCTAGCACTTGGGAAGCAGAGGTAGGAAATTTTTTAATTAAAGGCCAGCCTGGACTGCACGGGGAGACCTTGTCTAAAAAACAAAACAAAAAAGGGGTTCTGAGGAGATAGTTCAGTCCAAAAAGTGCTTACCACACAGGCACAAAGACCTGAGTTTGAACCTCAGAACCCACATTAAAAAGCTAGGTATAGTGTATGTGCCTGTAATCCCAGTGCTGGGGAGGTGGAGACAGCTGGATCCCTGGGGCTCACCTGCTATAAGAATAATATGCAAGCTGACCTCTGGCTCCACACTCAAGAGCACACACACATACACGCACAAAACCAACAAAAACCAAAAAACCACCATAAAACAAGTTGGGCATGGTGGTGCACACCTGTCACCCCAGAACCTGGGAGGCCAAGGCAAGGGGTATTTTGAGTTCTAGGCTAGCTTTGGCTACATATTGAGACCTTGTCTTAATTAGACAAAACCAACCAAAATTCAACCATACAGGCTTTGGTACTGCTGCCCACACATGCTCGTTTTCACTTAAAAAACCCAGAGTCTGTACCATGGCGCCCCTGTAGTAGGCTGTCGTGATCGTCCGAAACCGCTCCTGGCCAGCCGTGTCCCTAGAAACAAGAATGGACAGTGTTAGTGACATCTGTGGCCTGCCAGCCACACTGCACCACTTTCTCCCTTGACTCTCTCCTGCTTAGGAAGGAGCTGCCACTGTCCCTTGATGACAGCCCGGGGACCTTCTGACGAATTCTGCTTGTTTCCTGGCTGGGTCACAGGCAAAATATTGGACCATGTCCCTTTCCCTCCTAGGCCTTTGCTTCTGGAGGTTTCTCCCAGAGTATGTGGGTCACAGAGGGCCAAAGCTGATGGCTGCTGCTAGTGAGACCGCAGTCACTGTGGTGCAGCCCTGGCAGTTAGAAAGCACAGGGTAAGCTAGGCTGCTACTCAGATGGTGTGTTCCTGCCTTCTGTGACCACCTTGGTTTAGGTAATGAAAGTCCTCTGAGTGAGGGAAGCCTAGGACAGCTGCAGCCCAGGGAGGTAGTGCCTGAGTTCAGACTCCAGCCTGCCCAGCTCACAGACTGGCAGAAACAGGTGCTGGATGAGATGGCACCCACCTGTCATCCTGTCACACAGGAGGATTGTGAATTCCAGGACAGCCTGGGCTACAGAGTGAGATCCTATCTCAAAATAAAAAAGGGACGTGGTGTAGCTCAGTGGTACAGTGTTTGCTCAGTGTATGCAAGGCCCTAGGTCCACCCCCAGGACTGGAGAACAAAAGTAACTTAGTAGGGACATGTCCCAAGGGCTCTGACCAACTGATCACATAGAAATGCACAGTGCTAAGACGGCTTTCTAGCTCTCTAAATTTTTAATTGTTTTAAATCACATTTGTTTGCTTGTTATTTTTTACCTTGTATGTGTATGCATATGTGTGTGAGAGATAGTACATGTGTGGAGATGAGAGGACAACTTCTAAGAGTCGGTTCTCTCCTTCCACCATGAACTGGGGATGGAGCTCAGGCTTGGTGTCAAGCCCCTCTACTGGCTTTGGATCTCTTATTTTTCTGTGGCGCTGCTTGGCAAGTTCTCTGCCACTGGGCCCCGCCTCCAGCCCTAAAACTACCTTCGACTGTCATTGCTAAGTGCTAGACTGACTTGCTGATGGCACTCCGAGGACATCCATGGGAAGAGTGCTACTCTCAAGCCAGGCCCCAGTCCAGCTACTTGCTCCAGCTGAGACTGCCAAGGGCAGGGGTGGGGAGGGAGGAGCCAGGCAGGCGCCTGGCTTGCTGGGACTGTGTCACTTTGGACTTGGGCACAAAGGCTGCCACCTGGCCATCATGTTGGAAGTACAGGACTTCCATGGATCCTAACTGCCCAACTGCCCACGTCGTCAAGACTGACTGATCAAACCCTGAGGATGGGCAAGGATTCTCCCTTGTCCAGGTTCAAGGCTTGAAGTCAGACTGAGGGGTGAGCACTTGTTTGAGGCGAGGGCACCCAGGAAGCAACTCAGAACTGCTAGCAAGCCAGGATGCTGGCTCTAAAACCCACCCTGGGCTCTCAGCTCCCACTCAGGGGTGCCTAGTTGGCTGGGCACTTGACTAGACTCTTATTTATTTATTTTTGAGATAGGGTTCTCTTAGCCCTGACTGGCCTGGAACTCTGTATAGACCAGGCTGGCCTGAATGAAGCTCACTATGTAGACTAGGCTGGCTTTGATTCACAGAGATCTCTGTGTTCCAAGTGCTATCACGCCCAGCTTTGACCATGCTCTTTGGTTTGGCTTATATATATATTATTATTAAATTTTTTTTTGGTCTTTTTTGAGACAGGGTCTCCCAGTAGCCCCAGCTGGCCTGAAACTCACTATATAGACCAGGCTGGCCTTGAACTCACAGAGATCCACCTGCCTCTGCCTCCCAAGTTAATCCCAAGGGATTAAAGGCGTGTGCCACCACATCCAGCTTTACTTATTTTTATTTTATGTATATGAGTGTATTGCCTGCATGTATGTGGGTGTACCCGTGTCATGTAATGCCGTGGAGTTCAGATGAGGGCTTCGGATTCCCTTGGAACTGGAGTTAAGGACAGTTCATAGCTGCCATGTGGGTGCTGGGACTCGAATCCAGGTCCTCTGCAAGAGCAGTCAGTGTTCTTAACTGCTGAGCCATCTCTCCAGCCCTTGGTTTGGCTTTTTGAGACAGGTTTTCACTCTGTAGCCCAGGCCGCCCACAAATTTCTGGTGATCCCCCTGCCTCTGCCTAGTGAGTGCTGGGATGACAGGTGTGTACTATGCATTCAGCTGCACAGTTTTATGTGCCATGGGGTCTGTTTTGCTCAGGGCTGACAATCTGAGCTGAATTTCTAGTGAGGTGGGGAATATACACACCCACACTTCCCTAACTGCTGCTGGTCGAGGAAATCACCCTCAAGTCTGAGGAATGGAACCTTAGCTTCCCTCACATTGGTTTGTGGGTTTCAGGTCCTCAGGCCAGGAAGGGAGGCCTGGGCACCCCCAAAGGAGAAAACAGGAAGTGCTATGAGACCTTAAACTCTGGGTTGAGCCCATGGGTTCAAAAGGAAACTCCCAGCTGGGTGCGGTGGCCCATTCTTGTCATGCTAGCACCCGGAAAGATGAGGCAGGAGGACTCCTGTAAGCTTGAGGGCAGCCTGGGATGGACAGTGAGACCTTGTCACAATGAAATCAAAAGAGGAAAGTTTTAGGCAAGGTGCCTTAGTATCTCAACCGCTTCAAAAGCTGCTTGAGATAGGGCCAGCATCAACTACTGACGGGCAGGCACTGGGTCCCAGAGGTCTTGGGATCCTCTTTACCCCAATATATCTGGAAGCCTCTGGAAGTTTCGTTTGCCACCTCCTATATGGTTGGCTCTCTCCAGGTTTAGCATAGGCCTGGGGCATGCTTGAACAGAGTAGCTCTGTCCCTACAGGTTAGGTCCCTAACACAAACATCAGGCCCCAGTGGCCAGCACAGCATGGCTGTCTGAGCTGGGTAAGAAACTCCAGAAGTTTCTGAGGAAAAGGACCATGTGCTGGGCTGGAACCGAGAGCTCCCACTCAGTGGGTAGACTGTTTGCCTGGCATTCATGAGCCCTTGGGTTCCATCCCTAGCATTGCAAAATAGCCTATCTTCCCAACACTTGGGGGGTAGACGCAGGAGGATCAGGAGTTCAAGGTGATCTTTGGCTATACTGAGTGTTTGAGGCCAGCCTGGGCTATATGAGACCCCAACTCAAAAAATAAAAAATAAATAAAAAGGGTTAGGTGTGGTGGTGCTGCCATTAATCACAGCACTTGGGAGGCAGAGGCTCAAGGCCTGGCTAAGGACTCTGGCTCCAAGTCCTGGCTGGGTAAAGGGGCTGTGCACGTAGGCACTTACCATATCTGCAGTTTAATCCTCTTGCCATCGAGCTCTATGGTCCTAATTTTAAAGTCAATTCCTGAAACAAGGGGAAAGAAAAGGTGTTACCCATGTTAGGCCACTTCTAGGCTGGGTGGGAAGGGAGGCCTGGGCACTGCCAGTCTGACCAAGGACAGGGCTTCATTGCTGGCCCTGAGGAAGCTCAGGATTCCCTCCATTCCAACAAGCCTGGAAATTTATGGAAGTATCTTCCCCACTGGAAGCAAAACCAGAGATGTGGGGGCTGCTGGAGCGCCTAGGGGGAAGGTGACAAGGAGCAGTGGGTGGGCAGGGGTGTCTGTAGCTGAGAACCAGGCTGACCTCATCTACTTTGCCACCCACAGAACCTGTCTCCCTGGTCCAGTTGCAGAGCTGGGCTTCTAGAGCTTTCTATAGGCTGGGCTCCACACTCCTCCCATCCCACAAAGCAAAGACACTCTCATGGGCCATACACTTTGCTCTGGCTATTTTTTCATTTATTATTTTTTATTTTATGTGTGTGAATGTATTGCTTGCATGTAGGTAGGTGCACCTGTGTCATGTAGTGCCTGCAGAGGTTAGAAGAGGGTGTCAGATCCCCTGGAACTGGAAGGTTGTTAGTCGCCATGTGGGAACTGAATCCAGTTCCTTTGCAAGAGCAGCCTGTGCTCTTAATCACTGAGTCATTTCTCCAGCCCTCTCATTTTTTATTTTTATATACAGAGTTTCATGTAGCCCAGGCTGGCCTCAAACTCTCGATGTAGCCAAGGATGACATTTATAGGATCCTCTGCCTCCACTTCTCATGCTGTGATTACAGATGTGTGCTACCACACCTGCTCACACAGGCTTTCTTCTCAACAGACTGCCTGCTTTACTTGCCTGTCACAGCCCTGCTCTGACACCTGATGGAGGCACCCTCCTACCTGCTGCTGTGACCCCCTCCACAGTCTCTGCAAAAATACAGGTCATGTACTGGAGATGCAGCTCAGTGGTGGAGCACTTGTCTAGCATGTTCAGCAAGACTGAATTCTATCCACAGCACTTCATGGGACAGGCAGTATTGTGACACATTTGAGGAACCTGAACACTCAGGAGGTAGAAGCATGAGGATCGGGAGTTCAAGGTTGTCCTTGGCTACAGTAAGTTTGAGGTCAGCCTGTGTGTCAACCTGGACTCAAAAACAAGAACAGCAAAATTCCAACCTAACAGGTACCAAAAACAACCCTAACAGTAACTGTGTCGCCAAGCTGGTCTCTGCTTTGGAGCTTCCAGTGTGTCCACCAACAAACAAAATATAGATGGTTATGTGGTGGAGTATTACTCAGACATGAAAAGGAAAAGAAATCACATACAATATATTGTGGATAAGGCCCCAAAACATGATGCTGAGTGGGAAAAGCCAGCCACGAAAGGCCATAGACTATGTAACTGTGGTGACACAGACAAGGGCTGTGTTTGAGGCTGTGAAGCTGGGGTATGGGGAAGATGAAGAGGGTCAGTTGAAGGGTTCTGAAATGGTGCTACTTCTTTTTGGCACAGGAAACATTCTGAAATGTATTATGGTGATGGATATACAACTTAAAGCATACCAAAAGGGACTTCCACATGTGGAAGGAGAGAAATGATTCCCACAAATTGCCCTTTGAGCACCACACATATGCTACGGCACATGAGTGCCCCCACACAAGTAAATGTGCTACATTAAAAAAAAAAAGTCATCTGGGTTTGGTGGTACACACTTTTAATTCCAGCACTTGGGAGGCAGAGGCAGGTGGAGCTCTGTGAGTTCAAGGCCAGCCTGGTGTATATATGGAGTTCTAGGAAACGGTCAGCTAGGGCTACAGGGAGACCCTGTCTCAAAACGACCTCCCCCAAAAAACCAACCAACAAACCAACCAACCAAACAACCCCCCTCCAACAAACAAACAAACAAAAAGTAGCAAAACAAAACAAAAACCAGGCTGAGACTCAATGGACAGGCTGCTTGCCTAGGGTGGCCTGGGGCCTATGACTAGCACCATATAAGCTGGGTGTGAGCTGCACACCTGTCATCCCAGACCTTTGGAGGTAGAGGCAGGAGGATCATGGGATCAAGTTCATCCTCAGGTACATAGGGAGTTTGAGGCCAGCCTGGGCTACATGAGACCCTGTCTCAAACAACAAAAAGCTGGTCAGATGAATGAGGCACAGCTACAATCCATGGTACCACTGGCTTGGCGCAGCACATCTGAAGCAATGACAGGCTCTTGAAGACATGGCAGACCCAGACCAGACTAACAAGAACTGACTCTAGGAAGCCCAAGGGCTAGGCTCACCCCTCATATTATAGATGGGACTTCTGAGGTCAGACCCTGGCCACACAGGGCAGTGCTTCCAGAACAGACAGTCATTCTGGTCTGTATTGAGCACTGGAGGCTGCTGGCTGCCAGGATGGATTTACCTTCCTGTGTCATTTCAGGCCCAAGACATTTCCCAGTTTGTCACAGATGCTCAGGGACCCACAGAAGTTTAGAATTGCTGTTCAGCCCACCTAGATCACAAACTACTACTCTAGAGCCTCATGGGTTTAAAAAAAAAAATCATTCATTCATTCATTTTGAGACACGATCTCCCTGTGGCCCCAGCTGGTCTGGAACTCACTATGTAGACCAGGCTTGCTTTGAACTCACAAAGATCCCCCAGCCTCTGCCTCTGAGTGATGGGATTAAAGACATATATCACGCCCCCCCCCCCGCTGGTTTTATTAATTAGGAACTGTAAACTTTTTTTTTTGGTCTTTTTGAGACAAGGTCTCCCTGTAGCCACAGCTGGCTTGGATTTCCTATGGAAACCAGCCTGGCCTCAAACTCACAGAGATCTGCCTGCCTCTGCCTCCTCAGTGCAGGAATTAGGAACTATATAAACTTTATAAGGCTGTAACTTCAAGGTCAAGGTGAGTAACTTTCCTAAAAAAGAGGTCTACAGGAATGTGATACAAAGGTCTGGGCTGGACGGATCCTAGTTCAGGTGCCACCCCCATCTCATGGGGTGGCTGTGACCCAGTCATGCCTCACCTGCAAACAGAGAGGCTGGTCTCCTTGGTGCTGTGAAGTGCTAAGTGAATTTTCTCATCAAGAATTTAAAACTAAGCACCAGGTATGGTGGCACACACCTCTAATCCCAGCACTTGGGAGGCAGAGGCAGATCTCAGAGGCAGGCAGATCTTGGTAAGTTCAAGGCCCGCCTGGTCTACATAGTGAGTTACTGTGACTACAGGGAGACCCTGCCTCAAAAAATTTAAAACCTTGCCAGCTAGAGATGCAGCTCAGCGGTCAGCTGGCACATGTAAAGCTTTGGGCTCTATCCTCAGTACTTCAAAAACTAAAACTGAACACTAATACTTGTAGCCTGGCGCAGTGGCACGCACCTTTAGTCCCAGCACTCAGGAGGCAGAGGCAGGCAGAGCTCTGTGAGATCAAGGTCAGCCTGGTCTATAGAGTTCCAGGCCACCTGGAGCTACAGGAAGACCATGTCTCAAAAACAAACAAACAAAAAACCCCAAAAGACCCCCAATAAACCAATCAACCAACCAACCAACCAAAACAAGCATTGTTGGCCAAGTGACATGGCTGGGCATTTAAAGGAATCTGCTGCTGAGCCTGGGACTCGAATTCTACTCCAGGACTCTCATTCTGGAAAGAGAACTGACTTCCATGAGTTGTCTTTTTGACAAGTCTGAGTTACCTTTTGATTTGTCTTTTTTTTGGGTCTTTTTGAGACAGGGTCTCCCCTGCAGATCTATCTGGCCTGGAACTCACTATGTAGACCAGGCTAGTCTTGATCTCACAAAGATTCACCAGCCTCTGCCTCAGGAATTCGAGTGCTGGGATTAAAGCCATGTGCCACTATGCCCGGCTTCATTTGTCTTTCTGACAAGTTTGCGCACACAGAAAATATGCAATTAAAAAAAAAACATCCAGGAATGGTAGTTTACATATTTTTAGGTTTTGTTTTGAGACAGGGTCTCACTATGCATCCCTGATTGGCCTTGAACTCAGATATTAAAGGCATACACCACCAAGCCCAACCTGGTGACTCAATGGATCTGTAGTCCCAGCTTTTGGGAGGCAGAGACAGGACTGCTGCAAGTTAGAGGTTAGTCTGAGCTACAGAATGAGACCCTGTCTCAAACAATGAAAAGCTAAGCAAGGGTGGCTGAAGAGTGGATCAGTGCTTAAGAGCACTGGCTGTTCTTGCAGAGGACCTGGGTTCAGTTCCCAACACCCACATGGTGGCTAACAACTATCCATAACTCCAGTTCCAGGGAATTCGATGCCCTCTTCTGACCTCAGGCACTGCATGACATGGGTGCACTTACATACATGTAGGCATAACACTCATACACATAAAATAAAAATAACAAAATATCTAAAAACCAAACAATTAGGGAGATGGCTCTGTTCATAAAGTACTTGCCACATATGCATGAGGACCTGAATTGCATCCCCAGGACACATGTAAAACTAGTCAGTGGATGGCACGCACCTATAACCCCAGCAGGAGGGTCCTGGGCTCCCTGGCCAGCCAGTCTAGCAAAACTGGTGAGTTTTGGGCTCAGTGAGAGATTGGATTTGAAAAGAGAAAGGTGGGAGGGCTGGGCAGATGGCTTAGCAGGTGAAATTGCTCCCTGTCAATCGTACGTCCTAAGTTACGTTCTCAGGACCCACATGGAGGAGGAGTGTAACTGTCACAATTTGTCCTCTGACCTCCACATCTGTGTGGTGGCTTGCACTCGCTACTCTTCCCAACACACACACACACACACACACACACACACACACACACACACACACACACTCAATTTTTTTGAAACCAAACAAAAAGCCAATCCCTCCAATCCCTGAACTAATCTCATGGTGCTGTTGCTGATTGGGAAATGTCTGAGGCTGGGAAACTGAGGTGGGGTTAACAGCAAACCTCAGACTGCAGGCAGTTATAGCCACTTCCTGGTTGGCCGGACTCAAGACTCCAAAGTTGGATGTTGGAGTGGGGGAGAACTTTCAGATGTACCTGTGCATGCCACACCATGGTGTGGTTAGGGAGACAACACAGCTTAGTTGTCATCTCACACAACTTATTTCCTAAGTTCTTTTTCTTTTTGAGATAGGGTCTCATGTAGCCAGGGCTGGCTCTCAACTCACAATGTAGCCAAGGATAACCTTGATCCTCCTGCCTCTACCTCCCCTGTGCTCGCTTTACAGTTGTGTGCCACCACATCTGTATTATGGGGTGCTGGAGATGGAACCCAGGGCTTTGTCCATGTGAGGCGAGCTACATCTGAGCCTTGGGATAAACTGGGCATGGTAAGTGCTCTCTCATTCCAGGACTCACCCAGGACACTTTGCTAGGAGTTACTTCTACACCCAACCTTCTGAATGCAACGTCGTGACTGTTTTGGTGGCAAGGAGCAAGGTCAGGTGTTTTTGAAGTCAGGACTGGTATACCACAAGGCAATTTTATTAAATGGCACAGTGGGTCAGCTCTGGGAAAAAAGCTGTTCTGAAAGTGACAGGCAGGTCCTGGGCCCTACAATAGGGAAGTTAAGGCAGCATGTGGCACAGAGGATCTTGGTCTTTCATTGGGGCTTTTTATCTTTCATCGCTAAAGGGATGACAGGTCGGCAGCCCTACGCTGCCATTATTCCTTTAGTAGGAAAAATCACTGATGAGGGGTGGGGGCAGGATCGGGGAGAAGGGTCATTTCTAGACTAAAGGGCCACCGAGGTTGGGGTTGGAGGAACTCTGAGGTGGCTCAGCTGCGCTGGTCCTTCGGGGGTACAAGTTGACACCTCTTTGGGATGGCTGGACTTTGAATTTGGGGGTCAGATACACCTAGGTCCAAATCTCATCCCTGCCACCTGTAGCCGGAGACTCTCAGGGAGTTCCACACCCTCCCTCAGTTTCAAATTTTTCCAACTTGTAACTGCACCTGACCCAAGAACACTGGAGAGTGTGGGTACCGGACAGGCCAAGCCTGCCAGATAGAAAAAGCCCCACGCGGCCAGGTGTCCCCGCCCTGTGCCCATGCCTCAGTTTCCACTTCTGTAAGACCGGGATGCCCTAACAAAGTCTCGAGGGCTGCTCTGAGCTGACAAGAGAGATGACAGGCGGGCGGCAGGACCCCGGCCCAGGACCGGCGCTCGCTCACACCCAGCCTCGGGATCCCCATCTGCACCGAGGACCCGGTCCCGCCACGGCTCGGGATCCCTGCGGTGAGGTGGAGGCCGGCGTGCTGGCTCCCCTCCGGGTTTTCGGCCCGGGTCCATCCGGGATCGATCTTAGCCCAGCCACGCAGGGGCGCGCCCGGCCCGGCCCAGGCCCCCGGCCGCTCCCAGGCCCCGTTACCTATGGTGGAGATGAACGTGGAGTTGAAGGCGTCCTCGGAGAAGCGGAACAGGACACAGGTCTTCCCCACCCCCGAGTCCCCGATCAGCAGCAGCTTGAACAGGTAATCGTAGGTCTTCGCCATATTACACTCTCTCCCCGACGGGAAGTACGGCCGGCGCCTTGCCACTGGTCGCTAGATCCGTCCATCAGTGTCGATCCCGCCCCCTATTGGCTCCCAGCCCGTCTTGCGTCACCAAGGCCGAAGCCAGCCCCCCGAGCTCCGCCCGTCGCGGGGAACCCTGGGGGAACAGGAGAATCCGACGCAGAGCCGGAAGTAGCCGGGGCACCCCGCCCATTGGCTGACGCTTGGGATAAGGAGTGTTGTGATTGGCTAGCGGTGAAGCGTCGTGGGGAGGTGGACTTCAAATGAAGAGCGGGGGGCGTGACTATCACTTGACCCCGCCTTCCAGCCCAACCCTTGAGCGGCCTCGCCCGCCTCCCGACGGGAGGGGCGCCAACAATTCCGCGCGCTGACCGCTGAGGAGGGAGTCGTGGCTGCGCACGCACGCTCCGGAGACCGTTGGCTCCAGTAGAGGGCGCACGCGCGCAGACCGGGTCTCGAGGTTCCCGCTTCCCGGCTCGCCGTCCTTAGCTGTGCCCTAGGCGAAGCGCGGGAAGTATTTTCCTGCTGGGGGTAATGGCTGTGTGGACGTTTTTATGCTCCGGGCCTGGACGCCGGCCCCACGCGGGGCTGCGCCGCCCGCCGGTGTCCTCGGCACAAGCGAGGCGCTGAGGCGGGTGGGGGAAGCCTGGCCCTCCCCCTCGGCCGATCCTCAGGCGATCTCCCAGGCCTCGGCCGAGGGCACACCTGCAGGTTCAGCACCTTTGGTTCTGTGCCTGAGCATGCCCTCCGCACATAAAAATGCACAAGACTGCATCCCATACCAGCCCTGCGAGGCGGTAGGCTCTTTCTCATTTCATGGTAAGGAAACTTGAGGCTGTAGGAAATGAAATTACTTTCCTAGGCTCCAGAGTGGAAAGTTCCCCCGGGCCCCCCTTTTTCTTTTTCTAGAGTTGGAATGGAGCCTGGTATACCTGGAGAATGGTTTAAAAAAACAAAAGAAAACAAAAAGAAAATTAATATATGAGGGACCAGGAGACGGAGATAGCTCATTTGCTGAAGGTGCTTCTAGGCACATGGTGGAAGGAGAGACCTACCCCCACAGTTGTTCTCTGATATCTACACACTAAGTAAATAAATAAATGCAGTTTTAAAAAGATTGACATGCATGGTGTCGCACACGTGTAATCCCAGCACTCGGGAGGCAGAAGTAGGCGGATCTTTGTGAGTTTGAGCCCAGCCTGGTCTACATAGTGAGTTCCAGGGCAGCTGGAGCAACAGGGAGACCCTGTCTCAAAAAAAAGGTTAACGTGGGCCTGGAGAGCTGGCTCAGAGGTTAAGAGCACCAGCTGCTCTTGCAGAGAACTTGCGTTTGGTTCCCAGCACCTACATGGTGGCTAACAACTGTTTGTAACTCCAGTTCCAGGGGAGCCCATGCCCTCTTCTGACCTCCTCCGCATTGAGGGCATGTGGTGCAGTTACATGCACGCAGGGAAAACACTTATGTACATAAAAAAATTAACATGTAAGGGCTGAGAGGCTGGCTTAGTGGGTTAAAGGTGCTCAGACGCTGAGCCTCACTGCTTTCTGAGCTCATGCCACCATGCCCACTGCCCACGATCATACTCTGGCTTTTCAGACGTTCATTTTTAGGTTACTCTGGTGTATCAAAAAGACAGACATACTAAGAGCCTGCGGGAAGTTGGCTCTGCCTGTCCACCCTTCTCTTTCAACTTGCTCTATTCATCCACTTTTGATTAGGAAATTTCACCGGAACCATCGCCCCCTTTCTTGCTGGAGAGCACTGCCCTATGTGAACTCTGCCAAAAGCATACTTGGTATACCTGCAAAATCACCACCAGCCAGAAGTGCCTACAATGGCAAAGCTAAATAGGCATGTATCAGACCTTTACCCACATTTTGTTGTAGTTTTCTGAGGCCCTGCAGAAGTGTTCTTTGAGCTGCCTACCTCTTGTTCCTGAATGCCAGCTTGGAGTACCTTATCTATGCTAATAAAAACTTCAGGAGTTAGAGACCTGGACAGAGTACCTCCTGGTCCACACTTTCTTAAAGTTAATGTGTCTTGTGTGGTACCATGGGGTCCCTCTTCTGGATTTTCTACCATCCTATGTACTAGATGTGGCCGTAGTTGATACTCCCGGCCACCTCTGAAAATATTTTCTTGGTACCCTCCCCATTTTAGTTGCCTCTTTCTTGAGTCATCTCTACCTCCCCTTTTTTAGGCACGACCCTTCTGTGGATTCCTGTTTGTATTTCATTATTGCTGTTCTGCAGCATTCTTTCCTTCTGAGTTGTCACTTTCTGGGTAACCTTTTCTGTAGCTTCTAATATCTCCATGGTGATGATTCTAAATTCCTCATCCAGGGTTATGTGAGATGACTCATCAGAGGAAAGGCGCTTGCTGCTAAGCCTGACAGCCTCAGCTCCGTTCCCTGGACCCAAAGGATGGAAAGATAGAACTGACTCCGGCACACTCCCACCATGGCGCACTCCCCCACACAAAATAAATAATAAATGTAAAATCTCCCCCAAAACAAAGAAATTCATCCTCCATTGTTTAACTGCTCTATGGTCTCTATCCAGATGATGTTTGATACTTTTCTTTGATCTCTCACATCCTTGTTCTGTGTGTCTGTCTGGCTGTGTGTATAGGTCAGAGGTTGACTTACCAGGTGTCTTCCTTATTTGTTCTCTATTAAAATTTTTTTTTTGCATTTATTTTTATTTTATGTGTATGAGTTTTTTTCTGCATGTATGTAAGTGTACCCATATTGTGCAATGCCTACAGAAGCCAGAAGAGGGTGTCAGATCCCCTGGAACTGGAGTTACAGATGATTGTTAGCCACCATGAGGGTGCTGGAAACCAAACCCAGGTCCTCTGCAAGAGCAGCCAGTGCTCTCAACGGCTGAGCCATCTCTTCAGCCCCACTACCTTATTCTTGTGAGGCAGAGTCTTTCGCTGAACTGGGAGCTTGCCAGTTTTGCTACACTGATTGGCCAGCAAGCCCCAGAGACTCTCTGATATCTGCCTTTCCAGTGTTGGGGTTGTAGGTGTATACCCCCATGCCCAGGTTTTTTGCATGGGTGCTGGAGTTTGAATTGAAATTATTATGCTTGTATGGCAAGCACATTACTGAGCCATCTCCCCAGCCCATATCCTGGTTCTTAAAGAGATTCTGAGCCATTTCCATTACCACAGTGAGGTCATTCTAAGTCATCACTGGGGATACCAGGAAAAGTTTTCAGTTAACCACAATCATATCTGACATTAACCTCACTGGCTACAATGCTGCCAGTGAAGTGTTTGACAAAGCTTAACACTTCTTATTTAAGTGCTGAGACACAAGTATCTTCAGTTTGGAATCCAACCCAAGGGGGTAAAGAGGGAGAAAAATAGCCACCTAAAGGAAGAACTTTGATCTGGTATTAATATGGCCAGGCGTGGTGGCGCACGCCTTTAGTCCCAGCACTCGAGAGGCAGAGGCAGGCGGATCTCTGTGAGTTCAGGGCCAGCCTGGTCTACAACATGAGTTCCAGGCCAGCTGGGGCTACGGGGAGACCCTGTCTCAAAAAGACAATAATAACAATGTGGCACTTGGAGGGGAGGATATCGATTTGTTTTGTTTTGTTTTGTGTGTGTTTTTTGAGACAGGGTCTCCCTGTAGCCCCAGCTGGCCCGGAATTCACTATGTAGACCAGGCTGGCCTCAAACTCAGAGAGATCTGCCTACCTAGGGGACTACATTCTTATTTGTGGACTTTATCTGTACCATCTAAACTCAGTGTCTACACTGTATTAATAGGAAAATATTTAAATTTGATTAACAAAAATGTTTGATACTGCAGTAACATTTTACAAGTATTCATTTCTCTCTCTTTCTGAGACAGGGTCTCTTTGTCTAGACCAGGTTGGCTGTGAACTCAGAAATATGCCCGCCTCTGCTTCTGTGATTAGTGCTAGGCCTAATGGTGTGCGCCACCATACCCAGCTCCTCCGTCCCTCTCTCCCCAAGTTCTCTAGTCCAACCTGACGTGGACCACCATATCCAGCTAAAGCTTTCACTTCTCTTTTGGAACTCTTAGCTCCCTTCTCCAATTTAAGATCTTGAAGCAAAATACCAGAACAATTCAGGTAGTGAAACTGTAGTGACTAACAAGCGTACTACATGTCGCCTGCCACCACCCAAGCTGTGAGATCACTTCCTTTATCACTTCCGCTATTTCATGGCAACCGCTGTCCAGGATAGTCCCACTTAAAATTTTATTATCATATGCGTGAATGCAGGTATGCTCCTGCCATGGTGAACATGCAGCGGTCAGAGGAGTTTTTTATTTTAACATTTAATGTGTATGTATATAAGTGCACCCATGTCATGCAGTGCCCGAGGTCAGAAGAGGACGTTGGATCCCCTGGAACTGGAGTTATGGACAGTTGTTAGCCACCATGTGGGAGCTGGCAACTGCACCCGGGTCCTCTGCAAGAGCAGCTGGTGCTCTTAAGTGCTGAGCATTCTCTCCAGCCCCAATTTTTTATTTTATGTGTTTGCCTGCCTGTATGTATGTGTACTACATGCATGTAGGTACCTGGAGGCCAGAAGAGGGTGTCAGATCTCTTGGAACTAGTTACAGGTAGTTGTGCTCAGACCCAAACCTGAATCCTCTCTGCAAGACCGGTAAGAACTGTTAACCACTGAGCCATCTCTTCAGCCTACCCGCTCCTGACTTTGGGAGCCAACTGTCACCTTCCACTGTGGAATCTGGGGATCAAACTCAGTTGGTCAGTCTTGTGCAGCAAGTGCTTTTACCCCCTGAACCATCTCACCAGCCCGTCCTGGATCACTGACATTGTCTCACCTTGCCTTCAATGTAACCACCACCCAGCCCCTATTCATCCCAAAAACAAATGCTAAATGGAGTGTTTGTTTACTTCTATTCCTGACCAGATTGTTTATCATTGTGACCCACCCATCTTCAACTTTCCTGCTCTGCTTTACATATGTGATACAGAGAAAGCCTATCCAAGCAGACCTTTGCACTTTCTTAACCAGGGCTGTAGAAATCTTTCTCTTGCCATCTGTTAAAAATCTTACTCACATGAAGGGCATGGTGGCACATGTCTTATTGAGACAGGGTCTATATAGCGAGTTCCAGGCCAGCTGGTGCTACAGGGATACTCTGTCTCAAACAAAAGCAAAACAAAACAAAATCCTCGTGCTGCACAGCCCAGCCCAGCCCAGGTAGGACTGGGACTAACAAAGGACAAGACCTTCTGAGTGACGGACCATGTGCTCCCATATGGAGCATAGAGATGATAATCTTTGTATTATCAAGTCATGGTGTGAGGCAAAGAAATACTGTTTGCTGAGTTCTTGGCATAGTTATCTTCCATTTCCATCTCGTTAACATTTGTTGAACCAAATGCTTTGTATCCCTGCACATTCTAAAATCTATACAGCTGGTCTGGTAAGACGGGTAAAGGTGTGTGCCAACAAACCTGATGACCTGCATTTGATCTTTGGGACCCATGTGTTGAAAGGGAAGAACTGACTCGTGCAAATTGTCTTCTGGCCTCTACTCACAGCTGTGGTGGGCACTTGTACACACAACCACACACAAAACACATTTTAAAGTCACACAGCTTAACCCTAAACAAGACATATCATTCTTTCCAAGTCCCAGGGGACATTGGAAAGAGTGTAAGAGCTGGAAGGTAGGGAGAAGGGCTAGGAAGTGCCATCTTCTGGACAGTGATAGGTAAAAAGTTGGCAGAGAACAAGTGAATGGATGATGAGGCACAGAGGCACAGCTAAAACTCCATCAAAAATAGGGTTTATTAGCAAAGGAACACATGGAACAGATTCCCTTCCTGGCAGGGAAAATGTCTGCCCGGGTCTTGAGCTGGGGTCTTTTTAAAAGGGAGGCTTCTGCTTCCTGCAGAAGGCGGGAAGATGTATTTATTTTAAAGTTGGGGGGGAGTGGGAGAGCAGGACTGTAAAACCTGTCCTCTTTAGAGATCAAAGGGGAAGCTTGCTGTGTTGGCCAAACAGTGGAGAAAAGTCTTCTCTTGACTTCAAAGACCAAGGTGCTTATCAGCTAGGTTCCCTTTTCTCAGGAGCATGAGAAGTTCTTGGGACCCTGTTGGTGAGGGGGCAGGGCTATCTGAGCCTTAACATTCCAGCCTTTGTGTTATAGGCTAGGGGGCGTCATTGTCGTCTAGCTACTTCCTGCTGGACAGGGTTGACATGGGGGAGGGCTGGATTAGGGGTCGGTCAGACAGCAGGGGTTCCCTCTCCTGCATCTCAACAGGGTCCTCGATGGTTGACAGGCGCTTGTGTACATGTGGAGGGAAGGAAAGTAACAACTGGTTAAAATTAGTAAGAGTCAGTTTTTGGAGTTGGTCCTGAAAATATCTGAAGAGGCCAGGAGCAATGGTTAGCACCAGGGTAATAGCTCACTTTTCTGTTTTATTCTTTTTTTTTTTTCTTTTCTTCTGCCAGGGCTGAACTTGAGAGTGATGGACTCAGGATTTGTTTTCAGGTATTTTGATAGCTGTTGAAGTGGCTAGAATCAGTGTCAGTTACCTCTAAGGCTTCTAGATAGGGAGAGAAACAAATTTAGCCATCATTTTATTTTCCAGGCTAGAACAATAGTGGGTTGCCTCCCTTAGCTCTAAGTGGGCACTACAGTATTGTAGACCAAGATTTGAAGTCTTACATCTGAGTAATGTCTTATTAGGAACAAAATTATCAATGAGAGATAATTGTCTAAATAACATAAGAATTTACGTCTAATGTCTGGGTTGTGTAATCCCCTGAATCCTTAAAATATACTGATGACTTTAATTTTGGTTATACTTTCCTTTTGGGTATTTAAGACCATACTGTTGGCCCAAATAAACCAATTTATTTTTACTCTTAAGGTCATATGAGGATTTGGTCCTCAGGGGTCACATGGGCTTGGGGGGAGCCCCTGGCTCCTCAAGCTTTTCTTTCACAAGTTCCATCTACGTGACAATAAGTCAAGAGGTCCTGCTTGACCAGGGCTTTGCTTGGAAGCATGGAGGAAATGTTTCCTCTGTGTTGATCCTTCTTTTTGCAGACTTGACACTGGTTCAAGTCCATCTTCTGGGGTCTCCATGGCCTCCCTGAACAAGAGGACAGGTGACTCACCACAGTTACAGGACAGTTCGAGAGATGCTCCATAGCCCCCTGGAACTTGTTTGACTTTGGAGGGCAAGGAACAAAAATTTGTCCCTTTAAGTCCCTTTGACCAGATTAATATAGGCCTTCGAGTATGATATTAAACTTCCAACAAGGTTACTTACACCAGTCTGTTCCTTTTAATTACCATGTGCTATGTAGATAGAGCTTGGGCAAAACCCAAACATTTAAAAATAAACCTTGATGAGACATCCTTAAATTAGTTGACTCAGCTA
>NW_008360309.1:2796870-2850862 GCF_000622305.1 Nannospalax galili
GGGGGAACCAGTGAATTTACTGAGCTTACTCACAGAGATGACTGAGGGGTTGCTGAGGTGTATGAGTGACCTGAGAGTATTTACATCGGAAAGCCTTAACCCAGCATGGATCAAGCCTTCTCTTCCTAGCCTTTTTAGATAATATACTTTAGTCTTTTCCAAGTCCAGGAGACCATGTGATTAGGGTCAAATTACATACAGTTGGCTGGGAAGAGCAGGCGGATACTCAGGTGAGGGTCCAATGACCCTGTTTACTCCTTCTCTTTTAATTAAAGAATACAGTTTGTCAAATCATCAAGTTCAATTGTGATGATTTTTTTGTTAGTGGACACAGCTGAAGTCATGAAGGTGGTAGTTGTTTGACTCAGAAGAAAGTAGTGTGTACCATCATCTTATTAAAAGAACATGGAATCTAAATTATACAAATAAGATAATGTAATAAGTTAATATTACATATTGTGTTTTATAAGTTTTTAGGTAAATCTTTTACCTTATGTAGTTTAGTGAGTGGTCTATGAAAACCTTGCTTTAGGTGGAAAAAAGCAATTGGTACATAGTTAAACATTATCAAATTGACATTTACAACCTCCAGCATAATCAATTAAGGAAAACTGTGCTATAACCCTGTTTAGAGTATATAACTGTTGGAGTGGAAGAGATGGGAAGGGTGTCCTGTCCATGAGGGGACAGAGGGGCAGGGGTACCAGAGGCAGGGTCTGAAATCAAAGTAGAAGTTAGATACAGGAGGGATAAATGGGTTAGGCAGGGCCTGGAATCAAAGTAGAAGTTAGATTATAGGAGGGATAAACAGGTTATTTGAGCTAGAAGCCAGAATAAGGGAGACTAGGGAATATTTGGCAAGGAGGTGTTTAAAGTTTTGCATATCCTTAAGTAGAGGAGAGTTAGGGGAAGGAGAGTGGATGATGGACTTAGAGTGGTGCTGGAGAGGGGAAACATTGTGGTATAGAGAGGGAGTTCGAGTTGGAGAAAGGAGGAGAGATGGGTTGGGCCCTGAAATGGGAGGCAAGGGAGAGTATAGCAAGGGGAGAGCATGGGGAGGACTTGGCTGTGCCTCAGGCTGGGGGTTGGGATCCCGTGAAACTGTCTTAGCGAGAAGATCCTGCTGGGAAGAACATGGGACCCAGACAGTGGGATTAGCACGGAGATCAAAGGAAGCTTGGATGTATGGTAATTCAGACCGTTTGCCTTTACAATGGCAGAAATTTCCTAAATCTCTCAAAATATTAAAGTCTAAGGTTCCAGTGTCTGGCCGAACAGTTATTATCTAACTTGTACTGAGGCCAGGCAGTGGTGCACAGGAACTTCCAGAGGGAGGGATTAGCACGGAGATCAAATGAAGCTTGGATGTATGGTAATTTAGAACATTTGCCTTTACAATGGCAGAATTTTTCTAAATCTCTCAAAATATTGAAGTTTAAGGTTCCAGTGTCCGACCAAACAGAGTTATTATCTAACTCGTACTGAGGCCAGGCAGTGGTGCACAGGAACTTCAGGTGTTTTGGCCTGATTGTATTTGAAGGTCCTAGTTGTTTTAAGGATTTAAGAAGACAAGCAAGAGGTGTGAGACCCTGAGACTTTGAGTGGGTGTTTCCCATAGTGACAGATTAAGTACAGAGTGAAGAGGAGATAGAGAAAGAACACAGCAAGTGGGTGAGGAGAACCAGGCATCAAAACAAAGCGACATTTTATTTGTTGCTCGGATTCTAGTTATTATTTTCTGAGCTATTTCCAAGTCCCAGAAGGTGGCGTCCCACAATTAGATCATCAGGGAGAGGTGGGAATAGGAGGAAAGGGGTTTGGCATTGGTCACACAAAACGAGAGCAAGGAGAACCAGGCATCAAAACAAAGTGTCCTTTTTTTTGTTGTTGCTTGGGTTCTAGTTATTATTTTCAAGTTATTTCCAAGTGTCCAGAGGATGGAAGGGGGTTTCCGACACATGTGTGATTTTGAGGCAAGCAAAAAGAGCGGAAAACCCTGCAATGAGAGCGTGGCACAACCAGCCAGTAGATGGAGACTAAGTACAAGGAATCGGATGGGAGACAAGCGGAAAAAACGCAGTGAACCAGAAGGGAGGGGAGCTTGTGGAACAAGTTGATCCTGAGGTTTATTTAGTAGAAGCTGAGGGTAGAGGAGCCCCAGAAGGGTGGTGGTTTAGTAGAGGTTTGGTAGAGCCCCAGAAGGGTAGTGGTGAGAGAGAGGGAGGGAGAGAGAGAGAAGGAGAGAGAGATAGGGAGAGAGGTAGTTAAAATTAATTTATATATTTTAGTAAAGAGAGAGAATATTTTGGCTGAAAAAAGTATTTGGTGTTAATTTAGCATTTTTAGTTTGTATCAGATTTTACTTAAAAATTAGTATGATACCAAGTAAATTAATTTTAAGAAGCAAAATTGATGTTGACTGTATATACATATTTAGTTACATAGTCTTTGATAAGAATGTGGTTGATTTATCATTTTTAAACTAAAACACCTTTGAAGTAGACAAACAACATGAATACATCTTAAAACACCATGAAAGTAAACTAAAAGAAAAAAATGGTATTCAACAAATAGAATCTTACCCAACCAGTTTAGATGTCATTTTGTATAGGTAATTAGGGGCCTAAAGAAAGAGTTAAGTTTCGATATAGATTTGAGGTAGCCTCTTTTTCTTTTTTAAGAGTTAAATAACTGAAGGAAGTTAATAAAACCTTGTCAATCTAAGAACATAAATCAGAGGAGATAGGATAAAAGGAAACATTAACAGATTAGGTTAGGTTAAGAATTAATAAAATGTAAATAGTACTGAAAATAATTCCATTAGCTAGTTTTATTATAGTCAGTAATACCCTCTGTTGAAATTAATTTACACCTTGGCAGTTCTCAACTGCATAGTGTCTTTACTCTTAGGCTGTTTCATTGTTCTCCTCCTTGTCACAGGCTCAAGGGGCCAGCTTGAACCTGGAAAAGTCTTGGAGAACACATTTTGAGATAATAGGCATAAGTCTGAAGAGGGAAGAGGGAAGGCATCTTCAGAGTTAGCGTCTCAGTGAGCTCAAACAGCATGTGACAATTTACCAATATAATTAATATTACCCTGACATTATAACTAGAAAGCACTCAGGGAATGATGGGGCAGGAACATAAGCAAACATAGAGCATCTGAGTATCAGAGAGGGAAATAACTATTCCAGAGAAAAATAGGCTTAGAATCACAATGTAGAAAGGGGAGGAGTTAAGACCAGTAGAGGCTGCATCTCAAGCCTCTCACTCAAGTAGACTATTACTTTTTACCTCTCATTGCTGTAACTATGTGTTGATAGTAGCTTGTCTCTTGTAAGGTTTTGGCTCTGGAGTACAGCAAATTTCCATGTGCTTCACAGGTCTAGTCATCACAAAGTGTCAGATCCCTTTGCACCTTGAAGGCAAATGGCTAGAAAAACTTTAAGTTCCCTTTAGAAACTAACAAATATACTATGTAAAACAGTAGGAATTTAAAATAGTCATTTTTATAAATTAGCAAATACCATATAAAAGATGTTAAAATCTGAATAATTCCTTTAAAATTACCAGATAAAGATGTCATTCGAACATGAAGAGGAAAGGCAGTGGAAGAGGATAAAGACAGGAAAAAGGATGGAAGACAGCAGACCTTGCAGGCCCATGGCAAAGGGGGGGGGGCGAGATGCCGGTGGTGAGCGGCCAGTGGGGGAACCGAGATAGGGAACGGATGAAGCAGGTCCATCATGGAGACCACAGTGCTGTCTGGGCGTGGTGAAAATCAATGGGAAAGGAGATCAAAAGAAGTAGGCAAGGGAGAGTGTTCCCAGTGAGGAGAGCCAGAAAGAGGTGAGAGCAAAGCAGAGGGCTGGGGAGAGGAGGAGAGAGAAAAGAAGTATACCTGAGAGCCCAGTTAATAGCATTGGAGAAGTCCAGGCGGGTCTGGGTCCCTTGAAGTAAGAGCCGGGTTTTGGCACCATCTGATAGGTAAAAAGTTGGCGGAGAACGAGCGAATGGATGATGAGGCACAGAGGCACAGCTAAAACTCCATCAAAATAGGGTTTATTAGCAAAGGAACACATGGAACAGATTCCCTTTCGGGCAGGGAAAATGTCTGCCCGGGTCTTGAGCTGGGGTCTTTTTAAAAGGGCGGCTTCTGCTTCCTGCAGAAGGCGGGAAGATGTATTTTTTTTTTTTAAAGTCGGAGGGAGGGGGAGTGGGAGAACAGGACTGTTAAAACCTGTCCTCTTTAGAGGTCAAAGGGGAAGCCTGCTGTGTTGGCCAAACAGTGGAGAAAAGTTAATTGTAGCTTTCAAGGACTACCAGGGCTGTGCAAGAATAGGACAATCAACAGATATGGAGAGAGGAGGGCTCAGAGGGCCCCACTGCTCACTAGTGCTCTAATCACTACTGATAGATTCGGGGAGCTGGGAAGTCATTGCCTTCAGCTGTGTATCCACTAGCGGCCCATCAGGCTCCAGTGGACAGTTCCAAATCATGGTCACGCAGAAGGCCCTGACTAAACTAAGTGGGATTTCAAAACAACCCAGAAGCTATCAATCTGGGGAAGTGACAGGTAGTGATGGTGCGAGTGGATTGATAGGCATGGGAGGGAATTTTAAAAAGGGTGAGGGGCAGAGAATAACCAGAGTGCATCATATACCCATATGAATTGTCAAAAAATTGTTTGACTTAATTAAAAGGAAAATCTGGGGATGGAGAGACGGCAGTAAGAGCACTGGCTGCCCTTGCAGAGGACCCAGGTTCAGTTCCCAGCACCCCAGGGTGGCTCACAACCACCTCTGACTTCAGCTCCAGGAGAGATGATGCCGCCCTCTTCTGGGTTCTTTGGGCAACAGGCACACACATGGTACATACACATACATGCAGGGAAAACACTCATACACATAAAAAACCTCTAAAGAATAAAGAAAATCCACACATTGTCATTTATGTAAAAATTTATTTGACCAAAATGTAGAAAAAAATGATACTATCAGATACGATACAGATGCAAGAATCTGAAGAAAAGTGTGGGCTCTATTCAACTGCACAATTTGCTAGTTTATCTCCTGGGTAGTGTGATGCTTAATAAATAGGAGTGAGGGGCAAGGGGTTCGGATAAGTGAGAAGCAGGGTGATTTTCCGTCAGGATTGTAAACTCAAGTTGGCCCCACAACACTGGGGGATGTGGAATGTTTCAGCTCTGAGATGTTAACGGAGAAAGCAATTATACAACAAAGCCAATAAAATGTGCAGCCTCCACCTTCAGAATACTCCGTATCCAGTTCAATCAGGAGTTTCTTGGTTTTTTTAATCACAGAATTCCAGAAGGAATTAAAATCCTGGCTAAGTATTTTCCATCTGCTGTTCCCTGAACAGTGGAGATGAAGTTGAGCCAATTTTTCTTTTTATTACTGCTTTGCTGCCTGAAACCTTCGATGCTCAACATTTGTTAATACGAAGACACTGCCTTGCTAGCAGCCTTTCTGTGGGGGAAAGGGGAAGACAGGGTCTTGCTATGTAGCCCAGGCTAGCTGCCTCTACTCTGAGTGCTGGGATTAAAGGTGTGAGATACCAAGCCCAGCCTTGCTAGCAGTCTTTTTGACATGATTGGTCTGAATAGAATCAAACCCTACCATATTCCCTGCTGAGTAGATGACCTGAGACCACAGCAGACATGTCCTGGGATAAGACACTTGCTCGCTCAGGAGGACAGCTTTGGAACAAAAGGGAAATGTGTGCAGCAGAGCATCAAGGATCTATTCAGAAGACACCTGGGCCATTATCACCCACTGTCCTCGCCAGATGATGGAAGTCTGCTCTGCACAGTGGTGTGGAGCAGGCCCTGCATGACCAGGCCAATCTGGCTGTGGCTTGAGACTTCCTACCATAGTCTGCTTTCTCTTTTTGTTCTGGATGGAAAATCCCCACCTGTTTTCTTGTGATGGTCCCCAGCCTCCTGTAACTTTGCCAACAGCAACCAGATAAGTTAAATAGTCTTTGATGCTGAAGTCAACCTATGACTATTAAGATACCAGAGCCTGTGCTTGAAAGTGTGGGGCTGACTACTTCCTGGGAACCAAGTGCCCTCAGCCTTAAGACATTACACTCAGCAAGAAATACCCTGCTTATTTGAGGAATAAATGCAACTTAATAAAAATAGAGCTGAAGAAGCCAGTGCCATTTGAGAGGAAAAGGAAAGAATTCAGTTTAACTGGTGCTCAAAGCTTGCCTGGTACAAAATATTTGGTCACGAATTCATTATCTGCTTAACATTTCCAGCAAAGCGGAGATGCAATCATAAAAGGAACTTCTTACAAGAAGAAAGGGAGACACAGCACTCTGGAGTTGGTGTCAGATCAAGACCTTGCTGCTTCTGGTTGGTTATATACAGTTAAGTTCGTTTAGTGTCTGATCCAGTGTCTGATGTAAGCCCACATTCTCTTCTTTGGCCTGGGCAAGTTTTTCTGGTAAGGATTAAGAAGGGAAGGAGAAATGAATTAATAAACATCTTTGTTAAAGGAGGAAAAAAAAGGTGGTAGTGGGGAATTGTAAGCCTTAAACTACCATAGTTAAAGTCGTAGCTAAGAAAGTGCTTTAAAAATTTTTTTTATAATTTTTATGTGTATGAGTGTATTGCCTACATGTATGTGAGTGCACCCGTGTCGTGCCAATGCCACGAAGGTCAGAAGAGGCTTCAGATTCCCCTGGAACTGTAGTTAAGAATGGTTAGTAGCAGCTATGTGGGTGCTGGGAATCAGTCAGTGCTCTTAACTGCTGAGCCATCTCTCCAGCCCCCCAAAAAGTGAGTGCTTTGATTTAATCACAGAATGCCATGGAATAATAGGGGCCAAGAACCACATTTGAGTCAATCAGGATACTAAGGATTGGAGGTTAAGAGCATTTGCTGCCCTTCCAGAGGACCAGAATTGGATTTCCAGCACCCACAATGCATAGTTCACAACTCTCCATAACTCTAGTTCCAGAGGATCTGATCCTTGAGTCTGGCCTCTGCTGGCCCCCACATATGTATGCATAAACATAAAGTAAATCTAAACAACAACAACAACAAAACAGGATACTAGGCTGGGTGTGGTGGCATGTGGTTTTAGTCCATGCACTTGGGAGGCAGAGGCAGGAGGATCAGGAGTCTTAAGGCCATGCTGGGATACAGTGAATTCAAGGCTAACACACACAAAAAGCCAGGCTGGCAAGATGCCTCAGCAGGTAAAGACACTTGCTACCAGGCCTGATGAGCTGAGTTTGATTCCTGGACCCCACATGGTGGAAGGAGAAACCTGACTCCTGCAGGTTGTCCTCTGATCTCCACATCTGTGTTGTGGTACTTGTGCACCCCACCCAATAAATAAGTAAATGTAATGATTAAAAAACAAAACAAAACAAAAAAACCCCGTGGGCTGGAGAGATGGCTCAGTGGTTAAGAGTACTGGTTGCTCTTACAGAGGACCTAGGTTTGATTCCCCACACCCACATGGTGGCTAAGATCCATCTGTAACTACAGTTCCAGGGGAACCGACGCCCTCTTCTGACCTCTGTGGGCACTGCAAGACACAGGTACACTTACACACATGCAGGCAATACACTTATACACAGAAATAAAATAAAATAAAATAATAAAATACCCATTGTCTGGAGAGCTGGCTCAGCAGTTAAGAACATACTACTCTGCTCTTACAGAGGACCTGGGTTCAGTTTCCAGCACCCATGACAGTTCACTACTGCCTGTAACTCCAGTTCTGGGGGATCGGACATTCTCCTGGCCTTCTCAGTACAAACCCAACACAGACACACAGCACAAACACATACTTAAAACATAAAATACTAAAAAGAAGCTATTGCAAGCTCTGCATAGTAAAGCATGAGAGAAAATTGGTTTGTGTGAGGGATGGCTGATAGAGGACCAGGCTGAGTCATTAAAATACTGGAAGCCTGTGAAATGCCCCATAAACTGTGATAGGACCAGCCTGGAAATTTTCAGAAAGAAAAAAGCCCTTATGACAGCAGACCACGGCAGCCTTTCTATAACCACTGAAACTTCAGTGTGACAAGCTAAGCCACTGTGACCCGGAAGGGCTCTGCCAGCACCTCGGTCCATCCAGGTTGTGTGAACCAATGCCAGCTGGATGCTTGTTGAGCCAGCTGCTCCATGCCTGCACGTCTATTTCTCAGGGAAGATAAACAGTTGGCACAGTCCACAGCTCCAGTGGTGAAGGGGGCACATCCCAGGTTTCCTATCATCAGCCCTGCCTTCATGTACCTGTTCTGCCTCTAGGTCTGAGATGGA
This sequence comes from Nannospalax galili, assembly GCF_000622305.1. Lineage (NCBI taxonomy): Eukaryota > Metazoa > Chordata > Mammalia > Rodentia > Spalacidae > Nannospalax > Nannospalax galili. Next base: position 2,805,179 of record NW_008360309.1, read on the forward strand.
ACAGCCTCCCTGTAAAGCATCCCCTATCCTTGAGACCCAGGACAAAACTCAGGCATAGCGGGCAGGACTCAAGCTTCACGCCAATGGTCTGCGGGAGTTCCGGAGTTCCCTTAGGACTGACTGACAGATGGACTGGACAGTTATTTCAAAGGGTGGAGGCTACTTGTGTTTGGAAAAATCCAGAACAAACAAAGCACCCCACCCTCTCACAAAGTCTGTAATCTTTCCAGAGCCTATGTAAGGCAACGAGTGTGGGGCAGGGTTTATGAAATGGTTGAGGGTGAATGTCAGACTAGAATGGAGATAGCGATGGAGAAGTATGGGTAGCTCAGGAAAGATGAATCTGTGTGGGGGTTCTGAGGACAGGCCTGGTGGTGGTTCCCCAGAGATCATTTACCTTGGTTTTTGTATTTTAAAAATATTTGTACTTATGTGTGTATGTATGCTCCATGTGGGCAGATGCACATAGAGGCCAGAGAGGCTGTCAGATATCCTGGAGCTGGAGTTGGGTGCTGGGAACTGAACTCAGGTCCTCTGCAAGAGCAGTAAGCACAGCACTCTCACCGGCTACAGCTCCTACCTTTTGTTTTTGAGATAGGGTCATTGGCCAGAAACTCCTGAGTAGGCTAGACAGGCTGGCCCCTAGGATTGTAAGTCCACACCACCACAGCCTGTTTTTTTTTTTTTTTTACACAGCTTCTGATGAACTGAGGTCCTCATGCTTGCAAAGCAAGCACTTTACTGGCTGAGCCATGTCCTCAGCCCAGAATAGATGTATTTGGAAGGAATGGTCACAAGTTGATGATGTAATGGCTATCTCATGCACTTTCTACGCTCACAGGTAGTAGTGGTCTGGGAGATACGGTTTTGACATCAAAATGTCAGTGTTGGGCTGGGGATGTAGCTCAGGGGACAGAGAGCTCACACCTCCTACATGAAGCCTGGGGTTCCATTCCAGGAGGATCAAGAGTTCATGGTCATCTTGGGCTACACAGAGTTAGAGGTCAGCCTGGGCTATGTGAGACCCTGCCTCAATACAAACAAAGTCCAAATTTCAGAGATTAGTAACCTGAACCCTGTTTGAGGGTGGCCTTGTTTGATCTGCTGACTGTTAGGCCACCTAAGAAGTATGGAGGGCTGACTCCCCATTTAAACAATTTCTGTTTAAGGAACAGCGACTGGCATACAGCTGTAGTCAGCTAATGTCACATTTGAGGGCTCATGACACATTGGCTTTTGTTTTCTTGTCTTCAGGAAAGGATGACATGGGCTTCATCTTTCTTTTAGTAAGGAGAGTGCTAAGTGCCCACCTCTTGTACTTATTGGGCAAAGGCATTTTGGCTACAGCTCAAAGATAGCGAGGACAGAAGAAGATGGCATAAGATGAAGATGGTCTGTCTTTGTTTCAGTCAGACAGGTGGGGAGAAGGCTTGCTGGGACCCAGGGTGGCACCCAGCTGTCCCTCAGAGAAAGGTCATGGTGTTGAGGGCATAGTCCAGCCCTGATAGTTCTTTACTTGAGCTTCTGGGCATAGAGCTATAGGGCGGAGGTCCCCAGGAAGAGATTTGAGGCGAGGTAGAAGAGACAGAGCACCATGGATAAATGGGGAGGAGAAAAAGGAGAAAACAGACTGTGAATCAGGAGAAAGCTATACTCCATGTCAGAGATCTAGGGAGTGATTGCTGTGTGGGCTGAGGTTAGCAGGGAAGTAGTCATGAGTCTTTAAAAGGATGGTGGATGGGCTGGGCAAGGCAGTGTCCACAAGACCTCAAGACCTGTCCTCTTGATCAAGGAGGCCGAGGAGACCCCACCAGATGGACTTGAACCAGTGTCCAGTCTACAAAGAGGAGGATCAACACAGATGAATCATTTCCTCCATGCTTCCAAGCGAAGCCAACCATGGTCGAGCAGGACCTTTGACTTATCTTCACATAGGTGGAACTGGTAAAAGAAAGGAGCCAGGGGCTCCTCCCAAGCCCAGATGACCCCTGAGGAATAGATCCTCAAATGACCTTAAGAGTAAAAATAAATTGGTTTATCTGGGCCAACTGTATGGCCTTAAACACCCAAAAGGAAAGTATAACCAAAGATTAAAGGGGCCAATATAATTTCTTAAGAGTCCATATGCATAGCTAAAGGCTACATAACAAGCAACAATGCCAGATAGGTGATCCCTTCTTTTGAGTTGTTGGCCAGGGTGGCCAAATGGACTCCCAGGTAGTAACCCAGCATAGAACTGGGAAAATGAACAGCAGACCTTAGCTAAAGGAATACTGACAACTGATTGCTGCTAGATGAGGAACAGCTGACCCTCCTAAAAGGCAAGTAGTAGGGAATGGCTGGGGGTGCCAACAACACAGCAGATAGTAACAGGGATATCAGAGTATAAGGGCTCTAGAGGGGGGAGGGAGGTTATGGGAGGGTGCTATCTGGGAAGTGGTGTATAGTTGAATAAGATGGTTTGGGATGTTCTGTGTGATATACACACACACACACACACACACAAATCAACAAATTTTAAAAAGTATATTTGAGGAGGAAGCATGGAAATTCATGTCACATTAATTAGTAAAGGTTATAATCATTACCATTGAAATATACCCGATGGCTCTATACGCTAATACAGGTGCCAAGGATCCGAGTGCAACCGATTATGACTAGTAACAATCAGATACATACAGATTAGAGATGTATGTGCCAACATCTCAGTGTTACTAGCAAAAACAATGAGCCTTTCTGCAAGGAACAATATATTCTAAAATGAAATGGAGATCTTTTTTAAAGGTTAAAATCTCATTCAATTTTATGTTTTACAGGGCTTATACTGAGTTCAATATTGTATAACTGTATTAATTCAACTGTGAACCTAGAAACTTGCACCCACTTGTGAAAGAGATGTACTCTTGCTCTGGAGTGTGTTACTGAATATGTTAAAGCTGTAGTGAAATGCTTCTTCTAATGATGTAGTTATTAAAAATTAAAAAAAAAAAGATTAAAAAAAAAAGTCAAACAACAACAAAAGGATGGTGGATGGGTTGGGTGAGGCAGTGCACACCTTTAATCCCAGCACTCAGGAGGCAGTGGCAGGGGCATCTAACTGGTCCACACAGTGAGTAACATGCCAACCAAGGCTACACAATGAGACTGTCTCAAAAGAATGGTGACTAGGAAGGGACAGAGCTTCGTCCCACCCACCACTGCGTCCCAGGTGACTTCTGCTGTCACCTGTTCATGTCAGCCTTTGGTACAGGGTGTCTCCCTCATATGGCCAGACCCTGGGATATGGGATGTGAAGACTGAGTTTTATCCCCTTCCTGGGTGAGATAGGCAGCCTGGGGGAATCTCATCTTAACCATGTTTCTGGAATTTTCATGCTCTATCATGAATAACACAGGAAACTTCAAGAGACGCTGAGTTATATGTAGCCTCAGCTAGGCTTGGCCTGACACAGGCTCCTCAGGCCTCTGCAGTTCCTGTGTTTCCCTTTCCTCAGACTGTGATAAGCTTCCGATCTCTGGGAGAGGTCTGTAAGAATTTGAGGCATTTTTGAAAAATGCAAGGCATCTCTGTGAAAGGACCTCCTTACTCTGCCCTTTCCCAAGACAAACAAAGCCCAGCTCTGTCCTCCCAAGACCGCCCTCAACTTTTTATAGACATTTAGAGAGCCCTAACCAACACACAGAGATGGAGATTCGTACCTTCCAGGTCATCGATGGTCTTTTCCAGTTTGGAAACAGTCCTCTCTGCAAACTCGGCTCTGGTCTCAGCCTGGGGAAGAAGAGAGTCACTATGTATCTACAGAGCAGTCCCAGGAGCTCAGCCTGGCTGTTGTGAGCACACTCACCTCCTTCAACTTGTCAGACAGAAGCTTAATTTCTTCTTCATATTTGTCCTCCTTTTCAGAATACTGTGGGAGAAACCAGAATAAAGATTTCACACTTATTTGTATGTGTGAGTGTATGTGTGTGGGCGCACATGCCAGGGTACACATGTGGAGACCAGAGACCAATCCACATAAGTCAGTTCTCTCTTTCTACCCTGTGAGTCACAGGGATTGAACACAGGTCCTAAGGCTTGGTGGCAAGCACCCTTACCTGCTGAGCCATCTCAATGTCCCATCATAACTGTTTTTTTCTTTTTTTTAAGTCTTTTAAAAAATGTAATTCTTAAAAAATTTTAAAATTATTTTTATTTTATGTGTATGAATGTATTGCTTGCATGGAGATTAAGTGCACCCATGTCATGCAATGCCTGAAAAGGTCAGAAGAGGGCGTTGCAGCCCCTGGAACTGGAGTTAGGAGGTTGTTAGCCACAATATGAGTCCTGGGAATAGAACCCAGGTCCTCTGAAAGAGCAGCCAGTGCTCTTACGACTGAGCCATCTCTCCAGTCCCTATTTTAATTTCTTAATTATGTATATGTGTATGTCTGTGCATGTGAGTAGAGAGTCTCATAGAGGTCAGAGGAGTCGCTCTTTCTGGAGCTGGAGTTACATGTGGTTGTGAACTGCCTGATATAGGTGCAGGAAACTGATCTTGGGTCTTCTAGAAGAACAGGAAGCAAGCACACTTAACCACTGAGCCACCTCTCCAGCTCTGAACACAGCTTTTAAGAAAGGAGGAAGGGGACCTGGGAATGGTGGCACTGCCTTTAATCTCAGTACTTGGGAGGCAGAGGCAGGTGGATCTCTCTGAATTTGAGGCCAGCCTGGTCTACATAGTTTTAGGCCAGCTGGGGCTATAGGGAGACCCTGTCTCAAAAAAAAAGGAGGAAGGGGCTGGGGAGATGACTCAGCAAGTCCAACCAGTGCTTGCCCACATGTGGGAGGGCTGAGATCCCCAGAGCAAGCTGGCCACTGTAAGCTGGCCACCGTAACCAGTTCTGCAAACTCTGGGTTCAAATGAGACCCTGTCTCAGTGAAGAAGGTGGAGAACTGAGGAAGACAGCGGATGCCAACCCCTGGCCTCTATACACTTCTGCACACGTGCAAATACATGCCACATGCAAAAAAAAATCCATTTAAAAACTATAAAAGGAAGGAAAAAAGACGGTACGTCCTTGTTTTATAAGTACGTAAACACACAGCAGTCATTCCAGCACTTGGGAGGCTGAGTGGCACAGGAGATGGAGGGTGCCTGGTCTATCTAGGCTACAGAGCAAGACCCACCTAGAAACCAACACAAACAAAAACCTGAAACTCACAGTCTAACAAGGGAGGTGTACAATGAATTGGGTCATAATATGATGGGCCTGGGATGCAGCTCAGCAGTAGGTGGGCCTGTCTAGCATGCACAGTGAATCAACGTAATGACAGGAAATTGATGGAAAGAGACACCTTAACTTGGACGAAACTCAGGGAAGGCCTCTCCGAAGAAGGCCTAAAGGATGCTGTGATGGTTGGCTTTAACTGCCAACTCTCCACAACCCAGAATCCCCTGGGAAGAGTCTCGGTGGGACAGTGGCCTGTGGGCACACCTGTGTGGGAATGTCCAGTTAAATGATGTGGGAAGACCCAGCCCACCATGGGCAGCACCTTCCCTAAGCAGAGGATCTGAGCTAAGAGTGGAGAACTGGAGCTGAGCACAAGCGAGCGAGCACGTGTGCATTTGTGTTTTTCTGCTCTCGACTGTGGATGTGAAGTGACTAGCAGCATTGATGGAGCTATAAGCTGAAATAAACCCTTTCTAACTTTAAGTTGCTTTTTGTCAGGGTATTTTATCACAGCAGTAGACGTGAAACTAGGACAGATAAATAGGGGCTTTTCAAGCAAGTCACACCAGGCTGGGCACTCAGGTTTAACGAGTTAGTAGGACAGTGTGTGAAACCCAAGTTCAGGGCACTTCGAAGGGTCACTGAAGAGGGGCTGAGGAAGCGATGAGGCTGTGGAGTTGAGCCGGTTGGCCCCAGCAGACAATGGTCATTGCCCTTTGTGTGGACCTATCCTGTCGTGACTGCAGTGAATTCTAAAAGGCCAGTTCCACCTTTTTGAAGGTATTTCTGGAGGAACCAGGGGCACACGTGGGAGTGAGGCTCTGTATTTATATGGTCCCACTCACATCTCCCTAAGCAGAGACACCCATCTCATAGTCTACCTCTGTCCTCCCTGAGGTGGATGTAAAAGATGGAGTTGGTGTCGGCAGGATGGCTCAGAGGGTAAAGGAGCTTGCCACCAAGACTGACAACCCGAGTTCGATCCCTGGAACCCACACAGTGGAAGAGGAGAACTGACTCTCGAAAGTTGTCCCCTGACTTCCACCTGCACGCCATGGCACATACATACATGCACACATACACACGATGTATGGCGCTAAGGCCCCATGGCAGAAGACCTGATAGCCTGCATGAGAAATCTGAGGCAATTCCCAACCGCTGGGCACCGAGGCTGCAAAACAAACGGAGTTTTGGTTCCTGACACCAGTATACATCGACACCTGGGATGAATCAAAGAACAAAGTCTTTAAGTTCTCGTCTAAGTCAACCCAAGCACCCACCTTTTCAGATGCAGCCTCCAGTGACTTCAGGTTGTTAGTGACATTCTTGAGTTCCTCTTCCAGGTCACCGCACTTTCTGCACCAAGACAAAAGATCTCTGTTTTCTTCCCTTACAGCAGCCAGCTCCCTTACACATTTTCAAAGGGAGAAACTTACACTGCCCCAAAGGAATGTGGGAAGAAAGTGTGGCTTTTTCTAAGGTGTAATGCTGGGAGCCTGTCAGAATCCTATCCTGCCAGGCACAGGAGGATTGGGCATCTGCCAGGGGTGAGGCAAAAGAGACCTGTGACTGGCAAGGCCTTCTGGAAGGTGTGCAAATGAGATGGAGGGTGAAGGGGGTGGGGGATGGCTTGTAGAGCTTGCATACTCCAAGCAGGGAGCCTGGAAAGTATCTGTGAGCAAGGCTCCAAGGCTCCTAGCCCAGCAGGGCGCTCTGCAGAGCTGAATACCTGTCCAAGGCCAAAACCAGAGCAGCATTGTGTGTGGGGGTGGGTCTGTGGGATTCTGGCTCAGCAGTCCCCAGGGTAATGTATCTGGGCCCAACACCAACATCAGAAACAAAGCCTGCCTCCCACAGCCGTGGTTCTGTGAAGAGCACGCAGTGTGTGTGCCTGTGATCCCACCCAGGAGGAGGATCAGGAGTTCCTGGGCTACACATAAGACCCTATCTCTCTCTATCTGTCTTTTTTTTTTTTTTTTTTTTTTTGAGACAGGGTCTTCTTAAAAATACCTTGTTTATTTTTATTTTATGTGTATGTGTGTATTGCCTGCATGTAGATAAGTGCACCTGTGTCGTGCAATGCCGCCGTGGAGATCAGAAGAGGCTGTCGGATCCCCTGGAACTGGAGTTACGGACAGTTGTTAGCTGTCATGTGTGTGCTGGGATTCGAACCCCGGTCTTCTGCAAGAACAGTCAGTGTTCTTAACCCCTGAGCCATCTCTCCAGCCCTGAGACAGGGTCTTCTTATAGCTCCAACTGGCTTGAACCTCGCTATATAGACCAGGCTGGCCTTGAACTCAGAGAGATCTGTCTGCCTCTGCCTCCCAAGTACTGGGACTAACGGTGTGCACCACTACACCTGGCTATGAGACCCTACCTTAAAAAACTAACAAAACAAAACAAAAATAAAAAACCCCAAACAGAAAACAAAACTAAACCGGAGAAAGTAAGAAAGCACATCAGCTCTGTCTGGGAAAAGGAGACTTCTGGGCCTCCGTGCTCTCCTGGGTCTCAGACCCATTTCCCAGCGTCTGGGTGGGAAAACGCAGGCAAAGCTTCCCTGGGCAGTAAGAACCAACGGCGGCCACTCTTTGTTAGACGTCAAAAAGGAGTCAGTTCCGACCACAGCCAGCTCTCCCAACTCCGCCCTGCAAAGCTGCTGAACTGGCCCGCTGTGTTCCCTCCTCCACCACCCTATGAGCCAGCTGAGCTGGCCCTGCCCTGTCCTGTTCTGCCACTTACAGTTCGGACACCTCGGCACGCTCCTCAGCTCTCTCCAGTTCACCTTCCAGGATGACCAACTTACGAGCTACCTGAAAAGACAGAGGCACTCCACGGAGACTCAGCCCTACCACCCAAATGTACCCCTGCAAACAGCCCTAGGTCCACAGGGAATGGAAATCTTCAGGCCCCATGGAGTGAGGCAGGCAAGGACGGGGAGGGACAGACTGATGGAGGCAGAAGGACGAGGGCCTGGTGTGGCCTGGCCTAGCCTCACGTTTGGGAGTCTGAGGCAGGAGGATGTAAATTCTAAGCCATCCTGTGCTACATGATGAAAATTTGTCTCAAGACTACCAAATCAAACCAGGCAGGTGTGGTGGTACATGCCTGTCAACCTAGTATTTGGGAAGTAGAAGTAGGGGGATCAGGATTCAAGACCATCTTTGGCTACATAAACAGCCTGGGCTACATGAATCCTTTCTCAAAAATTTCAAAAAAAAAAAAAAAAAAAAAAAAAAAAACCGTTGAATTACCCAGACTGTGTCATGTAAGCCAATTTAATAAATCCCCTTTATATATGTGTATACAAAAAAGCAGGCTGTCCCAGTGGTTCACGCCTGTAATCCCAGCACTTGGGAAGCTGAGGCAGAAAGACTGGTGAGAATTCAAGGCTAGCCTGGGCAACAGTGAATTTCAGGCCAGCCTGAACTACAATGTGAGATCCTGTCTCCAAAACGGAAAAAAAAAAGGGGGTGGAACCCAAAAGCCAGGCTGGGCACTCGCAGTCCTCAGATTTTGCCACCGGCCTCACATAAAAAGTTGGGGGGGACCCAAAAGCCAGGCGGGGCCCTCGCAGTCCTCAGATTTTGCCACCGGCCTCACATTAAGCTTAAAGGACAAGAGGGGCTGAGTAAGCTGATGAATTGGTACCCAGGAAGTCTGACAAGCAGCCACAGGACTTTTTTGGCATCATGCAAAATAGTTTTCCAGCCAAGTGGCAGTCTCTGGAAACAGATGTTTACACAGAGGGAGGCTGACTAGTATAGGCTTCCTCCGGGTCCTTCCTGTCCGCAACACCACTTCCTCCTGCTTTCCATGGCTGCCCAGCCGGCCCCACTCACCTCCTCGTACTTGCGGTCGGCCTCCTCAGCAATGTGTTTGGCCTCTTTGAGCTGCATCTCCTGGATCTCCATCTTCTCCTCATCTTTCATGGCCCGGTTCTCAATTACCTTCATGCCTCTGCAAGGGACAAGCTAGGTATGAACCAGGTACCTGAGCACCTCCACCAGAGCTGTTCATCTCTGAATCTACCATCTCTGAATCTACCCGGCACCCTATCACAGAAAGTGGGATTACAGACGCATGTCCCCACGTCCAGCTTTTATGTGGGTGCTGGGATCTGAACTCAGGTCCTCATGCTTGCGCAGCAAGCGCTTTACCCCACTGAGCCCTCTCCCCAGCCATGTTTTTTTGAGACAGGGCTGCTATTAGTGAAGGATGACTTAGAATGATCCTGATCCTCCGGTCTCCACCTCTTGATTGCTGGGATGACAAGTATGTGCCACCATGCCCAGTTTATGTGGTCCTGGGGATGGAGCCCAGGGCTTCAGGCACACTAGACGGGTGCTCTGCAGAGTGAGCTTCAACCACAGCCCCATTTTTTTTTTCCTTTTTAGGTCTTATGAGACAGGGCCTTGCTGGATGGCCTCAGACTTGCTACATATACGTAGCCCAGGCTGTCCTTGAACCTGGGATCCTTCTGCCTCAGCTTCCCAAGTGCTGGAATGACAGGCATGCATCATCATATCTGACAAACTGAGACACTTTCAAATACCTCAGCTTTCAAACTGTCCCATGATGTGGGTCTAATTACCCCCATTTTACAGCTGAAGAATCTGAGGCAGAGAGAGGTTCGAGGTTACAGAGTGGCAGAGCTGGTCTGGTTCAAGGCTGCATTTTGCTTGGTGATCCTTTCAGTAACTAACAAGGCAGGCTGAGCAGCGGCCTCACTGCGGAGCGGGCACAGGGCCCCACTGCAGGATGCCCAGGAGCAGGCAGGTTCTGCTGCAGTGGAGCCTAGGGGTACGCCACTAACAGTTTTCTAGACTGGGTCATCAATGCTGGGCTTATTCAGGGACAAGAGGGAGCTGGAGGAGCAGGGCAAGTTGGTAGTGTGTCACCCCTGTACTTGGGAAGCTGAGGCAGGAGGACTCTGACTTCCAGCACAGCTCTGGATCCACAGCAGGGCCCTGTCCCAACAAGTCAGAGCTGGGGGAAATGAAAGTCCATGCACGGGCCGAGTGCTGTGCTAAAGAGGTTATGCTGACAGAAAGTGGAATTACCAGAAGCTTCCAAAAGCAGGAATGAATGGAAACAAAACAATGGACAAGCTGTGGTACCACCCCCTAATCCAGAAACATAGCTGCTCCAGAATAAACTAGGCTTGGGGGTATGGCACTGGAACAGGGTCTCATTGTAGCCCGGGCTGGTCTCCAGCTTGCTGTGTAGCCAAGAATGGCTTTGAGCTCCTAAGGTCCTGATTCTCCTGCCTGCACCTCCCCAATGCTCTGTGAACTCTAAGGCTAGCCATCAAGCACAGTCATGGTACCACAAGTGGAAAATCCCACCGCTAGCCTGATGTGACAGGCCCTCCAAAAGGAAGGCACACTAGAGATGTGACGTGAACTTCAGGCCATGTGTAGAAGGGAAATAAAAGACAAACAGGCTGGGCACATACGTTTAATCCTAGCACTCAGGAGGCAGAAGCAGGCAGGTCTCTGAGACTGAAGCCAGCCTGCTCTACATAGTGAGTTCCAGGTCACCTGAGGTTAAAGGGAGACCCTGTCTCAAAGCTCCCTCCAACAGAAGACATGAATGAACTTTGTGTTTGGACTTGGACCCCACCTTTAAGATATCTCATTATGTGTATGTAAGTATCACCAAACCTGAAAACACCTGAACTCTAAGGCTCAGTCCATTCTTAGACATTTTGCATAAGGGATGTCTAAGCTGCATACACATATATGCACGCAGGCAATCAAACTCCACAGACTAGGCCAGGCTGGCGTGATGTGCCATCTATGCCAATCTTACCACTTCTCTCTGTCCTATGGCTGTCATCATCCTCTGACAGGCAAAAACACACTAGGTGTGGCGATCCACACCTTTGATACTGGTACTTGGGAGGGAGCGGCAGGCAGATCTGTGAAGTGGAGGCCTATATAGTGAGTTTGAGGCCAGCTGGAGCTATACGGAGACCATGTCTCAAAACAACAAACCCACACACTCTGTACCACTCTGTAAGGCCTTTGCCCCAGCCTTGGAGAAAACCTGGGAACTGGGCTGTCTATGGCTGGAAGGCCCCTTGCAACACCCAGCAGAGAAAGGTGACTTGCCTGCCCAGGCTACTTGGTCAGTGCCAGTGGCAAAGGATGAGTATAGATCTGCCAGCTTCCAGAATAGGTTTCTACCGAAAAAAGGTCTCTAGCAGGAGGCACGTAGTGACAGGATATGAACGAGTGGCCTTCCTAGGCTGTTCTCAGTTTGGCACCAGGGAGGTCCTTGAAGTAGATAGCCCACTAGGCTGGTCTGGGCATGGCCCCTGGGCAATGCCTTTAACATCTTACTTTGTATCCATCACACACCCCTATGGTTGCCCCAAGCCGCCACACTGCCTTCACACTTTCCAGGAATGGAGCCTATCAGGATGCCTGTCCCTGTACCCTGAGTTCCCACTGCATGGAAGAGGTTCCCATTAGGGAAACTAGAGCATCAACCTCAGGCTTCCCTAGTGGGTTTTATTTGTATCTCTGTTCTTGAGACAAGGTCTCTTATAGCCTAGGCTGACCTTGAACTTGCATGATCCTCCTGCCTCTACCAAGTGCTGGGATAACAGCAGTGGGCCACCATGCCCAGTGTTTATTTTTTCAAATTATTTCACATGTGTCTCTGTGTACACACATGCCATACCACACATGTGGAGATCAGAGGATAGATAAGACTCCAGGGCCTTTCACATGCTCGGCAAGCGCTCACCACTGAGCCACATCCCCAGTCCTCTGTTGGATTCTAGCATCTGACTTACAGTTACAGATGCACAGTCTGTATGGTGTGTGTGTGGGGTCTGCAGTGAAAAACCATGAGCCATATGGAACACTATGTGCCCGAATGACAGAAACATAGCCTCGCTGGGTCGGCTCACACCTTGCCAGGAGATCAGTGGCTCCTGGGGACAGAGGGAATGAGAACACTTCGCACGTCCAAACGCAGTGCAGATACTACCAGACAGTTATAAACTCAGTGACGGCTGCTTTGCACTGTCCCCAAAATACAGAGGTCACCATCAGAGAGCCTAAAGCCCACCAAGGAGATGGGAACCATCTAGGCACATGGCCAGTCCAGTTCTCTTTTTTCTACATCATCTAGAAATTCAGTTGTCTCTAGAACAGGGCTAAGAAGTACCGTGGCTTCCCAGTTAAGTAGTGGCCCACACTGCTGCAAAGTTCCACACCTGCTGGAAGGTGCTCTGCATAGCAACCGTAAGGGAAATCGAGCTGGGAGCCTGCAGAGGTCCTCTGTGACCCCAGCATTTGGATTTCTGTGAGTTCAAGGCCAGCCTGGGTTATATAGTGAGTTCCAGGCCAGTCCAGGCTACATAGTGAGACCTTGTTTTGTTTTGCTTTTTTTTGTTGGTCTTTTCAAGACAGGGTCTCCCTGTAACCCCAGCTGGCCTGGAACTCGCTATGTAGACCAGGCTGGCCTCGCACTCACAGAGATCCGCCAGCCTCTGCCTCCCGAGTGCTGGGATTAAAGGCGTGTGCCACCACGTCTGGCTGAGACCTTGTTTTTTTTTTTTTTAAAAAAAAAAAAAAACAAAGGAGGCAGGGTATGGTGGCGCACGCCTGTAGTCCCAGCACTCAGGAGGCAGAGCAGGTGGATCTCTGTGAGTGCGAGGCCAGCCTGATCTACATAGCGAGTTCCAGGACAGCTGGGGCTACAGGGACAAAGGAAAGAAAGTAAAAATGTACCCACCTACACAGGATGTGATTTATGAAGGGCAGTCATGTCTATATGGCCCTATTTTACTTTCACTTGGGCTTTGAGAGGGCACCATTATGTTGTTTCTTTCGTCTAAAATTTGTGTATGCGTGCACATGTGTGCCCCTGTGTGGAGACCAGAGGACATCGGGCATCCAGCTCTACTCCTCTCTGCCTTATTCCCAGGAGACAGGGTCTCTTACTGAACCTGGAGCTAGACTGGCTTTTCACGTGGGTGCTGGGATTTGAGTTCAAGTCCTTATCCTGGCATGTGAAGCACTCTTACCCATGGAGTCATCTCCCAGTCCACCCGCCCCAACCTTTTCAGACAGGCTGCTCTGAAACTTGCCGTGTATCGTGGGCTGACCTTGATCTCCTGATTCCCTTTCCACTGCAGTGTTCACCAGAAGCAGACAGTGATGCAACAGGTGGACATGTCCTCACCTCTCACTCTTGCCCTCACCTCTCACTCTCATCTGCAGCCTTCTCTGCCTCCTCCAGCTTCTGCAGAGCTGTGGTCAGCCGCTCCTGAGCTCGGTCCAACTCTTCCTCCACCAGCTGGATACGTCGATTGAGAGCTGCCACATCTCCTTCAGCCTGGGGAGGTTAGAGGTGGCATCAGGTTAAGAAGTGGCACTTCTGGGACCAGCAGTGCGAGCCCTCCACACCGTCTCTCAGCTGATCCCGCTTCCCTGTCACAGCCCACTCAGGAGTCCAGGCCATGTGGAATTCATGCTCTGGTCTGGATTGGAATTGGACTGTATTTAATTGTTTTTTTTTTTTTTTTTTTTTTTTTTTTTTTTTTTTTTGTCTTTTTGAGACAGGGTCTCCCTGTAGCCCCAGCTGTCCTGGAACTCACTATGTAGACTAGGCTAGCCTCGAACTCACAGAGATCCGCCTGCCTCTGCCTCCCAAGTGCTTATTATTTTTTGGTTTTTTTTTTTTTTTGAGACTTGGTTTCCCTGTATCCCCAGCTGGTCTGGAACTTGCTATGTAGACCAGGCTGGCTTCCATCTCACAGATATCTGCCTCTTTGATCTCCTGGGATCAAAGGTGTGTGCCACCATGTCCAACCTTAATTGTTTATTTTTGAGACATGGTCTTGCCATGATACCCAGGTTGGGATCCAAATCCTGGATTCAGATCCTCCTCCCTGCTTGGACCATGGCACCTCTCTGCTTCAGAGTACACAATTTCAGTCTCTGAAAATTGAAAGGGACATTCCATATGTGACTGACGGCCAACCAAGTCAACCAGGAGATGAGATGTGCCTTTATCAGGTGTCAATACAGTAACTGCAACAGTAAAAAGAGAAAGCGCTGCCCAGTGATACACACCTGCAATCCCAGTGCTTGGGAAGTGGAGGCAGGAGGATTAGTTCAAGGCTGGCCTGGTCCACAGAGCTAGTTTAACCCTACACCACATGAGACTGCCTAAAAAATGCTGGGTCTGGTAGTACGTGCCCTTCATCCCAGCAAAAGGCTGAGGGAGGAGGACAGCTGGGTGGAGACCAGCGTCAGCTATAGAGTAAGACACTGTCTGAAAACCAGAGACTAGCATACTGTATGGTCTGAGGAGATAGCACTGGCCTTTCAAGGAACCCACAACAGATGCAGGATAAGTTCCAGAAGGTTCTTGGGGCTCACCATGGAATTCCCAGAGCAGCATGCCCCAGAGTTTGCTTCCCTGTATTGGAGCAGCCAGGCAAATGTACCAAGTAGGAAGTCCCAAGCCACTCACGCCGCAAGACCCTCCTAACCAAGCCTGGCACCGAGACCAGGGAGCTAGTGGATTGTATGTGAAAGCAGACAACGAACTAAAGGCACAAGAGGTGTCTGAGCTGTGTCAGTAGCTTTTTTGTGTGTGTGCTGTGTTTGTGGTCGCCTTTTTTATTTTTTGGTAGTGGAAGGAATGGAACCCAGGGCCTCAGGCATGACCAGCAAATGCTCTACCTGAGGCTCGCTTTACTCCAGTCTTCCTCTGTCCTGTTAACAGGCTTTCCAAAGCCCTTTCACTTACAAACAGAAAGTATAGAATGCAGAAAAGCAGGAACTGGGGTCAGGATCCCAGAGCCATGTGACCTGGGCAGGTTGTGTCACCTTTCTGAACTGTTATAGGGCTGAGGGTTATGACTGGAGGCTGTGTCGGCCTACCCTTCACACAGGAAAGACTGCAGGGGAAGCTCTCTGCTACATTTTTTAAAAATTGTGTACAGAGAGGGACACACATGTGGAGGAGCTCGTTTTCTCCTTCCGCCACTTGGGTCCTGGGAATTGAACTCTGGCTGTGTATCTTGGCGGCAAGTGCCTTTCCTGAGCCATCTTGCTGGCCCTGTTTTTTTCTTTGTTTTTTGGTCTTATTCAGACAGCGTCTCCCTGTAGCCCCAGCTGGCCTCGAACTCAGAGATTCGTCTGCCTCCGCCTCTTGAGTGCTGGGATTAAAGGAGTGTGCCACCATGCCAAGCGCTGGCCCTAGTTTTAAAATTTTAATCTGTCTTACAGATTGGGACACTGAGGGCCCTGGCAGGTACAGGGGCTTTGTTTGGTGACAAGGAGCTGGTAAGAAACAGCCCACTGAGTGTCTCTATCCCTAGAGGCCAGTCACCCTGGAACAGCCACCTTCAAGAAGGAACATTGAAAGTTGGTCAAGTGAGACTCAGCTAGCAGGGTGTGGTGATGAGCCTGTAACCCAGGCTTCAGGTGACTGGGACAGGAGGACCCAGAGTTCCAGGCCTGGATTACATAGCAATACTCTGTCAAAAATCAAAAATAGGGGAGCTGGGGAGAGGGCTCAGTGGCTAAGAGTGCTTGCTACACAAGCATGAGGACCAGAGATCGAATCCCCAGCAAGCACATTAAAGAACTGGGAATGCAGTTCAACTGAAGGAAGTGGGGCACAGGGAGGCCACATTATCTTATCCCTCTCAGTCTTCTTTTTCCAAATCAGTACTCTCTAAGTGTGGACAGTCATAAAAATTAGTGGAAAACAGTGCCCTCCCCAGCTCCAATTTATATAGCGGAAACTAAAAACTAGCAATCCACCAGAAAGAGGTCAGGCTGCCTATAAAACAGACAGGAGAGATCCCCATAAGTGTTTCTGATCTCCGAAACCCCTGAACACCAATGTGGCTGGCCACTAAGCCAGTGGTGAGTTGTCATGAAAACATCACCCAGCACTCTGCCTAGTGAGGGAGTGAGTGCCTCTTTTTAAAAGCACATTTATTTAGTATGTGTGTGTGAGATGGGGCACATGTGGAGGAGGTCAGAGTACAACTTGTAGAAGCTGGCTCTTTCCTTCCATGGATGGAACTCAGGTCAGGCTTGGTGACAAGCGCCTCTACCCACTGAGACATCTTGGTGGATCACAAATGCCCCTTTTAATGACATCAGTCACATTCACTGATGCAGGCTTGATGGAGCCCTCCATACACAATTTTTAGTATATTAACAAGATTATGCAATCAAGACCACTAATTCATGAAAAATTTGGTCACCTCTCAAAAGGAACCTCATACCCATTTGTAGCCAAGGGATTAAAAAACACTATGAATTCGAGTAACATCCTTGCATACCTCTCTATTGTTCCAATTTTAGTATATGTGCCACACAGTCCCCGCCCCCCCCCCAATTCAGGGTCTCAGGTAGCCTAGGTTGGCCTCAAACTCACTATATAGCCTAGGCTGGCCTTGGACTTCTGAACCTCCTGCCTCTACCTCCCAAGTGCTGGGTCAACAGGGTGCACAGTTTATGCAGTCCTGGGATGGAACCCGGGATTTTGAGTGTACAGGCAAGCAGTCTACCAACTGAGCTACACCTCCAGCCTGGTTTTTCTTTTTGCTTTTATGACAGGGTCTTCCTGTAGGCACAGCTGGAGAGGAACTCACCATGTAGAGCAGGCTGGTCTGGATCTCACAAAGATCCATTTGCCTCTACCTCCTGAGTGCTGGGATTAAAGGCTTGAGCCACCATGCCCAGCTTCTGCCTGGCTTTTCTTATAGTTTAGTTATATTGTCCAGGCTGGCCTCAGAGTCTTGGGCATAACTGCGCCTCCTGCCTCAGCCTCTGGAGTAGACTGGACTGCAGGGCCCATGCCTAACCTAGGAATCAACTTTCACAGTCATACTGAGTTTCTGGATTCATGAGCTGTCTCAAAAGAAGAAAAAATTGTCCTGATGGGGGCAGCACTGAATCTTGGCAAACTTTCAACTGTCTGAAAACTCAGGGGCTCCGAGTTGTTCAGCAGACACCAGCGCACACAAATTTTGAAAGAAACGGCTAGTCATCCCGAGCTCCGCCCCTTCCTGCAATCAAAGCCTTCCTCCGGCTACAAAGGATTTCCCTTATAAGGTAAAAGAGGCTTGCTAGATACTTGTGGCCAAAGAACCGGAAGACGTCGGCTAATCACACAGAAATCTAAACGAAACCAGCTGTTGGGACTCAGGCTCAGAGTCTGGCACCCGGCCTCCAGCTTTCCAAGACACTCAACTTTTCCCTCCCTTTCTGGTCTTCCAGTCTCTACCCTAGAATCGAAGCGCACTTCGTCAAGCAAACTTAAAGACGCCCGAATTTTCAGAACGCACCCTCCCACTCCTGGGCGGCCGCATTCCTGGCTGTCCCGAAGCTCAAGAACCATTTTGCAGTCAAAGTGGTTGGTGTGTCCCAGAGAGATGTCTGGGGTACGACTAAAAGGGGTGAGCCGGGTGTGACTCCGGTGCCGGCTTCCTCCGGCCAGGAGCCGGCTGCCAGACGGTCCCCAGGGCTGTCAACCTGCGCTGTCTGCTGCACCTGGCTGGCAAAGTCCCCTGCTCCCCCTGAGTACCAATTCTCATGTTTCAAGGCCCCGAACATCCGGGCGCCGCACACCCGTCTCCCCAAACGCTGCTCACCCTCCTCTAGAAGTCTCTTGGACACGAATTGAGCACCTCCTGTGTGCCAGAGATGGGATTAGAACCCAGATCCGTTTCTGTCCAGCCCTCCTCCTCTTTCAATTATTAACCCCCAGACCTGTTGCAAAGGCGCATATAATTGGTGCTCCAACCACCGCGCGGGGGGGGGGGGGGGGGGCATATTAACCCCCAGACCTGTTGCAAAGGCCCATATAATTGGTGCTCCAACCCCCGGGCGGGGGGGGGGGGCGGGCACGCCGGCAAACGTCCAGAGGGGTTTGGGGAAGAAAAGGTGGGGTCCTGCAGCCCTGAGCCATGTTCTCCCGGGCACTGAGTGCCCAGCTGCACTTCCGCCCCCGCCCGCAGCCGACACGTCGCCGCCCCTGGGACCTGCTGAGAAAGTTCAGCCGCGAAGCAGCGAGAGCGCGGTCGCCCCTGCCCCCACCGCGGTCCAGCCGCAGACAATGGAACCCAACGTCCGCCGGGCTGTCGCAGATCCCCTCGATCTCGGGATCCCAGCACGGCCCCCTCCGGCCATCTCCCCCCGCACCCCAGCCCTCATTTCCCGCCCTGCCGGGATGCAGTGCCCACTCCCGGGTCCCCGGGCAGCGATCCCGAGGTCAGGGGTTCCCAGAGGTCCCGGGGGTGACCGCGACGGCGGGGTGGGAGGGGGCTCGGGAAGCTGTCGGTGCCCGGAGCTGGAAAGAAAGGGGCGTGTGGCGGGAGCGTCTGCAGTGGGGTCCGGGAGCGCGG
The DNA here is from genome assembly GCF_000622305.1 of Nannospalax galili. Taxonomy (NCBI): domain Eukaryota; kingdom Metazoa; phylum Chordata; class Mammalia; order Rodentia; family Spalacidae; genus Nannospalax; species Nannospalax galili. The sequence goes on from NW_008360309.1 coordinate 2,823,785, forward strand.
GCGGGATCCGGGATCAGGGAGCACGGAGTGCGGGCCAGATGGGGGATCGGGGATGGCTGACCGAATCCGGGAGCAGCGTTCGGGGGCCGGGGTCCTGGGACTAGGGTAGGGAGCAGGGAGTGCCCCGCCGGCAGCCCGGGGCCAAGCGGGGCTGGCCGCTCACTTTCTCGCGCCGCTCGCGCTCGCCGTCCAGCTCGCGCTGCAGCGCCTGCGCCCGGTCCTCCGCGTCGTCCGCCTGCTGCTGCAGGGCCTGGATCTTGCGCTTCACCGCCTCCAGGGAGTTGAGGCCGGCCATGGCGGGGCGCTCGCTCGGCTGCGCTCTGGAGACAGCGACGGGCCGCGCCCGGGCCCAGCCTTGGCCACGCGGCCCCCGCCTCTCCCCGCCCCCGGCTGCTGCCCGGGCGATGAGGTCACCCGGCGGCCGGCGACGTCAGCGCCGCTGGGGGAGGGCCTGACGTCCGCACCGCTGGCCGCTCTCGGGACTTATTTGGAGACGGCGCGCAGCCCCCGGGCTCTTCGTCCTCCCGCGCGGCCCTGCCCACCCCGCTTACGTCGGAGGCCTTCTTCTCCGCCAGCTCCAGCTTCTCCTGCGCGTCCTTCAGGGCCTCGGAGTCCTTGTCCAGCTCATCCTCAGCGCCCTTCAGTTTCTTCTGGAGGTGTGTCAGCTCCTCTTCCACCTGGGAACACCGGAGCGGACGTTAGCCTGGGCCTCATAAAGTCCTCTGCAACAGGTCCCACATCTCTGGGCCTCAGTTTCCTCATCTGCAAAGTATGGATAGCAGCAGGGTGTGGTGGCCCATGCCTCTTACCATAGCATTTGGGAGACTGAGGCAGAGGGATCGGGAATTTGAGGCCAGCCTGGATGACATGAGGCCCTGCCTCAAAATATACAGACATACAGGAGCCTCTGGGACGTCTCAGCAGTAAAGGTGCTTGCCACCAAGCCTGAGGACCTGAGTTCAATTTCTGGAACCCATAAAGAAGGACAGAACTGACTCTCATAAGTTATCCCCTGACCTTCACACATACCCCTACCCCCAACACCCCCCTTCAGAAAATAAATTAAAAATATATAGACAACACAAATTGCAGTAAGTATGCATCACATGCTACCTGTTGGTAGGTTTCATACCCTTCTCTAGGGACCCACGCTCTTGGGGAAGCCATTTGGCAGGCTGATCTTTAGGACTGCAGTTTTCTAGTGACCCCTGTTTTAAGATGTGCCTCAGCCCTAGAACCCAACTTCTCCCCCCTAGGCTCAGGGTAGGTCCCCCTGAGAAGGAAAAGTTACAGTCTTTTAACTGTGTTCTTATATTAAAGGAATTGAGCGTACACTATTTTGAAGTCCCTCTGTTTCCCTTACTAGGTAGATACCTTGATATGCAGCCCTAGGGTGTTTTACTCTTCAGTGAGGTTTTATCGCTGTGATGGTGATGTTGTCACTACCGTGTGATGTTTTATCACTGTTACATTCTGACCTCTGTGATGCTTTCCACTGACCATGTATAACTGCTGATAAAGAGGTGAAACTAAGAAAAGGAGTTCACCAAACGTTTTAACGAGGCACCTGCCAATCAGCCCCAAAATGTGGATCAAATGTGACATATCGAAACTTCTGCCAGTGATATCTGCGGATGTAAGCTGCAATGACTGATCGATTCCTAGCCCAGTTAGCCTGTCCTACTATAGATCAGAGGGGGGCAGATGCCCTGACCCACGCCTGGGGTATCTACTTTGAAAACTATGGTGACCAGGTGAACTCAGGAAGGAATTTTCCTGAGATAGTATCATGAAAAGAGACATAGGGGCCAGGTGCCAGCCATAATATGATGTAAGAAGGCCCTATCTGTACTTCTATTCAGGGCCCAGAAAATCTAAGTCTTGGTTGCTGATTCTGGGACCTCATGCATGGGAAGAGAATAAATGAGCCTTTGGGCTCTCTCCTGGGTAAAGATTTGATCTCTTAGCTGTTAGAAGAATTTTTCTGTAATACCTTTAGATCGATCTGTATCTTAGTTTCATAGCCAGAGAAATTTTCTGATGGGTATGCCGCAAAATTCCATGAAGAGCTCAATCCTGGGTTTTTCAGGCTCCACTGGAAGACCCGCCCCTCAAAGACAGGTTTCTCTGTAAGCCTGGGTTACATCTTTTTTGATTTTCTGCATTTGCTGTGCATCTTTTATTGAACATGTCCCTTAATCGCCCCCAAACTCTACTCCTGTTTTTCCTGAGGGCCTGCCTCTGCTTCCCAGTTTGAGGTGATCTAACCTGAGGGACAGCCCCCACAGATTCCATCTCCCTCACATTTCATCCCTTCAGAGCCAGAGGCAAGCTGCTCAGTGTCCTGCCTCTGTGGGTCCCCTAAGGCACTTGGGGTCCTAGGTGAGGCACTGAGAGCATGACGGGCTGTTCCCAAGGCTACTCTGTATATACTCCCAGTCAGCCTGTGACTGGATCCATTCCCGATTCCGCAACCCTTCAGGCCAAAGTCAAGTCAGGTCCAACTCCCAGCCTCAGATGTGTGACTCCCTTTTCTGGCCTCAGTTTTCCCATCTGCAGAATGGAAACCTGGGCCTGGTAGACTCTGAACGTTTGGGGCAGCTGTTTTTGACTGAGAAGGAAGCCAATTTCTTTAAGACACCTCACAGATCAGGCTTGGCCTGGCATCTACCTGTCTTCTGTGCAGACCAATGGATTGGAGTGCTTGCCTAGCACTGGGACTCTCTGAGCATGAAACGGAGATTTGACCCTGCTGGGCTCTTAGAGTGTGAAGATAGCTTGAGGATTTCTGTTTGTTTGCTTTTTTTTTTTTTTTTTAGTCTTTTTTGAGACAGGGTCTCCTTGTAGCCCCAGCTGTCCTGGAACTCACTATGTAGACCAGGCTGGCTTTGAACTCACAGAGATCCGCCTGCCTCTGCCTCCCGAGTGCTGGGATTAAATGTGTGTGCCACCACGCCCGGCCTGTTTGCTTTTTAAGATTTATTTATGTGTGTGTCTGAATAAGTGTGTGTGTGTCTGTGTGTGTTTGTGAGTCTGTATGTGGTGAGTGTATGTCTATATGTGTGTGTGTATGTGTCTGTGGTGTTTGTGTGTCAGTGTGTGGTCTGTATGTATGGTATGTGTCTATGTGTATATCTGTGTGTATTTGTGAGTCTGTGTGTGTTGTCTGCACACGCAAATGGTGTGTGTTTGTGTATGATGTGTTTGTGGTGTGTGAGGTGTTTGTGTGTGGATGGTGTGTGTGTGTGTGTGTGTGTGTGTGCTCATGTGCTCACCCATGTGGTCACACAGAGGCCAAAGACTCACATCAGCTGTCTTCTTTCTCGCTCTTTCCCTTGTTTTTTGAGGCAGGGTGTCACCGAACCTGGAGCTCAGGGATTTGGTTAACTCTGCTGGGACTTTCCTATCTGTAGATCTCATTGTTGGGATTCTGGGCACATGCCACTGCACCTGGCTTTAAGTAGGTGTTGGGGATCTGAGCTCAGGCCCTCATGCTTGTGTACAAGCATTTTACCACTAAGCCATCTCCCCAGCCCCCAGGAAGTTTGTTGATTGAATCAATGACACTCTAGAGTCTGAAGTGGTAGGAGGTGGGTATGAAAAATAAACAGAACTGATACAAACTGACCAAGTTCCATGCACAAAGTACATGTAAGGTGTGTGCAGCAGCCTTCCCTGTGAGTCACTGCCCTTTGGGGGGGCTCAATTTCCCAGTAAAATGGTCACAGAACACAGTTTAGTGAGGTGGAGGCAGGATGTGGGGTCAAAGGGCAGCAGTGGCGGATGTTGCTGCCCTGGGAGTGAGCAGGCAGGAAGCAGCCAGGCTGGCTGTCCATCCTGCCCCCACACTGGACAGGAGAGCCAGGAACCGGATCTGACTGGAGGTCCTTGGAGGTCCAGGCTCCTGACCGGTTCTCTCTGGCCTCAGGTCCAGGCTCCTGACCAGCTCTCTCTGGCCTCCTGCAGTATGAGGTCCCCTGGGGAAGGGGAGTCTGTGTTTACCCCTGCAGCCTCTGTCAGTAGCATGAGTGACCAGCACCTCTCCCTGCGCCCTGCCTTCTGTTGGGGCCTTTGGGACCTGATGTTCCAGGTCTGGCCACCTTAGAGAATTAGCAGAAGAGCTCAAGGGGTGCTCAGATAGAGAAACCACGGAAGGTACCAGCAGCCAGGTGTGGGAGTGCATGCCTACCATCCCAGTACTTGGGAGGCTGAGGAGGAGGAGTACTGTGGATTGCAGAATAGCCTAAGCTACATGACTGGACCATGTGTCAAAGAACCAGCTGGGAGAGATGGCTCAGCAGGGAAAGGCCCTTGGCATAAAGTCCAGTGACCTGAGTCCAAACTTGCGACCCACATGGTGGAGAGAACCGACTCCTCAAGTCCTCTGGACTCCACATGAACACAGCCCCTACCTCAATAAATAAACAATGTAAAAACTAAAAAGAAAAAAAGAAAGAAACCTGGATTTGAACTCAAGTCCTTCTGAGCAGGTGACTTTAGAGAAAGAAAGAAAAGATGACTAAAAAGTCCGGGGCTGGGGATGGCTCAGCGGGTGGGAGTGCAAGCACAAGGGTCTGAGTTCGAATCTCAGGCCCTCATATAAAACTGAATGTAAAGGCACAGGTGCCCGCAACCCCAGCACTGTGAGCTTCAGAGACAGGAGGAGAATCCTGGGACTTGCTGGCTGCCAGCCTAGCTCCAGGTTCAGAGAGAGACCTTGTCTCAAGGGAGTAAGGCAGACATTGGTATGGCAGGACACCAATGTTCTCTGACTTCTGAGAAACGGACATGCATGTGACACACACACACACACAGAGAGAGAGAGAGAGAGAGAGAGAGAGAGAGCGAGAGATCCAGCTAGAGGCAGTACAACCTGTCTACCATTTTGGCTACAGAACTGGCTGGGGACTGTGGGAAGCTTCTCTTGAGCTTATAGCTCTCTTGAGAGGTTAAGCTATATAAATCACAATTTAGTGAGAAGTAGAGGCACAGACTTGCTTTCTCTGACTCCTAAGCCAAGCCCTTTATGAGGACTCTGAGATGGATAGAGGCCTGTGTCTTCCAGGGAGGGTTACAAGGAAGGAGGAGGGTGGAGCTGGCCACACCTCCTTTATGAGGACTCTGAGATGGATAGAGGCCTGCAGTCTGACTGGGGACAGGGCCAGGCCAGTGTGTCTTCCAGGGAGGGTTACAAGGAAGGAGGAGGGTGGAGCTGGCCACACAGATGTGTCACAGCCTCTCAGGGCAGTGGGGGTTGGCAAGGCCCAAAAGGGGAAGTTGGGCGGGGCAGGAAATAATCCCACATTTATTGAGCACTTACTCCATGCCAGGCACTGGGCCAAAGGTTCCACCTGTGCAGTCACCCCTGAGCCATGTCAGCTGGGGCTGCTCTGTGACTTATCTCATTCTGGGCCCACAGAGACGCACAGAGCTGGGGGCACTGACACCTGACCTGGGAAGGGCCCTGCGTTTGGATTCACCATGCCTATGGCCCCACGGCCTTATCTGAGATTCCAGATACTCCTGTGGGCTTGGCAGGTGACCCTATGGTAAGGGTATGCCCTGAGGGTGCAGGGCACCCCAGAAGTGGGAACAGGGCTGCCTTCCTTCCTCCTACCTGCCACTCTCCACACCAGACACACAGACATACACAGAGACACAGACACGCACACACATAAGTATGCACATGCATATACACAAACTCACATAGACATACACGGACACACATGCACATACACAGCACGCACGCACACACACACACACACACACACACACACCTGTGACCCTGTGGTAAAGAAACAGGATATATTTACACATCACACTAAGATGAACACACACACTCGTGTGTGTGTGTGTGTGTGTGTGTGCACGCGCATGTGTGCTGTTGCCATGTGTGGGGGCCAGAGGACAACTTGTGGGAGTCAGTTCTTCCTTCCACTGTGTGGGTCCCATTGGTCAGGTCTCCAGGCTTGGCAGCAAGCCCCTTTACCTACTGAGCCATCTTGCCACCAGTACCCTCACCATTTCTATTCCAAGGCGCTAGCTTCCCACCATCCCCAGGCCCCAGAGTTCCCGTTGCCCCCACCGTCAGGTCCAGAGCCCGGCCACCGGAATGAAGGGCAGCACAGGGTAGGCGCTGGGCAGCACCACGGCTACTCACTTGTTTGCACTTGTCTTCGGCAGCTTTCTTGTCGGACTCGGCCTGCTCTGCGCGGTCGATGGCGTGCTCTTTGTCCAGTTTCAGCATCTGCATCTTCTTCTTGATGGCCTCCATGGCTGCCTGCAGGTGTGGGCGTGGGTCTGTGCTTGGCTGTGGCTGAGGCTGAGTGAGCAGCCTGCGTGGAGGGCCAGGCCTTATAGGCTGGTGCCCGACTGTAGAGGGTGAGTCTTGGAGGACACCCAAGCTGCCGGGCCAGCCTCCACTCGCTCGCTGAGGAGGACTTGGCCAGCTCACCAGGCCCCAGAGCCCTCTCCTTATTTGGGCCTAGGCTTTCTTAAAGAAAAAAAAAAATAAAAACAAGGCCAGAGTCATTTCCATTTAGAACCTGGTGACATAGGTCTGGGGCTCATATGAGCCTGTGCACAATAGGGGAGGTCTTAGGGGGTCCCCAGGGCACAACCTGTACTGGGTTGCACCTGGCAGACTCAGTTTCCCTGGCTACCATTTGGAAGAATGAAGCGGGTTTGTGAGCAGATGGCAGGTCGCTGGTCCCTGTCTTTGTCACTTTTGCGTTCCGCCTGTGGGTGTTGGGGCCAGGTTTCATTAAGTCTGACAGGAGCCTGCCTTCCTAGCTCTTGTTCTGTTTCTGTCTCTGTCTTTCTTTCTCTCTCTCCTCCTCTCCTCCCTTCTATCCTGTTACTTTCCTCCTCTCTCCTTTCTTCCTCCTCCCACCACTCTCTGTCTCTCCATAATTGCCTCTGTTTCTTTTCTCTCTTTCCGCTTCCTCGTGTGGCTTCTCTCATCTGTAGCTCACAGGGGTGAGAAAGGCTGTCCATCAGTTGATGTGGGCTATCTCTTGCAAACTTGGAGCCCTCAGCCCCTAATGGTCTCCTTGCCTCTCATACCGTTGCCTTCACGCTCAGAACCTGCTGTGGCTCCCTCGTACCCACAGAAGCGCCACTGGTCTCAAGTTCCTGTGCTTCTCCTCCAGGGCCCCTTGCAATTTTGGCCCCACCTCACATGGTTGGAATAGGGTAGGTGACAAATAACTTTTATTGTTTGATTGCCATTTTTGGAATTGAACTCCTGTGGGGCAGGCCATAGCTATCTGAGTAACTGTCCTTCAGAACACGGGGAAGTGCTTCTTACAATGAGCAACTGGAGCTGAGAGATGGATCAGTGGTTAAGAGCACTGGCTGCTCTTGCAGAGGACCTGGTTTTGGTTCCCAGCATCCACATGGCAGTCAACACCATCCTTAACTCCAGTTCCAGGGGCTCTGATGCTCTCTTCTGGCCTCCAAGGGGCAAAGTACTCATACATGAAAAATAAAAATAAAACAAATATTTTTTAAAAAGAACAAATTCATGGGTTTAAAAAAATAGCAAGCAGAAAGTTCTAGAACCTCTTTCATGTTCTAAGTACACTGTTTCTCAGTTCAGGCACTAAGGGGACCCCTAAGTCCTTTCCGCATCTCACTCCCCAACCTCACTCACCTATGTGTCTTCACTGTGTAGACTCAGCTTCCCTTAGTGATAAGAGCAGACTCTACCACACGCATCTCCAAGAAGACCAGGGCTAAAAATGCACAGGCAGATTATGAAGGCCCGGAGCAAGGCCCTGACTGATACCACACCGTCTCCAGCCCTAGCAGGTGGACCCTTTGTTCATTTGTTCATTGCAGACAGATTCTCCCTGTGTAGCCCAGGCTGGCCTAGAACTCATGATTCTCTTGCCTCAGCTAGGATCACAGGCACTGATCACTATACCAGCCACACCCCTCCAGAGTATTGTTTCTTTTTTCTTTTTTTTTTCTTTTTTTTTTTTTTTTTTAAATATTTTTTTCAGACAGGGTTTCCTTGTAGCCCCAACTGGCCTGGGACTCACTATGTAGACCAGGCTGGCCTCTGCCTCTAGAGTGCTGGGACTAAAGGCGTGCACTACCACACTCTGATCAGAGTATTGTTTTTTTTCTGCAGTGCTGGGTGTGGGACCCTGGGCCTTACCCGTGTTCAGCAAGGCCTCTTCCACTGGACCACACCTGCAGCCCCTCACTGGGGGATTCTAGATGGGCTATACTGCTCAGCCACACTTTTGGCCTGCCCCTTCCCATTTCACAGATGGGAAAATTGAGGCCCAAGAAACTCACTCATGGCCACCCAGCTTGTCAGTGACTCAACTGACTGAACAGAACTGGCGAGGTCCTAAGCCCTCCTACCCTTGCCATGGCATTATGCTCTGACTTCTCACTGGCTTGTCCACTCAGAGCTGAATCATCTGAGGTCACTGGGCTACGTCCTTGGAGCCCCCTGGGGCCTGGCTGCCGTAGGTGCTATAGCTGTTCAGGCCTGACAGCTGAGTAGCTTAGGAAGAGAATCTGTCCTCAGGACCCAGCACTGGGGCATGTCCCGTAGGGTAGGCCCTGGTATCTGGGTATGTCCCTCACTCTGGGAACTCCAGGGTGGAACCTCATGCTGGGGAGGGGGACCGGGGGCTGGGAGCATCATGAAAGTCTGACTGTGCTCCCTCTGCCTCCAACTTTGACTCTTTTCCCCTTTTTGCCCTTTTGCTTCCTGACCTACAACCTCCGGGACAGACATGTGGCCTCTCTGAGTGTCTGTCCCAGGGGCACTCTGGAAGTCCTGGCTAGTGACACAGGGACAGCTGAAGTTCCTGGCCCTTGGGGGAACTCTGACCCAGCTGTCCAGGTTGTGTATGGCCCAAGGCAGGGGCAGTTAGAAATTTCCTTTTATAGCAATATGACTGCGGACAGACACCTCAGTCATAAGACTGGGGTCGTTTATCCAGCAGTATTATGTGCCAGGCACTGTGCATGTTTCTTTTTAGTTCTGTTTATATCAAGTGTATGCTTGTGTGTGAAGGTCAGAGGACAATTTTTGGGAGTCGATCCTTTCCTTCCATCATGTGCATCCTGGGGATCGAACTTAGGTCATCAGGTTTGGCAGCAAGCACTTTTGCCCATTGAGCTATCTTTTTGGCCTAGCATCCAGGTGTGAGTGACCTGGCGGTGACTGTGACTCAGCCTTGTGGGGCGAGGCTGCCCATTTCCACAGTGCAAGCAGGCGTGTCGGGTTGGGCGCTGCAAAGCAGATCCAGAGACAACTTAAGGGTGACTAGCTTACTTGGGAGGTGACCCATGGAGACTGGGAGAGGACCTGCAAGAAACAGGTCACCACCAGGTACAACCTGGGGTGGGGTGGGGGGCGCCAGCCGGTGGAGGAGACAGAGTGGTGAGTGGTGGTCACTGGGAGCTTATCTGCTGAGCTCCGTTGGTTAAGGCCTGTGCCTGGAGGATGCTGATTGTCCAGTGTTTCTTTTTTTAAAAAAAATATTGCATTTGTTATTTTTATTTTATGTGTATGAGTGTATATTGCCTGCATGTATGTAAGTGTACCCATGCATGCAATGCTGTGGAGGTCAGAAAAGGGTGTCAGATTCCCTGGACTGGAGTTATGAACAGTTGTTAGCCACCATGTGGGTGCTGGGAACTGAACCCAGGTCCTCTTCAAGAGCAACCAGTGTCCTTAACTGCTGAGCCATCTCTCCGGTCCATGGCCAGTGTTCCTGTAATTGGTGTGTACTTGTGTTTTCTAAAAATAGTTATTATGATTATTATTATTTTTTTTTTGTCCTTTTGAGACAGGGTCTCCCTGTAGCCCCAGCTGTCCTGGACCTCACTATGTAGACCAGGCTGGCCTTGAACTCACAGAGATCCACCTGCCTCTGCCTCCCAAGTGCTGGGATTAAAGGTGTGCGCCACCACACCCAGACTATTTTATTATTATTATTATTGTTATTATTATTATTTTGGTCTTTTTGAGACAGGGTCTCCTTGCAGCCCCAGCTGTCCTGGAACTCACTATGTAGACCAGGCTGGCCTTGAACTCACAGAGATCCGCCTGTCTGTGCCTCCCGAGTGCTGGGATTAAAGGTGTGCACTACCACGGCCAGCTTTATTATTTTTTATTTATGTGTATGAGTGTATTGCCTGCACGTATGTAAGTGCACCAATGTTGCACAATGCCTGCGGAGGTTAGAAGAGGGTGTTGGATCCCCTGGAACTGAAGTTATGAACAGCTGTTAGCCGTCATGTGGGTGCTCGGAATCGAACCCAGGTCTTCTGCAAGAGCAGCCAGTAGTCTTAAGTGCAAAGCCATCTCTCCAGTCCCTCCAGCCCCAAGTTTTTGAGACAGGGTCTCACTGTGTAGCCCTGGCTGGCCTCAAGCTCACAGAGTTCTGCCTACTCTCTGCAGCCAGAGTGCTGAGATTTAAGTTGTGCATCACCATTCAGGGCCTTTAACTGATCTATAGGGCCATGCAGATCAGAAAGTTGCAAAGAGCCTCTCTCCTTTACAGATGCTGCCAGCAGGTTGCCCTGGGTGCAGAGGAGAGCCCTGGGGACCTAGGTAGGGGCAGAGCGCTGGCTACTAAAGCTAGAGGCTGCCATCAAATGACACAAGAGTCTATGAAGACATCCCTCACCCCCTCCCAAGGTGTCTCCAGGAATTTGAGGCATGCAGAGTCACTAGGAACCCACTGATAGAAAAGAGCCAAGTGCCTGGCCTGATGGCTCACACCTACCTGTCACAACAGCACCCAGAGGCTGAGACAGAAAATTATAGGCCAGACTGTGCTATACAACAACCCTGCCCCCCGCCAAAAAAAAAAAGAAAAACTAGGGTATGATCCTAGCAACTCAGGAGGTGGAGGCAGAAGGATGTGGAGTTCAAAGTTGGCCTTGGTGACTTAGTGAGGTGAAGACCATCCTGGGCTACATGAAACACTCAGAAAAAATAATTCCTCAGCTTGTGTACACGAGCAGCCACTCTAGTGAGGATGAGGGAGGCAGGTAGGGCTGTGAGCTGAGCGAGGAGCCATTCTCCTCCAGTGTTGAGGGAAGTGTTGTGAAACGGGCTATACTTCCTTCAGCTCAGCAGACCTACCTGCCCCCACTCCCCCCCTGCAAAACTGCTCAGTGGGTTTGTGGCAAGTAAGGATTTGAACAGGAGTGTTCAATTGCTGAGACCTTGATGTGTGTGTGTGTGTGTGTGTGTGTGTGTGTGCGTCCCGTTTATTAAGAAGGACTTGGGAGAGGCCATTGAGATTGCTCTGCAGGTAAAGGCACCTGCTGCCAAGGCTGATAACCTGAGTCTAATCCCCAGGACCCACATGATGGAAGGAGAGAACACACACACACACACACACACACACACACACACACACACACACACACACCATAAATGCATGCATAAATCTAATTAGAAAAAAAGGAGTGTCCCAGGACATAGTTGAGTGGAGCACTGGCCTAGCGTGTAGGCCAGGTTCTGTCATCCTGGGTGCATGCCTCATGGTGCAATTGTCAGAACTGCTCTAAGACTGACCTAGGAGTGGGCAGGTTGGTATGGGTGTGGCCTGATGTCGCCCTGTGGTCTCAGGCTGCACTCAGCGGGAACTGTGTGGGTTAGAGAGTCACAAAACAGGCAGGACCACAGGCTTGGCAGCATCGTTATGGTAATTAATAATAATTACAGTTAACACTTACAGGCCCCATTGTACTTGCGGCTCTGTTCCAAGTGCCTCCAATTGAAACTCATTTCATTCTTAAAATACTCCTGTGAGACAAGGGCTGTGTTTTACTTTTCTTTTTTTTTTAGACAGGGTCTCTGTAGACCAGGCTGCCCTTCTGTTTACAGAGATCTCCCTGCCTCTGCCTCCCAAGAGCTGGGTTTAAAGGCATGGGACACCATGCCCAGTCTTTTTTTCCTTTTTAAAAAGATTTATTTTGGGGCTGGAGAGATGCTCAGCAGTTAAGAACACTGGTTGTTCTTGAAGAAGACCTGGGTTCAAATCCCAGCACCCACATGGCAGCGAGCAACTGTAACTCCAGTCCCAGGGAATCCAACAGCCTCTTCTGACCTCTGTAGGCATTGCACAACATGGGTGCACTTACCTACATGCAGCAATACACACATACACATAAAATAGAAATAATAAATAAAAATTTAAAAAAGATTAATTTTATTTAATGTGTATGAGTGTTTTGCCTGCATGTGTGTATGTATACCACATGTATGTAATGCTCCCAGACGCCAGAAGAGGGTATTGGATTCCCTGGAGTTGGAGTTACAGGCATTTGTGGGCCACATAATGTGGGTGCTGGGAATCGAACCCAGGCCCTCTGTAAAATCAGCCAGTGCCTTAACTGCTGAGCCCCTGTATTTTGTATTTTATAGAAGGAGAAACTGAGGCACCAAAGGAAGAACTTGCTCAAGTGCAGAGCGAGGATTTGGAACCCATGTTCTGAGCCACAAACCAATGCAGTGGGCGGCTTCGCCTGGTCCACAGCCAGCTCAGGTCACTCATATGGGACAGGTGGAGTCCAGTGGATGCCAAAGCTGTTATGGGGGAGGGGAAGTTTCAGTCATGACTCTCAAATGTCTGTCTGCCTTCCTGCCTGACCACAAGATGTGGACGGCCTTGCACCAGCTATCTTTTCAAGGATGTTTGCATAGCAAATGGCTTTGGAAGATAGCGTCTCTTCCTATGAGGCGGAGGGCAGGCGTGTAAGAATGTCCTTCTTGGGGCTGATGGGGCACGCTTGTCTGCTTCCACTATAAAAGCTGGAATTTCTTTTTTTTTTTTAAAAAAAATAAGCAATACAATATCTTTTTTTTTTTTTGTCTTTTTTGAGACAGGGTGTCCTTGTAGCCCTAGCTGTCCTGGAATTCACTATGTAGACCAGGCTGGCCTCGAACTCACAAAGATCTGCCTGCCTCTGCCTCACAAGTGCTGCGATTAAAGGCGTGTGCCACCAAGCGCTGGCTCTTTTATTTATTATATGATAATTTCTCTAAGAAAAAATTTCTTGCCAGAAGTGGAGGTGCACACCCTTAATCCCAACACTGGGAAGGCAGAGGCAGGCAGATCTCTGTGAGATGGTGGTCACAGTGGTCTACATAGCAAGTTCCAGTCCAGCTGGGGACACATAGTGAGATCCTGTCTCAGAAAGAAAATTTTCTTTCTTTCTTTTTATTTATTTATTTGTTTGTTTGTTTATTTATTTATGTATCTATTATTTATTTTTTAGTCTTTTTGAAGCAAGGTCTCCCTGTAGCCCCAGCTGTCCTGGAACTCACTATGTAGACCAGGCTGGCTTTGAACTCACAGAGATCTGCCTGCCTCTGCCTCCCAAGTGCTGGGACTACAGGCGTGCACCACCATGCCTAGCTTTACTTATTTTGTGTGGGCACATGGGCGTGTAGATGTGTACCAGTACACATGGAGGTCAGAGGACAACTTGCAGGAGTCAGGTCTCTCCTACCACCTGGGGTCCTGGGGATTGAACTCAGGTCATCAGGTATGGTGACAAGTGCCTTTACCGACAGAGACACCTTCTTTGCTAATTTCATACATGTTCACAATGTGTCTTGAGCCTATCCACCCATCCCCACTTCCTTTCTCCTGACCTACCCAACATGTCCCCCTCCTTCATGTCCTTTTTTTTGTAACCCACTGTGCTGGTTAGTTTTTGTCAATTTGACACAAACTAGGGTCCTCTGGGAGGAGGGAACCTCAGCTGAGGAATTTCCTCTATCAGACTGGCCTGTGGGCATGCCTGTGAACAATTTTCGTGATTTGCTAATTGATACAGGGGAGCCCAGCTGGCTGTGGGCAATGTCATCCCTAGCAGGTGGGCCTGGACTGTGTAAGCAAAGTAACTGAGCAAGTCAGGGGAAACAAGCCAGTAAGCAGCATCCTCCATGGGCTCTGCTTCAGTTCCTGCCTCCAGGTTCCCGCCCTGAGTTCCTGCCTTGGCCCTTCCTTGACGATGGATTATGAGCTTGTAAACCAAATAAACCCTTTCCTGCCCAAACTGCATCTGGCCACGGTGCCACCTGTTGGATGTTGACTGATCTTGCTGGCTGCTGTGGGTTCTTGAGTGCCGTGGCTGTGTCATGTCCGTAAGACGGGTATCCACAGTGCTCCCCGCACCCCCAGTCTCACCACCTCCTGTTCCAAGGTGTTCTGTGAGCTTTGGCTGTGTGTAGTTTAGATGTCCCACGTACTGCTGAGCACTCCACAGTCGCTCTCAGCACTTTGAACAGCTGTGGGTTTCTGGTAGCTGTCACCACCTTCAGAAGAGGCTTCTCTGGTAACTGTTACCCGCTTCAGAAGAGGCGCGTCTGGCTGAGGCTGAAGCACCCACGACAAATTTACATCGTGAGCTGCAAGCACCTTTGTGCTGAGCTGGAAGTGAAGTTGGAAGATGCCTCTGGCTCTAGCAGGTTCCACCCTGCACTGCGGGGCTCAGGGGGAGGGAGGGGCCACTAGCCTCTGCAGCTTGTGGTCTTGGGTTCTGGCATGTAGGGGAGTGGAGGCTGTTCCTTAGACCCCTGCACCATGATTTCCTCTGGTTCCACAGTCCTCCGTGTGAGGAACAGCCTTTCCTTAGAGTTTCCGGCTCTTTCCTTGGTAGCCTGATGGAGCAGGCCTGCAGGAGGTGCTGATTGGAGAGGCCTCGTCACTGGGTTGTGAGTCTCAGCTTCTCACAAATTCATTTTTAGACTTTCCTCTTTCAGGATAAGTTCTTACAGTGTGTTATCTTCCCTGGTTATCTCTCTCTCAATTTATTTTATTAATTATTTTTCATTTATTTTTATTTATGTGTATGAGCATTCTGCCTGGATGTATGAAAGGGCACCATATGTGTGCAATACCCACAGGGGTCAGAAGAGGGCGTTGGATCCCTGGAATTGGAGTTATGGATGGTTGTTGGCTGCCATGTGGGTGCTGGGTGCTGGGAATTGAACCCAGGTCCTCTGCAAGAGCAGTCAGTGCTCTTAACTGCTGAGCCATCTCTCCAGCGCTTGTTTTTTTTTTTTTTTTTGAGACAGGGTCTCACTATATAGTCTTGACTGATCTGGAACTTGCTATGTAGACCAGTCTGGCCTTGATCTCACAGAGATCTGCTTGCCTCTGCCTCCTGAGTGTTGGGATTAGGTGTGTGCCACCAGGCCAGGCTTGGATTTGTTTATTTTTAATTTGTGTGTGTGTGTTTGTGCTTGTGAGTACAGTGCCTGTGGAGGCTAGAAGAGAGTATGTCAGATACACTGGAGCTGGAATTACAGGCATTTGTAAGCTGCCTGCCTGACCTGGGTGCTAGAAACCAAATCTGGGTTCTCTGCAAGAGCAGAAAGCATTCTGGTTTTGTTTTCTTAAAAACAAAAAACATTCATTTGGGCTGGAGAGATGGCTCAGTGGTTAAGAGCACTGACTACTCTTGCAGAGGACCCGGGTTCATTTCTCAACACCCACATGGCGGCTGACAACCATCTGTAACTCCAGTTCCAGGGGACACCTTCTTCTGATCTCTTTGGGCATTGCACGACATGGGTGCACTTACATACATGCAGGCATCACATTCATACACATAAAATAAAAATTAAAAAGTAATAAAAGTATTCATTTATTTTTATTTTATTTTTTAAATGTGTATGAGTGTATTGCCTGCATGTATGTGAGTGCACCCGTGTCATGCAAAGCCACAGAGGTCAGAAGAGGGCTTCGGATTCCCTGGGAACTGGAGTTAAGGACAGTTCGTAGCTGCCATGTGGGTGTTGGGAGTTGAACCCAGGTTCTCTGCAAGAGCAGCCTGCGCTCTCAACCGCTGAGCCATCTCTTCAGCCCTTGTGTGTGTGTTTTATCTGCATGTGTGTGTCACATGTGTGCAATGCCTAGGGAGGCCAGAAGAGGGTATCAGATCTGGAGTTACAGATGGTTGTTAGCTGCCAGGTGGGTGCTGGGAACCAAATCTGGATCCTCTGCAAGAGCAGCCAGTGCCCTTAACCACTCTCTGGTCCCCCACTTAAAGTTTTGCTTTGCTCCCTGCAGGTGCCCCTGCTGCCTCCCACCACACCTCCATGCCATTATGGGTTCTTTCTTATCCTTCTGTAAGCCCAATAAGCTCTTCTTTCTATAAGTTGCCTTGGTCATGGTATTTTATCAGAGCAACAGAAAAGTAACTAATATACCATTCAAAGTGTCACAAGCATGGGGGTACACACCTGTATTCTCAGCACTTGGGAAGCCTAGGCAGGAGGTTTGCTGTACATTTGAGGCTAGCCTGGGCTAATGAGTTCTAGACCAACCAAGTCTGTATAACAATGTTCTTTCTCAAAAATAAAACAAAACAGGATTGGGGGGGTGTTTCAGCAGCTAAGAGTACTTATAGAGGACCTGAGTTTAGTTCCTAGCTCACAGTCACCTCCAGGGGATTGGATTCCCTTTTCTAACCTCCTTGGGCACCCACTCCTATGTGGCATATGTATACATGTACATAATTAAAAAATTTTAAAATAAACATTTCTTATGTGCATGAATGTATTGCCTGCATGTGTGTAAATGTATTGTGTTGTGCAGTACCTATGGGGGTCAGAAGAGGGCACTGGATCCCCTGGAACTTGAGTTATGGATGGTGGTTAGCTGCCATGTGGTTGCTGGGATCTGAATCTGGGTTCTCTGCAAGAGCAGGCAGTGCTCTTAATCAATGAGCCATTTCTCCAGCCCCAGATAAATATTTTTTTAAAGCAAAAAACCAAGAGGCTGGCAAGATGGCTCAACAGATAAAGGCACTTGCCATCAAGTCTCATGACCCGAGTTTGATCTCTGAGACCTACATTGTGAAAGGAGAGAACGGATTCTTGAAAGTTGTTCTCTTATTTCTGCAGTGCAGTGTGGCATGCATGCCCACACATACACACCAAATAAATAATGTAAAAACAAACAACAAAACAGAAAGGAACAAACGGCTGAGATGGCGGCTCACAGGCAGAGGGGCTTGTGTAGCAGGTGCGAGGCTCTAGATTCTGTCTCAGAAGCTGAAGATAAAAACAGAGGCAAAATTAGCTGAATGTGGAGGTGTAGCAGTCAGGAGGCAGAGGCAGGTGGATCTCTGTGAGTTTGAGGTCAACATGGTCAATATAGCAAGCTCCAGGCCAGCCACAGCTACACAGTGAGACCCTGTGTCAAACAGAAAAACAAAACCAAACAAGTGTAGAAGGTTGGAGAGATGGCTGAGCAGTTAAGAGCACTTGCTGCCCTTACAGGGAACCTGAGTTTGGTAGCTAACAACCACCTGTAACTTCAGCTCCAGGGGATCTGATATTTTCTGTCCTTTGTGGGCACTACACTTACATGTGTATATAACCAAACACAGACATACACATACACGTAATTTAAAATAAATATTATTTATTTATTTATTTATTTATTTATTTATTTATTTATTTATTTTTGTCTTTTTGAGACAGGGTCTCCTTGTAGCCCCAGCTGTCCTGGAATTCACTGTGTAGACCAGGCTGGCCTTAGAACTCACAGAGATCCACCTGCTTCTGCCTCCCAAGCGCTGGGATTAAAGGCGTGCGCCACCACACCTAGCTTCATTTATTTTTAAATTTAGTGTGTGTGCGTGCATGTGCATGCCACAGTGCATATGCGTGGGTTCACAGGACAACTTGTGGGAATCAGTTCTCTTTCCACCATGTGGGTCCTGGAGGTTGAACTTGAATTGTCAGGCCTGGGGGCAAGCACTTTGTCCACAGACCTCTCTTGCCAGCTTCATTAGTTTTTTCGTTGCTGTGACTAAGTACTTGGGAAGACGACTTAATGGAGAGAAGATTGATTTGGCTCAAGGTTTCTGAGGGTCCAGTCCATAATCACTTGTCCTCAAGCAGTTGAGCAGAAAATGGCAGCAGAAGTGTGTGATGAGAGATGTCAGTCACCTCACAGCAATGGGAAGAGGGGACAGAGACAGGGAGAGACCCTGTCTACTTGCTAGTCACCTCCAAATGTACCTAACACCTTCAAAAATAGTGCCATCTTGCCGGGCACGACTTTAATCTCAGCACTTGGGAGGCAGAAGCAGAAGGATCTCTGTGAGATTGAGGCCAGCCTGGTCTACATAGTGAGTTCCAGGACAGCTGGGGCTATGGGGAGACCCTGTTTCAGAAAACAACAAAACAAACAACAGATAGTGCCACCAGCAGAAGATCAGGATTTCAGTCCATGAGCCCTTGGTTGCACACCCCAACACCTTATCTAGCCCTGCCGACATCACCAGCTCTGGATGTTAACTTCCTTTAACAGCTGCAAACATCCAGGTTCATAGGGCTAAAACGACAGGCTAATGATGGGCAGGAAAGCAACAGCAGAAGCATGCTCTGAGAATAAGAGCACCAGGCCAGAGAGATGGCTCAGTGGTTAAGAATGCTGACTGCTGTAACACGGGACCTGTGTTTGGGTCCCAGCACCCACATTAGGCATTTCACAAATGTCTTTAACTTCAGCTCTGAGGGATCTGATACCCCATTCGGACCTTTGTGGGCACCTGATGCACATTACACATACACATAAATACACACACACATCTATCTATCTATCTATCTATCTATCTATCTATCTATCTATCTATCTATCTATCTATCATCTATCTAATCTATATATATTTGAGACAGGGTCTCCCTGTAGCCCTAGCTAACCTGGATTCACTATGGTGACCAGGCTGGCCTCGAACTCACAGAGATCCGCCTGTCTCTGCCTCCCGAGTGCTGGGATTAAAGGTGTGCGCCACCATGCCTGGGAAAATATATATATTTTGAGACAGGTTCTCCCTGTAGCCCCAGCTGACCTAGGACTTGCTTTGTAGACCAGGCTGGACTTGAACTCACAAAAGATCTGCCTGCCTCTGCCTCCCAAGAGCCAGGATTAAAGGCATGGGCCACACACCCAACCTTAAAATAAATATTTTAAAACAAGATTAATCTATAGGGCAGGTGGGATTTCTCAGGTAAAGGTGCCTGATGCCAAGCCTGGTGACCCGAGTTCAAAGAACTGACTCCACAAATTGTCCTCTGAACTCCACACAGACATCATGCACATGCTCACCACACACATAAACACACACACACACACAATAAATGAATAAAGATGTTAAAATATTAATTTATAAGTTAGGCAACAACACTATATTAACAGTAACTAGTAACAAAATAGAGCAATGAGAATTACGATAATAAAAGTTATGAACATGGATCGCTCTCTCCCTTTCCCTCCCTCCCTCTCTCTCTCCCTCTCTCCCTTTCTTTCTTTCTCTCTCTCTCTCTCTCTCTCTCTCCTCTCTCTCTCTCTCTCTCTCTCTCTCCAAGGTCACACTCTGAGACCAGGCTGACCTGCCCCAGCCTCTCAAGTGCTGGGATGACAGGACAGGCATGCTCCACTGCACTCAGGTTCCAATTTTGTTGTCATATTCTTACCCATCTTCCTGGGGTATCAGGAGTAGACAAGTGTCTGTGTGAGCAGTGGGGAATATTGATGCAGGCATGCTGACAGCGTGTTGGGTGGCTATTTAGACATAAACACAAAGTACAGGACATTGAAATTGAAACAGATGATTATGTCATAGGCAGGTAGGATATACAGTGTGGATACACTGAACAGACAGGTAAGTAGGGTGTATGGTGTGGAGAGCGTTCAACATTCTGGAAGGGTGGCAGTGGAACCTCACGCCTAAGCTATCAGAAAGCTAGATACCATGCAGTTAAAAAGCTGTGAGTTCTAGCTGGGCATGGTGGCGCACGCCTATAGTCCCAGCACTTAGAAGGTAGAGGCAGGCGGATCTCTGTGAGTTCAAGACTAGCTTGGTTTACATAGTGACTCCAGGACAGCTGGGGCTACAGGGAAACCCTGTCTCAAAAAGAAAGAAAGAAAAAAAAAAGAGTTCTTTCTTTCTGGAGTTTCACTTTTTTTCTATTTTATTTTATGTGCATGTGCATGTGTGTGAGTGAGTGTGCCATGATGCTTATGGGGGAGTCAGAGGACAGTCTGCAAGAGTCACTTTTCTTCTTCCACTCTGTGGGTTCTGGGATGGAACTCAGATTCGCATGATTGGCAGCAAGCACCTTTACCTGATGAGTGCCTGTGCCTGTTTCTGCAGTTTTCTACTAGATGTTTTTTGGCCTGTGGATGCCTGAAACTCTAAGAAGCAAGACTGGATGTGGGAGGACTAGAGGACTGTCATCTGTGCAGTCTGGTGTATGGGCAGGGCTGGGATCCAGCTTATGGACCTAGCAGTGTTGTAGGAGTGGAAGGAGCTGGGTGGGCCCTGGCTGGGGTTTGGAGGTGCCTACAAAGGTTGATAACAAACCCCAATGCATTAGCTTGGCAAGGTTTTGCCTAATGAGAGATCAGAATGGCATAAAGGAAGTGTGTTTGGCTGCTGGGGCGAATGGCGGGGGCGTCCTGCAAGGGTGGAAGCGAGATGGGACATTCACAGACCTGGGGTGAGACCCCAGGCCCACCAGTTTGAAAGCTAATGGAGACTGGGCGCCGCGTGGGAGCCATGGGAATATGGTGCTGGGAGGTTTCTTTGTGAGTCTCCCTCACTCCCTACCGTAAAGGACCATGCAAACCCCAAACTAAAAATGTCTTATGTTAGTCTGTAAGCCTTGGGGCCTTGGGAGGGTGTGCCCGCACAGTATCCGAAGAAGGGAAAAGGGAAGAGAATTTAGTGGCTCACAGCCACCTGTAACACAAACTCCAAGGGAATCCAATAATTGGCTTCCATGGTCACAGGCATACAGACATAAACATACTTAATGAAAACAAGATCTTTAAAAAATAAATGTAATAGGGGCTGGAGAGATGGCTCAGCAGTTAAGAGCAATGGCTGTTCTTATAGGGGACCCAGGCTCAATTCCCAGCATCCATGTGATGGCTGACATCTGTCCATAATTCTAGTTCCACGGGAATCTGACACCCTCTTCTGACCTCCATGGGCATCGCACAATGTGGGTGCACTTACACATGTGCAGACAATATACTCATACACATAAAATAAAAATAATAAATAAAATATTTAACAAATAAATAATAAAAATTTAAAAATGAGAAATATATGACAATGCAAGAGTTGGCCATCTTTCAGTTCAGTGTGACCCGGTTGCAAAGCCAGCGCTTTACCGCTCCAAAAGGCCCTTCCCTTCCCTTCCCTTCAGGGCTGGTCTTCTGCTGCCCTCTAGGTGGCATCTGTTTGCAGAGTGTGTGAGTCAGGGGTCTCTAGGGGAACAGAACCTATAGATTGCTTATTAAAAGGTGACTTTTGGGGGCTGGAGCGATGGCTCAGAGGTTAAGAGCACTGGATGCTCTTGCAGAAGACCTGGATTCAAATCCCAGTGTTACAGAGTTTGGGACCACTGGGAAGGACCACTCAGACTAAAAAAAGTTCCGATTCAGCCAAATGTGTTTACCATCTCTGAGCCACTAACCAGGAGGAGATGGATAAAGGTAAAGTCCAAAAGGTAAAGTACAAGATTTAAGCTTTTACCATCTTATTAGAATGTTAAGAGAAAAATCCTCAGGGGGTAGGCAACTGGTAATCTTGGCAGTAGCCTTGAGAAGGGGAATGGAGGGAGAAGGAAGGAAAGCCATGAAGCCACATGACTACCGCAGGTCCAGAAGTTCTGCGCCAGGAGGTGGGATTCCAGGCAGGGAAAATTCACTATCTCATTAACATGCTAGGTATTCCACCCATGTATTTAGCATAACATAAGGTGAACCCACCTTCCTAGGGGCGGTCCTATGACCAGATGATTGACCAGTGAAACATGCTTGTGGGGCTATTACACCAGCATCCATGTGGCAGCTAACAGTCATCTGTAACTCCAGCTCCAGGGGATGTGGAGCCCACTTCTGTTCTCTGTGGGCATTGCATGACATAAGTGAACTTACATATGTGTAGGCATAATACTCATACACATAAAAATAAATAAAATTTTTTTTTAAAAGGAGGACTTTGGGGCTGGATGGATGACTCAGTGGTTAAGAGCACTAACTGCAGGGCTGGAGGAATGGCTTAGCAGTTAAGAGCACTGTGTACTCTTGCAGAGGACCTTTGTTTGATCTCCAGCACCCACATGGCAGCTAACAGCTGTCTGTAACTCCAGTTCCAGGGGATTTGACATCGTCTCTGGCTTCCGTGGGTATTGCACGACATGGGCACACTTACATATATGTAGGCAATACACTCATACACATAAAATAAAAATAATAAAGTATTTTTTTTTAAAGAGCACTAGCTGCTCTTGAGAAGACCCGGGTTTGGTTCCCAGCACCCATATGACAGCTAACAACTGCCCATAACTCCAGTTTTAGGGAATACAACACCCTCTGGACTCTGAGGGTAGAGACACTCACACGGTGCACATATATACATGCAGACACTCACACACATAAAAATAAGTCTTAAAAATTAAAAGGGTAGATTTAGGGGTTGGAGAGATGGCTCAGCAGTTAAGAGCATTTTCTGCTCTTGCAGAGGACCTGGCTTCAATTCCCAGCATCCATGTTGGGTGGCTAACAACCTCCTGTAACTTCAGGTCCAGGGGATTCAATGCCTTCTTCTGGTCTCCATAGGCACTGCACTCACATGGCACATACACACACATACACATACACACAGACACATTAAAAAAATAATAAGTGTGTGTGGGGGCTGGAGATATGGCTCAGTGGTTGTGAGGATGTGAGTTCAGTTCACAGAAATCATGTCACGTAGCTCACAATCACCTGTAACTGCAGCTTTTGGAGAATCTGACGCCTCTGGCTTCCACAGGCACCTGCACTCGTATGCACATATCCACACAGAGAGACATGCATATACACATGCTGGAGAGATGGCTCAGCGGTTAAGAACACTTGCTGTTCTTCCAGAGGTTTGAGTCTGAGCACCCACATGGCAGCTAGCAGCCATCCATAACTCCTGTTCCAGGGGACGACACCCTCTTCTGGCTTCTGTGTGGACTTACATTCATGTAGGCAATACACTCATACATATGGAATAAAAATAATAAATAAAATATTAAAAAATAATAAGGGAGTGGAGATATGCTCAGAGGTTAAGAGCACTGGCTGTTCTTGCAGAGGACCTGAGTTCAGTGCCAGCACCCACATGGTGGCTAACAATCATATGTAAGTTCAGTTTCAGGGAATCCGATGCCCTTTTCTGGCTTCCGAGGGTACACTCATACACAGAAAATAAAAATGAAAACAAAGTAGTAATAAAGAGAATCTAAAGCAAAACTGATGATCTGAGGACAGTTGTTGGAAGAATAAAATAATCAGTGAGTTAAAGCCACATGAAAGACTGGGAAGCCCAGGACAGAGGGGTGTAACTTTTGCACTTTTGACACCGCACCTCCATGGTCACCTAGCAAAGACTGGCTTCTTGCAGACAAAGGTCCCAGGGTGCTTTCCATGTCTCTGTTCCTCAGGGTGTAGATGAAGGGGTTGAGCACAGGGTTCATCATGGCAACTGCCACATCCCTCCAGGCTGTGTTGAGAGGACATGGGGCTGAAGGACACCCTGATGAGAGTGCCATAGAACCGGGACACCATGGAGAGGTGGGAGTTGCAGGTGGACAAGGCCTTGCATTTCCTACCCAAGGATGGAACCCTCAGCACTGCAGCATAGATGCAGGCATAGGAGATCAAGACGCCCATGAGAGGAGGTGATGATGGTCAGCACGCCCACGGTGTACTTCAGCAGTGGGCTGAGGTTACAGAAGTGGGGAATCTGGCTGTGGGCACAGAAGGAGAGGCAGGTGAGTAAGATGGTGTGGGTTAGGGTGTTCACAATGGCTGAAGTTCAGGACATAGCGACCAGGAGCCACAGAGCCAGGAGGTGATGGACGTGGCATAATGCAGAGGGTGACAGATGACCATGTAGTGGTCATAGGCCGTGGCAGCCAGTAGGAAGCTGTCGATGCTGGTGAACCAGATGAAGAACATCTGGGTGAGCCAGCTAGAATAAGGGATGTCTTCATACCCTGACACATGATTGGCCAGCATCCTGGGGACAGTGGTGGAGGTGAAACAGATGTCCACAAGGGTCAGGTTGGCTATGGAGAAGTACATAGGGAGTGTATAGCCTGGGGTTGGCCTAGATCGCCAGGATGGTGAGCCAGTTCCCCAGGCCCATGAGCTTAGGAACAGAGAAGAGCAGCTACTGCTGCCCAGGGCCCTCTGAGAGACCCAGTAGCAGGAACTAGAAGACCCAGCTGACACTGGCTCCTTCCATGTCTCTCTGGAATAAACACTTAGGACTCAGGATTCTCCCACAGTGTTGACTGAGGTAGACCCTCCATAACAGCTGGATCTTACCCTGCCCTCAGCAGGTGTCCCTACTTTCTCTTGCAGTAGGAGTTGCGGACCCAAGGTATTGGCTGTCCCATTCAGCCATGCCACCAGCCCCTTACTGTGGGATTCTAGTGCAGTGTTCACCATTAGAGCCCTTTCCTGGAATCCTAGTGAGAGGGTGGGGGCATGACTCAGAAGCACAGTGCTCCGTGAGCATGCACAAGGCCCTTGGGTTCTATCTCTAGTACTACAGGGGGAAAAAGATGAAAATAATGGTGTGTGGAAGTGGGAATATATGTTTGAGGGAGCATGTTAGTCAAGTTTCCAGCACTGTCACAAAATGCTTGACACAGTCAATGTACAGGAGAAAAGGTTCCTCTTGGGTCACAGTTTCAGTTTGTGTTTTGTGCCTGCAGCAGCATGGGCCATCACACTGTGCAGCATGGGCAACAGGAGCTACTTACCTTCTGGCAACCAGGAGAGAAAGAGAGAGGGAGAGGGGGAGGGAGAGGGAGAGATAGAGAGAGGGGGAGGGGGAGGGGGAGAGAGAGAGCGAGCGAGTGAGCGAGCAGCACCCAATGCCTCCTGTCCTTCTGCTAGGCCCTACTCCTACATGTTTCCCTAGCTCCCAACAACACGGGCTGGTTTGACACACTGGCCTTTAGAGGGAATTCCAGACTCAATATGATGATGATTTCATTCCCCCCTTTTCTCCTGTTTTTAGTTTTGCCTTGAGGCAGGGTCTCATGCAGCCTAGGCTAGACTTGAACTTGCTATGTAGCAGGGCTGACCTTGAACACCTTCTTGATCCTCCTGCCTTTACCTCCTTGTGCTGGGATGACAGGTGTGTATCTCGATGCCCAGCTGTCCATTTCCGTTGACTTTATAACCAGAGGTGGAGCTGCTTAAAAAAGAAGGAAATCAGGGCTGGAGAGATGGCTCAGCAGTTAAGAGCACTGGCTACTCTTGCAGAAGACTGGTTCAGTTCCAGGACCCACATGGTGGCTACAGGTGCTCTTACATACATGCAGGCAATACACTCATACACATGAAGTAATAAAAATAATAAATGAAATATTTTTTTAAAAAGAAGGAAATCTGGGCTGGCAAGATGGCTGAGCAGGTAAAGGAGCCTATTGCCAAACCTGACAACTTATGTTCAATCCACATAGTGGAAGGAGAACTGACTCCCACAAGCTGTTCTCTGACCTCTACACATATGCTGTGGAATATGGCCATGAACACACACAGACAAACACACTAAAATAAATACAAATATATGCCGGGTGTGGTGGCACATGCCTTTAATCCCAGCACTCAAGAGGCAGAGGCAGGTGGATCTCTGTGAATTCGAGGCCAGCCTGGTCTACATAATGAGTTCCAGGACAGCTAGGGCTACAGGGAGACCCTGCCTCAAAAAGACCCCCCCCAAAGGCCAAATAAATAAATAAATAAGTAAATAAATACAAATATATTAAAATAGCCAACACCATTGGTTTGGGGGCTGACAAGATGGCTCAGTGAGTAAGGGTGTTTGCTACCATGCCTGACCACCTAAGTTCAAGTTCAATCCTTAGGACCCTGTGATGGAAGGAGAGAACCAATTCTCACAAACTGTCCTCTGACCTAGACACACACACACACATACACACACAATAAATAAATATAAAACATTTAGAGGTTGGAAAGCTAGATGGCTCAGCAGTTAAGAGCATTGGCTGCTCTTGCAGAAGACCAAATTTGGTTCCCAGCACCCACATGGTAGCTCACAACTGTTCGTCAGAAGCAGGGTCCTTCCTGTTCTCAGGACAGACCCTTGTGTTTTAAATCACCATACGTCAGATGAAAAGATGCTCAGAAGAAGCCAAGAAGCAGGAAATGGAAGTCAGTGAGACACAGGGTCTCACACCTGCTAAAATATCTGATGCCAGGAAGAGGCAGCAGGTGGATGGTGGATAGATAGATGGTAGATAGAGGACAGGTAGTTCTTATAGGCGATAGATGAGGAGAGATGAGAGAGTTTGCTAAATGTAAGTGGGAGAGACATACAGGCACCAGTTTTCCCTGAGCTGTTTCCCTTTTCTAATTGGATAATGAATACAACTTGTTATTCAATCCAGATTATTATCTATGCTTTTGGATGCTTGAGATAAATAAATATAACTATCATCTATTATTCTCTCTCTCTCTCTCTCTCTCTCTCTCTCTCTCTGTTGTTTCTCTCTCACTTAAACATACAGTCTCCACTAGTAAGCTCTGTAAATTACAGACCATTATCTGCTCAAGGCAACTGGGTCCTATGAGTCATCATCCCAAGGATCCCAGCACTCTTAGGTGTCCTGCTCCTTGCTGGGCTTGCTCGTGTCCCCAGAGTTGATGTCAGATGAACTCAGTGTCTAGTCTGACTCTGTATCTTCTTGGTTCCCTTGTTGAGCATCAGCCCTGCTGAAGTTCTGGCTACTCAGGCAGGGGCATCAGCAGCCACCAGGGCTTAGCTGTCACCCGAGGCATTCTTATCATATCACATACCCTGGAGTCTTCTTCCTCCTGCTCCTCCTTCTCTTCCTCCACCATCTCCGCCTCCTCCTCCTCCGCCATCTCCTCCTCCTCCATCTCCTCCTCCTCCTCCATCTCCATCTCCTCCTCCTCCATCTCCTCCTACTCCGCCATCTCCTCCTCCGCCATCTCCTCCTCCTCCTCCTCCTCCTCC
>NW_008360309.1:2851455-2853639 GCF_000622305.1 Nannospalax galili
CCTCCTTCTCCTCCTTTCCTTTTTCTCCCTCTTCCTCTATTTTTATTTTTCAAAATGTTTATTTGTGATGCTGGAAATGAGTGCCAGGACTTCATGCTTGCTTGGCAAGTACTCTGCTATCATATCACACTCCCAGCTTCCCTTTTGAAAAAGGACAGGGTCTCATTCTGTAGCCCAGGCTAGCCTGGAGCTCAACACCCTCCTTCCTCTTTTTCCCAGCCGCCACATAGTTGATTTCCGTCTTGTCCCTTGTAGACCCTCGACTTGCGCTTCACTGGTCTCCTTGCTATCAGGCTTGACTTTCTAGTTCACTCTCCACTGTGGCATCCGGTCAGGGTGAGGTGTCTATCTGTCCTTTGTGTAAAATCTTGCACTGGTTCCCTACTGCCCTGTGACTGATAGCCAGCATCCATTATAAGCTTGCTCTGCACAGAACATCAGGACAAGAAACTGAACGCCCTTCATCACACTTAGCACTCCTGGCAGGTTCTTAGTTCCACTCATGGAATGAGGAGGGGCCTCAGAAAATTAGCAAGGTCCAGGGAGGCAGAGCCACTTCTCCAGGGTCACACCGTGGGGTTGGCTGCAGCTTCCACAGCCTGCCACTCGCGGTGGTCGCTCTCTCCTTCCCTGTCCAGCTCCTCTGTCCTCATTCACCTATGGGAGGTGTCCCTCTGGCCTTAGATGTCTGGTGGGTGGTGGGCTAGTTTTTCCTGGGAAAGGTCCCAGGCAGTGTGTGACCCTCGGAGGCAGGTCTCTGTCTTCACAAAGCAGAGTGCAAGGCTCTGGCAGAGCACAATTTACCCTCCATCCGCATACCCTGGGCTCAGTCCCTGGGGTCTTGTTGGGACCGCTGGCTAGTTGTTTGCTCTGTGTTCTGTCCCTGCTGAGCTAGCTTCTTAGGGGTGGGGGTGGGGGCACCAGAGCTTCTTCCAGCTTTTCCCTCCATGCCTGCGGTGCCAGGGACTTTGGGTCTCTTTGGGGGACCTCCCCAAAGGTCATGGCTCAGTGGAATTCCCTCAGTACTGCTAGACCTGTGTAAACCTTGGGGTGGGTTTGTGGCTACCCACTGTTGGGAAAATACCCCTCCCCAATTATTTATTATCTTTTAATAATGAATAATTATTAATATTATAATTAATTATTTATTATTTATTATCATAAATGTCTACAGCAGGCATGATTCCTGTTTGTGTCCATGTGTGTTCAGTCATATCATCCTCTCATAGTCTTCAATGTGAATTAGTGCAGTACATGACCTGGCCCACCATTCCTCAGCCTGTCCAGCCTTCCAGGAGCATCTTGCCACCCTCACGCTGACAGCAGCCAGTGCTGGCTGTCCCCTTGCTGAGAGGTGCAGGAACCCCACATGGAGTCAGTTCCCACTGACCCTGCTCGTTCTCTCTGTAGCCACTTCCCATTTCTAAAAGCTTTCTGAGGTTCCAAGGCCTTTGCGTGTACAGGCCTCTGACTGGAGTTCCTCTAATGCTTCTGATGGTTTGTACTTCAAGTTTCGATGTTTGATGAAGCCCCATCCACAGGATGAGATCCCTAGGGTCTGGCTCTGGGTCTGGCTCTGGGTCTGGCTCTGGGCGTTCTGTAAACATTGACTGGGGAAAGTTTCTCTCTAGCCTGTGGTTCTCACATGCTAGTTTTCGGAGTGCAGGGCTTGGGGCTGAGCTTTCTCTATTGGCCCAATGCCACTCAGTAGGGGCCAGTTATCCAGGGCAGGTAAGACCTGGGTTCTGAGATGAACAGGCCAGCCTTCCCTAGAGGGTGTTGTGAGCGTGCCACTCATGTTTTCTCAGAGGGATCAGAGAGAGGGACCTTAGTTAGACAGAATTTTGATTTTGAATAGTGTGTCCCACCAACAACCATGATGAAACTTAAGCCACATTGTGAGACTGAAATGGATGGAAGTGAGTGGGACCGTTAGGAAGTGATTAGGATGGGAATGTAGCTCACCATCAGGCATGAGATGCTGGGCTCCAGCTTCCATATAGGAAAAAGAAAGAAGGAAGAAGGAAGGAAGGAAGGAAGGAAGGAGGAAGGAGGAAGGAAGGAAAGAGGAAGGAGGAAGAAGGAAGGAGGAAGGAGGAAGGAAGAAGGAAGGAGAAAGGAAGGAAGGAGGAAGAAGGAAGGAGGAAGGAGGAAGGAAGGAGGAAGGAAGGAAGGAGGAAGGAA
>NW_008360309.1:2853753-2854341 GCF_000622305.1 Nannospalax galili
AGGAAGGAGGAAGGAAGGAGGAAGGAAGGAGGAAGGAGGGAGGAAGGAGGAAGGAGGGAGGAAGGAGGAAGGAAGGAAGGAGAGAAAGAGAGAGGGAGGCTGGAGAGTAGGCTTACGGTTAAGAGCTCATATTCAGTCCCCAGCATCCACATGGCAGCTAGCAACAGTCCATACTCCAGTTCCAGGGGGCCCTATGCCCTCTTCTGACTTCCACTGGCATTGCAGCACATTCACATACCCACCCACTCCCCCTCATAAATAAAAATAAAATAAATAGTAAAAAAAAATTTATTTTATTTTCATTTCGTATGTACGAGTGTATTGCCTGCATGTATGTGAGTGCACCCGTGTAGTGCAATGCCGTGGAGGTCGGAAGAGGGCTTCGGATTCTCCCGGGAACTGGAGTTATGGACAGTCTGTAGCTGCCATATGGGTGCTGGGAATCGAACATGGGTCCTCTGCAAGAGCAGTCAGTGCTCTTAACCACTGAGCCGTCTCTCCAGGACCAAAATAAATATTTTAAATGAAAGGTCAGAACAATGAAGGGAAAGAGGGAAGGCAGGGGAGAGAAAAAAGGAAAGGAAGGGG
>NW_008360309.1:2854694-2863118 GCF_000622305.1 Nannospalax galili
GGGGAGGGAAGGGGAGGGGAAGGGGAGGGGAGGGGAGGAGAGATTAGGGCAACCAGACATAGTGGTGCACGCCTGTCACCCCAGCTTTCAGGAAGCCGAGGCAGGAGGATCTTGAGTCTCATGCATTCTCTCACTCCTTACAGAGCGGGTAGCGTTCTGGAGCCGGAGGGCGGCTCCCATCCACGTGGACACCGCAGGCCGAACGCAACACTTGCACAAATCCTAAAGGGCGTGGTGCCGCCTGGCCTCGATTTTGCTATATGCTTTGATGTTGAGAAACACCAAACCACGTGGCCTTAAACCTCTCCTTTCTAGGTCCCCGGCGTTTTGGAGACTGCCAGCATCACTCGGACTCTGGGTTCTGGCCGCACTGCGGCCGGGTGGCGTGGAGGTGCAGTGTCGCCCAGCGGCCATTTAGGGAAGCGCAGGCCACCAGCGCAGCCGGAGCGCAGGGCCGGGAGGAGGTCTGAACTCCAGCAACCCTAGCCCCTGGTTCCTCCCTCCTCTTTTCCTCCCCTCCCCTCCCTTGTGCTGCAGATGAACTCAAGGCCTCTCACGTGCTGGCACAGAGCTACACTCCCAGCTACATTTTATTTCCAAATTAGTTAAGGTTTTAAAGGAGTTCCAGTAAAAGGCAGGTGTTTAGCCTGTACAAATCAGGTTTGTTTTCTGAGACAGGGTCTCACTCTGTGGTCCAGGCTGGCCTGGACCTTCCTATTCTTTTGCCTCAGCCTCTTTGACTCTGGGAGGACAGGAGTGAGCCAGCATGATGGTATTGTTTGGCAGTATTTTTGTTGTTGTTGTTGTTGTTATAGACAGGGTCTGGCTATGCAGCTCAGGCTGGCCTAGAACTCTCCATCCTCCATCCTTGAGTGCTGGGATGACAGGCATGGACTATCATCTCAAGTGTCAACGTCCATAATATGTAATCTTTCTTTTTCTGTCTGGTCAGGTCCCTTTGGTTGCCATGTGTCTTGTGTCTTTGTTCATCTGGTCTAATTCATCCATGTTCCTTGACCTTCCGTGACACAGAATCTTTATAAGCATATTTAAGGGCTGGCGAGATGGATCAACCATGAAGGTGTTTATTGCCAAGCCAAATGACCTGAGTTCAGTCCTTGGGACCAACCTGGAGAGTAAAATTTGCTAATGGACAAAAATATTCTACCACCCAGGATCACAATGTTTTGAGGAGCTGGAGAAATGACTCATTGGTTAAGAGTGCTTACTGCTCTTGCAGAGGACCAGGACTTTGTTCCCAGCACCCATATGTTAGCTCACAACTGTCTGGAACTCCAGTCCTAGGGAATCCAATACCATCTTCTAGTGTTGGAGGGCTCTTGCATGAATGTAGAACACTTACATACATGCAGGCAAAACACTCATGTTCATTAAAAAAAAGTTTTGACATTAGCTAAGTGAGGTGGTATAGACCTATGGATCCTACCCACTTTGGGAGGCTGAATTCAAGAATTGACTGGTTAACTTATCAAGGCCCTGTCTCAAAGTAAAAAGTAAAAAGAGAACTGGAGGTTTAACTTAGCTGTAGAGGTCCTGCCTAGAATTTCCCAATGAGGGCTAGGGCATGGCTCAGGGGCAGAACCCCTGACTAGAATTCCCATTAAGAAATTGGGTGGGGTGACTGGGGTGGGGGTTTCATTCCCTCTAGCAAAAAGCATTTTAAAAGTCACTTAAATGAAGAATATTGACACTGACAGCTGAGGCACCGGGCTGCCCTCTCTTCCCATGGTGGCCACAGATGTTCTCTTCTGATTGGATTCAAATTGCATTGTATTTCAGGAACCACAGAATCGTATCTCCTCCTTGCTTTTGATTTTGTGGCTCTGGGCTTGGAGCCCATGGCTTTGCACTGGGTTCCACACTGAGACACACTGAGACTATTTTCTCTGTGAAGATAAGGAACAGGGTGGGGGTGAACTGTCCTCTTGAAACCTTGAGTTGAGCAATCTTAACTTTCTCACCCATCAGTGGTGACAACAGAATGGCAGCGTGTGTGTGTGTGTGTGTTAGACCGAGGTTGCTGTTGAGAATCATTCCATATCCCACCCTCCAATTTTCTGCCTTATTCATTGAGGCAGTTTCTTTCAGTCAAACTCAGAGTTCACTAATGAGGTTAATCCAACTAGCCAGCCTGCTCTGGGGATCCCCTGTCTCTGCATCTGAGGTGGGCCTCCACTCCACGTTTATGTGGATTCTGGGGATACAAACTCTCCTTCTCACATTTGGCATATGGCAAGTGCTTACAGGCTGAGCCATCTCTCCAACCATTTCCCCTGACCTTTCGAAGTCTTGATCCTCCTGCCTCCACTTACCCTGGCTGGGATGACAGCTGTGCACCATCATACCTGGCCTAGAAGATCCATCCTCTAAATATTAAAAAATTTATTTTTATTTATTTGTAAGTGTGTGTCTTTGCACATGAATGCAGTGCCCCTCCAGGCCAGGAGAGGGAGACAATCCCCTGGAGCTTGAATTACAGTTGGTTGTGAGCTGTCTGACATGGGTTCTGGGAACGAAATTCTGCTCCTCTACAAGACCAGCAACCTTGGGTCTGGAGAGATGGCTCAGCAGTTAAGAGCACTGGTTGCTCTTGCAGAGGACCTGGGTTCAATTCCCAGCACTCACATGATAGCTAACAACCATCTGTAACCCCAGTTCCAGGGGATCCAACACCCTCTTCTGACCTCGAAGGGCATTGCAAGACATGGGTATATTTACACACATGCAGGCAATGCATTCACACACATGCAGGAAATACATTCATTACACATAAAATAAAAATAATAAATATGTTTTAAAAAGAGTAGCAACATAAAATAAAAATAATAAATATGTTTTAAAAAGAGTAGCAATCACTCTTAACTGCTGAGCCAACTCTTCAGTCCCTAAATCCTTTTTGTTGAGTCAAGGTCTTGCTATGTAGTCCATGCTGGGGGCAAATGTGAATCAATCTTCTTGCCTTAGACTTCCGAGTGTGAGTTCTGGGATGGCAGGCACACACTCCCAAGTCCGGATATGCCTTCTAGCTTTCTACAAATCCACACAAAGGTGAGAAGCATTCTGGGAGGTGGGAGCTGGGCAGCTGCAGGAGCTTCCTGGGGCCTCCAAGCCTCTGCTGAATGGCCGAAGTGGGCTGAGATTCCTGGGAAGAATTCCCAGCATCCCTGGGAGAAGTCACAGCTTTGCCCCGAAGTTGGCCCGGCTCGTGACCTTGATCAAGGCCATTCGAACTTCCCGGTTCCTCAGGCTATAGGGGTTGAGAGTGGGGGTGATGAGGCTGTAGAAGAGGGATACCTCATTGTCCTGCTGCGGGCTGTGGTAGCTACCTGGAACCCTGTACATGAACACGGCGGCCCCGTAAAACAGCCCCACCACGGCCACCTGTGAAGAGCAGGTGGCGAACGCCTTGGTCACAGGAAGAGCGCATGCGCAGCACAGCCCCCAGCACGAGGCCATAGGAGGTGAAGATGAGAGACGGGCAGCAGCAAGATCAGCACCGCAGAGATGGACAGCGCCAACTCGTAGGCAGATGTGTCCCGGTAGGACAGCTTGAGCAGTGCAGGCAGCTCACAGAAAAAGTGGTCCACGGTGTGCGAGGCGCAGTAGGGGAACTGCAGGGAGATGGACGTCTGGATGGAGGCCACAAGAGCTCCTGCAAGCCAGGATGAGCCCACCATCACCAGACACACCTGACCTCTCATGAGCACCTGGTAGTGAAGGGGGTGGCACACGGCCACATATCGGTCATAAGACATGAGGGACAGAAGGACGCCCTCGGAGACGCCCATGAACATGAAGAAGAACATTTGGGCTGCACACTCCCCAAAGGATATGGAGTTCTCTCCTTGGAGGAAGTTGGCCACCATCTTGAGGATGGTGACCAGTGGGAAGCCGATGTCCAGCAGAGAGAGGTGGCTGAGCAGGAAGTACATGGGTGTGTGGAGCCTGGAGTCTGTGGAAATCAGGAAGATCAGGATGGTGTTTCCCAAAAGGCCTGTGATAAACATGGTGGCCATGAGGAAGAAGAAGGCAAGATGGGGCCCTGTGTGGCTGAAGGGCCCCACCAGGGTGAAATCTGAGGCTGTGGATTCATTTGATGTCCCCATTCCCCAGGGTGAACCACAACCCCCAAGGTGTATCGCTTTCTACAGGAAGCAGGGAGATTTGGTAAAGAGCTTTTCGGGGAGGGACAGTTTAACAATTCACTGCAACTGGTGGTGTCTGCCTGAAGTCTCATGAGAAAGGGGATGAAAGAAAGAGGATGAATCCAGCTTCAGCTCCAGTGAGGGGCTGGGGGCATGGCTCCCTGTCTAGAATCCCCTAGTGGAGGATTGGGGGGGTGGGGTTCAGGGATCAAACCCTTGCTTAGAATCCCCCAGTGAGGGGCTGGGGGCGAGGCTCAGAAATAGAGCCCCTGCCTCAAATCCCCCAGTGAGGGGCAGGGGGTGTGGCTCAGAGGTACAGCCCCTGCCTAAAACCCCTTAGTGAGGATCTGGGATGTGGCTCAGGGGTAGAACCTCTGCCTTGAATCCCCCAGTTGTGAGAAGATGGAAAACCTATCTGGATGCTATGCTTTGTATGTCTGTCAGCCTTGTCTTTGCTGTCAGGACATGTACAATCTACCAACACTTGTGGTTAAACTGTCCACAAGCCAGAGATCACAGTACAGGTAGAGCCTCTGGAATATCAGAGTGCACACTACTCCAGACACTGGGGCTGACACAGTGTGGGATTTTGAAGATATCAGAACATGAAGTAGGGAGACCTTGCCCAAAAGGGCAGGTAAAGAGCTGACATTTGGAACTGTGGGGAAGGGGTCATTTCCAAATTCCTGGAAGAGAGAAGAGAGAAAATCTAGAAGAGTCAGAAATAGGATGCTTAGGACATGAACTGAAGAACTCTTCACTATAAGTGGACAGAGTCAGGTTAGAATAAGTGTCCACAGTGGCAGGTGGGACATTGTCTAGAATATCAGTCTCCTTCCCTCCTTCCCTCCCTCCTTCCCTCCTCTCTTTCTTCTTTCTTTTGTATGTGTGTAGGTGCATGGTGTGTGTGTGTGTGTGTGTGTGTGTGTGTGTGTGTGTAGGTGTGTATGCATGGGTATGGAGCCCCAAGGTCAACCTCAGGTGCTGTTCATCCTGTTTTCTGAGGCAGGGTCTCTCTGGCTTGGAGCTTGCCAAGTAGGCTAGGCTGGCTGGTTAGCAAGTCCCAGAATCTGCCTGTGTCTGTCTCCCCAGCACTTGGATTATAACTACATTCTCTCTCTGTCTCTCTCTGTCTCTGTCTCTGTCTCTCTCTCTCTCTCTTAATAGAGCTCAGATAACAACTTGCAGGAGTTGGTTCTCTTCTTCCATTATATGGGTCCTGGGGATCAAACTCAGGTCTTTGCAAGACTAATGCCTCACTGAGTGGGCCACCTCCCTAGCCCTCAACCAGATTTCAGAGTCTTGATTTTCTGGGCGAGGACAGACAGCATCATGCTTAGCCTGTGTAAATGGGTGGCCTCCACTCCATCACCCCAACCTCCTGGGCACACTCAGCGCATCTTGTGGTAGTGTCCATACATCTCCCCTCCAGCACTGAGTGTCTGTGCCAAAGATGTGTAGTAGCATCATCAATGGGGACACACCCAGAAGCACAGAGAAACTGGCCTTTGGAGTCAGAAGGTATGGGGCGGGTCGCTGGACTCCCGGCGTGGTGTGTGCGGGCACCCTGGGGTCTCCGCCACACCTGGCTAATCCCGGTGTGAGTCTGGCCCCGCAAGCGATGTGGGGAGCGCGCCTGGGCTCCCGGGCGCACTCACTCTGGATGTGGCCAGGGGTCAGGTGTGCGTGCACTCTCCTGCCGTGGTTCTGGTTCCGCTGGCTAGCCACTGGCGGGCCTGGCCGGCTGCGCCTCTCTGGAGACGGCAGGTGCGCAGACTTCTCTGATGCTGGCTGTAGCTGATAGCTACACACTTCTCTGGAGCAGAGAGCTTCCTCTGCTACTAGAGTATTATCTAGTCGGGATCCCGCCTCTATTATGCCCTTGTACCCTTCCTCAGGATTGCGGAGTTCTGGCCAGTGAACTCCACAGGGAAGAAGCACGGAGGCCGTGAAAGCTGGGGTATCCGTGGGTCGGTAACGGAGAGTGCTGCTCTCCGGTGAGATCAGGTCGCCGGTAGTAAGACACAGGACTCAAGGCACGGCTTAGTCTGTGTTTACTGCTTTATTGTATCTTTGCTCCTTGCTGTCCAGCGCTCTGCTGATCCAGCTTTCTGGGACCCAATCTCCGGGACCCCGTCTCTGACCCGATCTCCGGGACCCAGTCTCTGACCCCGATCTCCGACTATTAAGAGAAGACTAGCATATTTATATACCATGGGGGTAGTGGTAAAAGCTTTTAGATACTTTGTGAGATATTCTATTTACATGTGGAAGTGGGTTTCTGCTAGACTATTGTCTACCTGTAAAAATCACACACAGGAAGGCATGGTATGCATAGAGCCAAAGGCCATGTTTATGTCAAGGCATCTGTGGCGGCCACTTCAAAGGGAGAGACAGGAAAGATGCCAGAAAGCACCTTGCTATGAAAAGGAGCCTGCGGCACATTCCCCGAGCTGCATGAGCTGTCCAGTGTGAAGGGGCTTCGACTTTTGCATAACAGAGGTCTCCCAACAAGAAGGCTTTGACCCTCTCTGTAAATCCAGGAAACATCTGCTTTGCCATGTGTTGCAGGAGTTGCAACATTTGGAGAGCAGGGTACGTGCTTGGAGACCATCTGTTACCATGGATACCCTTCAATCTTTCTGACTTGCTTCTGTCTAACCACAAGCCTTGCTGAGCTTCCAGAGCCTAGTGAGATGGCTCAGTGGGTAAAGCCTGAGGACCTGAGTTCAATTCTGGGAACCACACTGTGGCAGGAGAGAACCAGTTCCTGAAAGTTGTCCCCTGACCTCCACACACTGGCCATGGTGTATACACATGCTTCCCATCATACATATATACATACATACAAAATCTAAATAAATGAAATACCACTGTGTGGTGTTTTACTTTTAACAGCTCTCCTCTCTCCTCTTCTCTCTCTTTGTCTTGTTCAGTTGAAAGCTGGCCTCTACAGCCTTCTCAAATCATTAAACATACCGATTTGCTATCTTGGGCTCTTTTTACCCTTCCCCAAGCCATGTTGTTGTACAGCTATGTCCTCCCATAGGAACTCTGCTGGATAAATGTAGTTGTTAACTTGACACATTTGGTTAGAAGGAACCTCAGTTAAGGAATTGTCTCCATTGGACTGGCCTGTGGCCATGTCTGTGGGGCATTTTCTTGATTGCTGAGTGATGTGGGAGAGCCCAGCCCACTGTGAGTGGTGCCACCCCTGGGCATGTGGTCCTGTATTATATAAGAAAGCAGGCTAAGGGGCTGGAGAGATGGCTCAGCGGGTAAGAGCAGTGGCTGCTCTTGCAGAGGACCCAGGTTTGATTCCCAGTGCCCACATGGTGGCTAATAACCGTCCATAGCTCTGGTTCCGGGGGCTCCAACACCCTATGGGTATTGCATGACAGGGGTGCACTTATATACATGCAAACAATACACTCATACACATAAAAATAAAAATAATATCTGGGCATGGTGGCTCATGCCTTTAATCCCAGCACTTGGGAGGCAGAGGCAGACAGATCTTTGTGAGTTTGAGGCCAGCCTGGTCTACATAGTGGGTTCCAGGACAGCTGGAGCTACAGGGAGACCCTGTCTCAAAAAGACAAAATAAATAAATAAATAAAATTTGAAAAAGAAAACAGTTGGGTGTGGTGGTGCATGCCTGTAGTCCCAGCACTTGGGAGGCAGAGGCAGTCTCTATGAGTTCGAGGCCAGCCTGGTCTCCATAGCGAGATCCAGGCCAGCTGTGGCTACAGGGAGACCCCATTTCAAAAAGACCAAGAAAGAAAGAAAGAAAGAAAGAAAGAAAGAAAGAAAGAAAGAAAGAAAGAAAAGGCTGAGCATGGGCCAAAGGAGCAAGCCAGTAAACATTGTTCCATCATTCCTCCATAGTGTATTTTCCAGATTTCTACCCTGAGTTCCTGCCTTGGCTTCCCTTGATGATGGGTGTATTGTAAGCCAAATAAATTCCTTCCTCCTCAAGGAAGGAGTTTTGGTCAATGTTTTTATCATAGCAACAGAAAGTAACTAAAACAGAAATTGGTACCAGGATTGTGGGGTATTGTGTCCCGACCCACGAGACAGTCAACGTGGGTACCTGGAGGGAGGAGAGGGGACTGAAAGGGACAAGGGACGTGAAGAATGGAGACAAGACAGGCTTTCTGATCAAGTCTCATTTATTGATAGAAAAGGAACAGTTTTTATAGAGAGGGGAAGGGGGAAGTTGGCAGGGATAAATCTATTGAGGCAGAGCAATTCTATT
>NW_008360309.1:2863243-2863579 GCF_000622305.1 Nannospalax galili
ATTAAGTGCCCAGGTTAGAACAACATGTTTGTGAGAGGCTTTCAAGTATAGTCATCTGGTTAATCTCAAACCAGGCCAGCCTTGATGTCTGAAAAACAGCTTTGCCAGGAATCAGGTCTTGCTATTTCCTGGGGTGGGGGCCTACGGCTCTCCACAGATCCCCCTTTCTTTTATATTTTAATAAAGAAGGAAAATGAGTCAAAACAATCCCTTAGGGAACCATGCCTGTCTTAGGTTGGGCGATCTTCTTCTGATGCTTACCCGTCATTGGCTAAAAACAGCTGTTTTGGCTGCCAGCCTGGCTTAGGTTGCTATCAGTGAGATCTCCTCTTACCT
>NW_008360309.1:2867711-2871095 GCF_000622305.1 Nannospalax galili
AGGGGAGAAGTGGGGAATGCCTCGAGGGCAGGTAGAACTAGTGGGAGAGGGTAAGGAGGAGGCAAAGCGTGTGCCTCAGAAGGAGCCGTGGGCGCAGTGTCAGACTGGGGTGTTGTGACATCAGCGCTGACTTTAGAGTTAGGCTCTGATTTAACATGTTTAGGATTTGAAATCTTAGAACATGCCTCGGGTGACGTTTCCTCGTCACTGTCAAGAGAGATAAGATCTATCTCCTTAGGGGGAATTACTTTATCCCTGGGAGGCTCCAGAGGGGGGCCTTGTAGGAGGCCTGAAGTTTGCTTTATGGCAGCCTCGGTGGAGGATTCATTTGAATCTATTAATTCCCTGATTAAGTTCCAGTAGGAAAAGGCTGTAACAGGAATTTTCTCGGGTCCAAAGACCTTATAGTAATCCTCTAAAGCATTTTTTACCCTTTTCCATCCTTTAATACCTATTATTCCTTCTTGGGAAACCAAGGACAGGTTTCCTTAATGAATTCAAAGAATCTCAATAGATCCTCTATTTTAACCTTTACTCCTCGCGTCCTTAAGGCATCCTGCAATTGCCTAACATAAAGTTTGTGCCTGCTTATTTCTTGTCCCATAATCAGACGTCGGTACTTACTTCTGGTTGTGGCCGAGAGGTTTAGAGATTTCCTTAATAAATTCAAAGAATCTGAATAGATCCTCTATTTTAACCTTTACTCCTCGCGTCCTTAAGGCATCCTGCAATTGCCTAACATAAAGTTTGTGCCTGCTTATTTCTTGTCCCATAATCAGACGTCGGTACTTACTTCTGGTTGTGGCCGAGGCAGGTTCCCGCAGCATGTCCAGAGTGAAAATTTTTGTGGAACGTTCCTTTGGGGACGTCTTCTTCCCTCACTGGATCCTCCATATCCAGCCCTCACGCTGGGTGCCAGATGTCCCGACCCGTGAGACAGTCAACATGGGTACCTGGAGGGAGGAGAGGGGACTGAAAGGGACAAGTGATGCAAATAATGGAGACAAGACAGGCTTTCTGATCAAGTCTCATTTATTGATAGAAAAGGAACAGTTTTTATAGAGAGGGGAAGGGGGAAGTTGGCAGGGATAAATCTATTGAGGCAGCAATTCTATTGACAGAACACCATAGTAACATCACAGTTCTATAGTAAGGCCACAAATCAATTGTAAGGTTACACCTGTATGATTACAAAGTAATACAGAAAGTTTCTTAGGCAGTTCCATGAGAAATGAGGGAGTCTCTCAAGTGGTAAGTGCCCGTTAGAACAACATGTTTGTGTGAGGCTTTCAAGTATAGTCATCTGGTTAATCTCAAACCAGGTCAGCCTTGATGTCTGGAAAACAGCTTTGCCAGGAACCAGGTCTTGCTATATTCTGGGGTGGGGGCCTACGGCTCTCCACAGTATTGCTGTAACAGACCTGATCATATATATGTCTGGAAGGATTGTGGAAGGATCTGGAAGGATTTTGGGAGCTTTGGACTAGAAAATTGCTTGGTGCTCAGTGAGCTGTTATATGAGCTCGGAAGATAATGCTGAAGAGGTGTAGATGATAGAGACCTGGCTTGTGAAGCTTCAAAGGAAAGCAAAGACTCTATCAGGGGTTTTGTATTGAATTAAGACTTTGTGGAAGTGAAACTTTTGGTGCTTTACAGGAACAACTGATGCTGGTTAGCTGGGGTTGAAAATCAGCTGTGAGTGACACGAGGCCAACATAATTGAAGTGAAATCTTCTGGGAAGTATTTCCTTAGGGTCAGTACATAGATGCTGTGGTCCAGAGGGGGCCTGAGGTGCCATCTCAAGCTAGAAGCGGGACTTAGTATGTGTAAGAGTTTCCTACTCGGTACTGGTTTTGAAGGCATGAAGGGGTCCTGGAGAGCAGCTGAGGCTTGGCACTGTGAGAGGCCAGGAAAAGCCATTTGTGAAGGTACAACCTCAGTTTCAGTGGAGACCCCAGCATATTGGAGATGCCAGGACCATGGGATGATCACCAAGGGCAGCAGGAGGGGTGGAGTGGAGCCAGCCTGAGCCTACAAGATGAGTGGTGTGTGCTGTGGATGGCAGAGCCAGAGAAGTATAACTGCTCAAGCCCTTTGGAGCCCAGAAAATTGTGAGTGAATCCCAGATGTCCAACCCTGAGCTACTTTGTTGGATTTTGGTTTTGCTTAAGCGTGCCAGAGTCTTCCCTTTTGAAATAAGACAGTACTTAAATAGTTTTGGATTTTACAGGAGCCCACAGTTAAAAGACTTTTAAGAGAATTTGATCTTTTAAAATGTTTGGATTTTTAAAAGGACTGTAGGACTTTTAAAGTTGTACTGTTTTATGTTGTGCTATAAATGTTAACATCATATCTTGGGGACAAGAAATGGAAAGCTTGTGGTTTAATAGCAATGTGTTTGTGTGTCAAGTTGACAAGGGGTCAAAAGTGTTGAATAGCTTTCATTGTTAACTTGACACACTTGGTTAGAGGGTACCTCAATTAAAGAATTTCCTCCATTGGATTGGCCTGTGGCAATCTCTGTGGGGCATTTTTCTTGATTGTTGAATGATATGGGAAGGCCAAGGCCAATGTGGGTGGTGCCAGCTGTGGGCATGTGGTCCTGTGTTGTATAAGAAAGCAAGCTGAGCATGTGCCAGAAGAGGAGGCCAATAAGCAGTGTTTCTTCATGGTCTGTGCTCCAGGTTCCTGCCTGAGCTCCTGTCTTGGTTTCACATGATGATGGATCCTTTCCTCCCCAACTTGGTTTTGGTCAATGTTTTTTATCATAGCAATACAAAGTAACTGAAACACAGTCCTTCCTGAAGGAGGCACATATGACTCAGAGGGCCATGGAAAGTCACAAGTCTCAAGAAACTCATGAAACTTAAAGACCCAAGAGGCTCAGAAAGCCACATTCACAAGGTACCTCCTAAGGGTATATAAGCAAAGAGCAAATGCCCAGGAGAGGAGAGTCTTCAGTGGAACTGCCTGTAAGTAATGCGGGAATCTCTAGGGATGCTTTCTTGAACTGTCATCCACCCTGGGCTGGGCTTTCTGATGACATAGCTACCTGAGTCTTCCATGTTTCTGAAAGTAACCCAAGAAACTCAGTTGTCCAAAAGTCATTTATAGATTCAACGCAATGCCAATCAAAATCCCCATGACATTTTTCACAGAATTGGAAAAAGCCATCCTAAGAGTCATATGGAAGCACAAAAGACCTCGTTTAGCCAAAACAACCCTGAACACTAAGAGCAATGCTGGTGGGATTACTATACCAGATTTTAAGCTGTATTGCAGAGCTATAGTCATAAAAACATGGTACTGGCACAAAAATAGACCCATAGATCACAAAATTGAAGACCCAAATATGAGTAAATGCAATTTCAGCCACCTCATAT
>NW_008360309.1:2871121-2871435 GCF_000622305.1 Nannospalax galili
ACTGGAGGAAAGACAGCATGTTCAGCAAATGGTGCTGGCAAAACTGGATCTC
The DNA here is from genome assembly GCF_000622305.1 of Nannospalax galili. NCBI lineage: Eukaryota > Metazoa > Chordata > Mammalia > Rodentia > Spalacidae > Nannospalax > Nannospalax galili. Next base: position 2,871,174 of record NW_008360309.1, read on the forward strand.
CACCTGTAGAAGAATGAAACTAAACCCCTATCATCTTTCACCCTGCACAAAAGTCAATTCCAAAGGATCAAAGCCCTCAATGTAAAGCTTGAAACTCTGAAACTGTTAGAAGAAAACATTTGGAAAAACTTACAAGATATAGGTGTAGGAAAGGGTTTTCTAAACAGGACATCAATTGCTCAGGAAATACAGTCAAGAATCAACAAATGTGACCTTATTAAACTAAAAAGCTTCTGTATATCAAAAAAAAACAAAACAAAAA
>NW_008360309.1:2871856-2872156 GCF_000622305.1 Nannospalax galili
TACAAATTAAACTTCCATTTGACCCAGTTACACCACTCCTTGGCATATACCCCAAGAACTCATCCTATTGCAGAGACACTTGTATGTCCATATTTGTCGCTGCTCTTTTCACAATAGCTAAGAGATGGAAGCAACCTAAGTGTCCCTCAATCAATGAATGGATAATGAAAATGTGGTTCATTTATACGATGGAGTTTTACTCAGCAGTAAAGAAATGAAATCATGAAATTTGCAGGTAAATGGATGGAACTAGAAACTGTTATACTAAGTGAAGTAAGACAGACTCAGAAAAAAACGACA
>NW_008360309.1:2874131-2880422 GCF_000622305.1 Nannospalax galili
TTGTGAAAGAGATATACTCTTGCTCTGGAGTGTGTTACTGAATATGTTAAAGCTGTAGTGAAATGCTCCTTCTAATCATGTAGTTATTAAAATTTTTAAAAAAATAATTATTAAAAAATATAATTCTTCAAAGCATAAAAATTTGCTCCTTAATAGTAGATGTGAAAAACATTACCATTGAAATCTACCTGATGACTTTATATACAAGCTCAGATTCCAAGGAGCTCAGAAAGTAACCAACTGTGACTAGTAACAATCAGATATATAGAGATTAGAAACGCATGTGCACTTTAGTGTCAGTTGCATTAAAAATGAATTTTTTCTGTATGAAACTGTGTATTTTAATAATGAAATGGAGATCTTTTTTAAAGATTAAAAACATGCTCAGGTGCCAAGGATCTCAGAAAGTAACCGACTCTGACTAGTAATACTCAGGTACATAGAGATTAGAGATGCATATGCAAACATCTAAGTGTTGGTAGCATTAAAAATGATATTGTTTTCTGTATGAAACAATATATTTTAAAATGAAATGCAGATGTTTCTTAAAGGTTAAAACCTCATTCAATTTTATGTCTTATGGGCTTTATACAGAGTTCAATATTGTATAACTGTATTAATTCAACTGTGAACCTAAAAATTTACAGTCAATTTTGAAAGAGATGCATCTTTGCTCTGGAAATTGTTATTGAATATGTCAATGCTATTGTAATGAAATGCTTCTTCTAAGTATGTGGTTAATAAATAAATAATTAAAAGAAAGTCAGTTGTTCATCAAGCTAGACTTATATTTTTTGTCAGCACCCTCTCTGGAGGGGAATAGATGTTTGTTCATGTTTCCCCAGGAAAAGTCACATAGTACATCGATTCATTCACTCATTTTTTTGGTAATAGTTAAATAAGCTCTTGCAATGTTTCAATCACTAAAGGAGGCATAGAAACTTGGGGGATCAAAGCTGGAGAGATGGCTCAGTGGGTAAGAGCATTCACTGCTCTTCCAGAGGACCTGAGTTTAGTTCCCAGCATCCACATCAGGCAGTTCACAACTGCCTGTAACTCCAGTTCCATGGGGTGGGCCTATGCAGGTACCTGCACTCATGTGCACATACGTACACAGACCAACACAATAATAAATCTTAAAAATAAAAAAGAGAGCTTGAGAGATGGCTCAATGGTTAAGATCACTGAGTACTCCGGCACCCACATGGTGGCTAACAATGGTTCATAACTCCAGTTCCAGGTGACCCAATGCTCTTTTCTGCCCTCTATAAGCATTGTATGCACATGATGCACTTACATATATGCAGGTGAAACATTCATACACATAATAAATAAAAATTTAAAAGGAAACCTGGAGATGAAGAATATGCAGAGATGAATCCAGAAGGCTCAGAGCCCCATGGGTGTGGGGGGATGAGAGAGAGAGAGAGAGAGAGAGAGAGAGAGAGAGAGAGAGAGAGAGAATGAACTATTGTCTTCTTATAGAAATAACTATGAAAACTGAGATTGCATCATGCTGAAAGCTTCTACACAGTAAAGGGAACAGAGCAGAGAACACAGCCGGCCCACAGCGGGGAAGAGGACCTTGCCAGCCATCTGACAGATGATTAATACCTTGAATATGTAAAGAACTGATAGATTAAAAACCAAGGAAACAAACCATCCAGTCTACACATGGACATGAATTGAGCAGAAAGTTCTCAAAAGAATTGAACCCGGGTCCTCTGCAAGAGCACCCAGCACTCTTAACTACTGAGCCATCTCTCCTGTAGCAAACTTTTGAGATATAACTTGAGAGCCACCAAAATGGTCTACATGGCTAATGCTGAGATGGTTCGTTGTGCCTCTCCCTTGAGGAGCCAGACCCACACTTGGCACATCTTTCTTTTTTAGCACCTCTCTTTTCTCTTAACCCTCATGTTTAAAGGCTATGTCAGGAATATCTTTTATTGAACTGTGACTCTCAAGGAGAAGACCATCCCCATGTTCTCCATGTGCTTTTTTAAAAAAAATTTAAAAAATATTAATTAAAAAAATTTATGTATATGAGTGTATCGCCTGCATGTATGTGAGTGCACCCGTGTCGTGCAATGCCATGGAGATCAGAAGAGGGCTTCGGATTCCCCTGGAACTGGAGTTAAGTATGGTTCGTAGCCGCCATGTGGGTGCTGGGAATCGAACCCAGGTCCTCTGCAAGAGCAGTCAGTGGTCTTAACCGCTGAGCCGTCTCTCCAGCCCTCCTCCATGTGCTTTTATTCTATTTTTTTCTTAAGTAATTTTCTTTATTTTTTTTTGGTCTTTTTGAGACAGGGTCTCCCTGTAACCCCAGCTGTCCTGGAATTCACTATGTAGACCAGGCTGGCCTTGAACTCACAGAGATCCGCCTGCCTCTGCCTCCCAAGTGCTGGGATTAAAGCCACCACACCCGGATAATTTTCTATTTAAAAAAACTATTTATTAGACAACCTGATTCAATCTCTCAGCTCCCACATCCCATTCTCCTCCTCGATCCCACCCACAGCTTCCTGATCCTTTGCACCCAGACCAACCCAATTCTTCAGTCTAGTTCCGTAGAAACCTCATAGCCTGCCCCAGCCCCAATTTGCCTTTGCACACCTGAGACCAGGCTTCTACCCTGGCTGTGCCCACCCAACCTGCCTGGGATTCCTGAGACCAGCCTTCTTCCCTGATCCCTAAGTACTCACCCAGGCGGTCCCCTCACTGCCAATTTCCCAGCCTCTGGATCAGGCAGACAGACCTACTCAGCCAGGATCTGGTAAGTCAGTTCCAGCTCACTGCCTCTCTACCTCATTTCATTCATGCACCCCCATCTGTCCCCTGCCAGCCTCTCCCACAGGTGGGCTCCAATTCCTTCACCTCAGGAGGACTAGTTACCCTATTTCTCTTATCCACCCGCACCCCATCTCCTACTGGTCTCTCTCACGGGCAGACTCTAATTCCTTTACCTCAGCTCCCAAGACTAGCTTCCCAAATCTGATTAACTAAATACCCTACCATAGAGCCCTAAGTCATCATCGTCGTGGTGGTGGTGTTGCGTCCACCGCCCCCACCAACTTCCCAGTGTCCGGATCAGGCAGACAGACATGCTCAGTCTGGACTCTGACCAGTCTGCTACCAGGGTAGCAAGGACTTGAAATACTCACAAGTTTGTCTTCCCATGTCCAAACAAACAGTAACTAAGCTACATAAACAATATTAACAGAACTAAAATTAAATTAAATAAAAACAGAGTTGAAGTTCCTGTTGAACACATAACCAACAAAGAACATCCATATGCCCACTATTTCCACTCCTTTTCAATATAGTGCTTGAAACTCTTGCAAGAGTGATAGGACAAGAGAAAGAAATTAAAGGAGTACCAATTGGAAAAGAAGAGGTCAAATTATCCCTATTTGCAGATGATATGATATTATACAAAAGGGATCCCAAAAATTCCACTAGAAAACTGTTAGAATTGGTTAATACTTTCAGTAAAGAGGGAGGATACAAAATCATCTTACAAAAATCAGTAGCCTTTCTCTATACCAATAACAAACAATCAGAAAAAGCACTTGAGGAAACCCGCCCATTCTCAATAGTCTTAAAAAAATAAAATACTTAGGAATAAACCTAACCAAAGACATTAAAGATCTCTACAATGAAAATTTCAAAACTCTAAAGAAAGAGACAGAGGAAGACACTAGGAGATGGAAAGACCTATTATGCTCATGGATTGGTAAAATCAATATTGTAAAAATGACCATCTTACCAAAAGCAATTTATAAATTCAATGCAATCTTAATAGAAATACCCATGATATTCTTCACAGAGCTTGACAAAATCATCCTAAAATTCATATGGAAGCACAAAAGACTCTGGATAGCCAACACAATCTTCGGCAAAAAGGGGGAATCACCACACCAGATCTCAGATTATATTACAGAGCTATAGTAATAAAAACAGCATGGCACTGGCATAAAAACAGACACATAGATCAATGGAACACAATAGAAGACCCAAACACGAGTTCATATAATTTCAGCCACCTGCTACTCAACAAATGTGCCAAGAACACATAATGGAGGAAAGACAACATCTTCAACAAATAGTGCTGGCAAAACTGGATCTCCACCTGCAGAAGAATGAAACTTGACTCTCATCTTTCACCCTGAACAAAAGTCAACTCCAAATGGATCAAAACCTCAATATAAAACCTGAAACTCGGAAACTGCTAGAAGACAACATAGGCAGCACCCTCCAAGATATAGACATAGGAAAGGACTTTCTAAATCAGGCACCAGCTGCTCAGGCATTAAGGTCAGTCAGTAAATGGGACCTCATTAAATTACCAAGTTTCTGTACAGCAAAAGAAACAACTAAGGAAGGGAAGAGGAAACCCACAGAGTGGGAGAAAATCTTCACCAGTTACACATTCAACAGGGGATTAATATCCAGAATACACAAAGAACTCAAAAGAGAAAGAAATAAGAAAATAAACTACCCACTAAAAGATGGGTGATAGACCTAAACAGAGAGTTCTCAAACGAGGAAATAAAAATAGCTAAGAAGCACTTTAAAAAGTGCTCAACATCCTTAGTAATTAGAGAAATGCAGATAAAACCCACTTTAAGATTCCATCTTACCCCAGTCAGGTTGGCTAACATCAAGAGAAGGAAAGACTCCGAATGCTGGAGAGGATGTGGAGAAAGAGGAACGCTCATTCACGGCTGGTGGGAATGCAAAGTCGTGCAACCACTATGGAAAGCTGTGTGGAGAACCCTAAAAAAAAAAACTACAAATGAGCCTACCGTATGATCCAGTGATAGCACTCCTTGGCATATACCCAAAGGACTCATCAGACTGTAGAGATGCTTGTTCATCTGTTTGTTGCTGCTCTCTTCACAACAGCTAAGAAATAGAAACAACCTAAATGTCCCTCAGCTGATAAATGGTTAATGAAAACGTGGTACATGGAGCTCTACTCAGCAGTAAGAAAAGATGAAATGATGAAATTTGCAGGTGACTGGGTGGATCTGGAGAGTCAAACCCAGTGAACGTATCACAGATGCAGAAAAGCAGTTCGTGTTCTCCCTCATCTGTGCACTGTAGCACCAATCTTTACATGTCACTGTACGAATTCTGATGTAACACCAGGAGCCAGGTAAAGGGAAAGGACAGATGGAGGTAAAGGAACAGAAAGAACCTGAAAGGGGATCGTAGGGAACAGATGTCCCTGAGGGAGATGGAGAAAGTGGGAGTCATCGGCAGGGAGGAGAGGAGGGAGGGACATGCAGGGACATGCTGAGGGGGAGGGACGGAAGTCAGGAGAGGAAGTATGCGGGAGTCGGGAGGTACTGGGGGTGAGGGTGGGGATAATGAGGGCACTGTGACTAGGAAGTGGGGGGAGGAGGGAAGATGGATGGGAGAAAAGAGTGGAGGTGAGTGGATCTCAGGGGCTGGGAAGCCTGGAGGGAAAAGTGATGTCCTACAAACCCTATGAGAAATGCGCAGAGAGCATCTGAACACTAATGCATATGTGTACCTGGGAGCTGCTGGGCAGGGACCGCAGTGCCAGACAGAAGAAACCTCCCTCAGAGTGACAAGCAATGTGATACAGCACTCGGCAAAGGAGCTTCTTTCTGCAGCAGATGGAGGCTACTGCAGATGTCTGGTCAGGCACAGAGAACGTATGCTTGGGAGTGCTTAGTATTAGGTGACACATCTGTGGTCAAATTTCTATAACTAAAGCTCATGGAACATAGTGGAATAAGGGGTAGAGAGAGGGCTAAATCTCCTTTCAACTCTCACTAGTGAGGCTTCCATGTGTACATCAGGGTGATGCACATAGAGGCCACAACTGACCAAGTTTTAAAGAATAGGAGACTGCAGAGTGTAGGATGGGACTCCTACATGGAACCTCACCAACCCATGGTCCAGGGACCATTGCAGAAGAGGAGGCTGAAAGATTGTAAGAGCCAGGTCTGGTTCATGAACACAGGGAGGTGGAGGCCGCCAGGCCACAGAAGCCATGCTCATGTGAGCCTGCGGCAGTGGTGGCGTAGAGCTCGAGACCCATGTCAGCTCAATTAACAAGGGCCCAAAGGGGAGGTGAGAAATAGATGGTGGGCCAGCAGTAGACTGAGAACTATTTGAGACTGATTGCTGCTGGGTGAGGGAGAGTGTGACACATTTACACTGAAGGACATTTGGGTACAAACACCTGAATGAATAGGACTCAGCATGTATGGCAGAGTGCATAGGGTTCGGTGGGGGGATGGAGGAAGCATGGAT
>NW_008360309.1:2883620-2886120 GCF_000622305.1 Nannospalax galili
TGTGGTCAAATTTCTATAACTAAAGCTCATGGAACATAGTGGAATAAGGGGTAGAGAGAGGGCTAAATCTCCTTTCAACTCTCACTAGTGAGGCTTCCATGTGTACATCAGGGTGATGCACATAGAGGCCACAACTGACCAAGTTTTAAAGAATAGGAGACTGCAGAGTGTAGGATGGGACTCCTACATGGAACCTCACCAACCCATGGTCCAGGGACCATTGCAGAAGAGGAGGCTGAAAGATTGTAAGAGCCAGGTCTGGTTCATGAACACAGGGAGGTGGAGGCCGCCAGGCCACAGAAGCCATGCTCATGTGAGCCTGCGGCAGTGGTGGCGTAGAGCTCGAGACCCATGTCAGCTCAATTAACAAGGGCCCAAAGGGGAGGTGAGAAATAGATGGTGGGCCAGCAGTAGACTGAGAACTATTTGAGACTGATTGCTGCTGGGTGAGGGAGAGTGTGACACATTTACACTGAAGGACATTTGGGTACAAACACCTGAATGAATAGGACTCAGCATGTATGGCAGAGTGCATAGGGTTCGGTGGGGGGATGGAGGAAGCATGGATCCGGGAGGGGTCTGGATTTGAGTGGGAAATGTATGAAACTTAAAAAGCTCAATAAAAACAATTTATTATCACTGTGAATGTGTGTGCATGTTGGGGGTAGCCTTGCATGTCAACAGCACGTGTGTGGAGGTCAGAGCACAACTTTGTGAGGTCATTTCTCTCCTTCCACCTCTATGTGAGTTCAGGTATTGAACTTAGATTGTCAGGTTTGCCTGGCAAAGTGCCTTCACCCAGTCAGTCATCCCACTGGGACCTCTTTCTAGTTTTACTAAAACCCCAACTCAACTTTGTACTGGCTCATCCTGAAGCTCTTTTCTGTGTTGAAGTCACAAATCCTGGGTTTGCCTGAGTGGAGGTCCCTAAAAGATTAAGGGAGCCTGGGTTGGAGAGATGGCTTAGCAGTTAAAAACACTTACTGCTCTTGCGGAGGACCTAAGTTTGGTTCCTAGCATGCACATCCAGTGGCTCACAATTGCCATACGTCCAGATCCAGGGATTCAATGCCCTCTTCTTGCTTTCACTGACATCTACACTCACGTGCACATAGACAAGATAGACACACAAACTAAACACTGAAAAATAAATCTAGGTCTGGAGAGGCCGCTCAGCAGTAAAAGTACTGGCTGCTCTTGCAGAGGATCCAAGTTTGGTTCCCAGCACCCACATAGTGGCTAATAACCACCTGTAACTCCGGTTCCAGGGGCTCCAACACCCTCTTCTGACCCCTTTGGGCATTGTACACATGGGTGCACTTACATACATGCAGGCAAAACACTCATACAGATAATATAAAAACAAAATGAATTAAAAATAAGTCTGAAGTCCAGTGTGGTGGTGCAGAACTTTAATCCCAGCACTGAGGAGGCAGAGGCAGGCAGCTCTCTGTGAGTTCCAGGCCAGCCAGGCCTCATAGTGAAACCTAGTCTCAAACAACAACTAAAATAAATCTTTTTTTTTTTTTTCTGAGCCAGGATTTCCCTGTATCCCCAGCTGGCCTGGAGCTCACTATATAGACTAGGCTGGCCTTGAATTTACAGAGCTCTGCCTGCCTCTGCCTCCTGAGTGCTGGGATTAAAGGCGTGCACTACTATACCTGGCTCAAATAAATCTTAAAAGCAAAAGATTAAGGGAACTCTTCAGGCTGCTGGGGGTGACTGTGGAGCTGTGTCGCTGTCCCCTCCCCACTACTGACATAAAGACCCTTTTAGAGTGGTCTTCAGAGAGGTGGAGTTTGATGGGGGCACAGGTAGGCAAGCAAATTACTTTAGGACTGTAAGCAAAGGGGTGCCATGGTGAGATGCAGAGTTAAGGTGGCTCCCAGGGAAGGTACTGTGGCCTTGGGACAGTGGACAGGTAACTTACCCTTCCCTCCTTGCTCCTCCCCTCTCTTCTCTTCCCTTCCCCCTCCTCTGCCCTCTCTTCTCCCCCGCCTTCTTCCCTCTCCTCCCCCCACTCCCTCTCCCCCTTCCCCTTCCTCTACGTTTCTGTCTCTCCAGGACCTTGCTATGTCATCCAGGGTAGCCTTGAACTCACACTCTTCCTGCCTCTGCATCCCAAATGGCTGGGATTACAGGCGTACCCCATCATACCTGGCAAAGGATCTTACTGTCTTAAAAAATTTTTTATTTTTATTTATGTGCATGTGGTGCCCACAGAGGCCAGAAGAGGGCACCAGATGTCCTGGAGCTGGAGTCACAGGCAGTTGGGAGAGCAGCAAGCTCTCTTAACTGCAGCCCATTATTTCTTGATTTAAGCTCACAACTATAATTTATATTGTGAAAGAAATGCAAACATTCCAATGCTTGGCAGGATGCATCTCAGTGGAAGACTGCTTGTCTAGCAGGTGTAAACCCCAGGTTCCATCCCCAGCCCTATAGAAACAAGCAAACAAACAAGCATAGCGTATACCAGGCACCATGCTAAGTCAGAGGG
>NW_008360309.1:2892194-2897194 GCF_000622305.1 Nannospalax galili
TCCCCCCGAATGCCTGCTTCACAAAGCAAACAAATACACACATTCACACACACACACTCACACTCACACACACACACACACACACTCACTCGCTCTTGAATAAATAAATGTAATAAAATAAAAATAGGGGCTGGAGAGATGGCTCAGCAGGTAAGAGCACTGGCTGCTCTTCCAGAAGACCGGGATTTGCTTCCCAGCACCTACATGGTGGCTAACTCCAGTTCTAGGGGAATTTAGCATCCTCTTCTGACCTCCACAGGCATTGCATGGCACAGGTACGTGTACAGACTCACATATACTCATATATATTCATACACATACAAAATTTTAAAAAATAAAATAAATAACTTTAAAATCTGGGCTGGGTGTGGTCGTACTCACCTTTAATTCCAGCACTTGGAAGGCAGAGGCTAGCCTGGTTCTATGTAGTAAGTTTTAGGCCAGCTGGGGCTACAGGGAGACCCTGCTTCAAAAAAAAAAACCCAACTAACCAACCAACCAACCAACCAAACAAACAAACAAACAAAGAACCTTTGGGGACATAGTTCATTTTCTAAATCTAACAATGATAATTTCTTTGGTGGAGGGAGGTAGTCAGTGAAGAATTCATCTCCTGCTGGTACTAGAAAGTAGCATGGTTATGTTATATATATATATATATAGAGAGAGAGAGACAGACAGACACAGAGACAGAGAGACAGAGACACAGAGAGACACAGAGACAGAGAGAGAGACACACAGAAACAGAGAGAGAGAGACAGACAGAGACAGACAGAGACAGAGAGACAGACACACAGAGAGACAGAGACACAGAGAGACTATCTTTGTCCAAGGTAATTAGGTTGGAATGGCTGGAGATTACCACTCCTGGGTGAGTGTGAATTTGTGGTGCCTGACACTGTGAGTGGAGTCTTCCCTAGAAGGCACGCTTATCCTCAGAGCTAGAATACGCAGGCAAGTTTTCTGATGCTGTTGAATGTGCACTTTATGGAGCAAAATCCACAGAAGAAGAAGTACATACTCACCTTGCACAGGCCAATCAGAAACCAGTATTATAGATTATTTATTGAGGAGGAGGAGGAGGAGGAGGCCCAGCAGCAGCAGGAGACAGAGGAGACCATGTGAGGAAGTAGAGCAAGTCCTGAGCACTTGGTGTGGTTTGGGAGAGAAGCCTGGGGGCGGCTCCTCCCTGAGCACCCCTGGCAGGACCCAACGCTGACAACACAGCTATTGGATATGAGGCTTCCGGAACCATGAGAGAACACAACCCCTGTCCTTTCACTACCTCTGGTTGCTTCGACTGTCCCCCCCCACTGCCCCCCAAGCTTGCAAAGCACTGTAGAGTATAGGCTTGACAGCTTGGCAGAACACCAGCTTTTCCACGTGTACGCCCACATTATACTTCCGACACCAGTACTACAAGTCAGGATCATCCAGAACCTGCTTCCCTTCAGTCCTCCCTCTCCTGTTCCAGTCATGCCACATTTTGTATCTCTGTTTAACGTTTCTTCCTGAGCTGGTGAGATGACTCAGTGGGTGAAGGAGCTTGTACCCAAACCTGATGACCCAAGTTGGATCCCTGGGACCTACATGGTGGAAAGAGAGAACTGACTTCCACATATTATCCTCTGTCTCTTTATCTACACCATGACAATAATAAGTAAAATGCAATAAAAAATAGAAATTCTTCCTGTGTGAAGGCAGAAACTGCCTCCCAGCCTGTGGGCTCCCCAGGGTTCCTGCAGGCCTTTGCCCAGTCACTCCCACGAGGACTCACCTGGCTCTGCCATGGGGTCCTGGGCTGATGGGCACACTCAGTCATCCACAGCCTTCTAGGGGTCTTGAGAATTTACGGTGCAGGCCAGCTGTTGTTTACCTCCAGGCATGTTGCCTGGTGTGGAACAAACAGCCGAATTCACACCGCTAGCTGAGGGAAGTTGGGTCCCTGCATGTGAAGACCATCTGGAATTGTCTTAATGTTGTCATGGACACTCAGACACCCAATCCTATGTTTCCCGGATTTGCTGTTTCTTCCTGGAGTGGTTGGGTGGATCCCTTCTGTTAATGAAGTATCTAGAAGTATGTACCCCATGAGCGTTTGGAATCTCCTGCAAGTTGCATCTGCAATGGGATTTTACTTACTTACTTACTTAATGTGTGTGAGTGTTTTGCCTGCACATATGCAAGTGTACTGTGTGTGCAATGCCCTTGGAACTGGAGTTATGCACTGTTGTTAGCTGCCATGTGGGTGTTGGGAACTGAAAATGGGTCCTCTCTCTGCAAGAGTAGTTAGTACTTGTAACTGCTGAACCATCTCTCCAGCCCCGAAATGGGATTTTTTTTTTTTAGAAAAAAAGATTTATTTTACTGTCAATTGTGTGTGTGTGTGTGTGTGTGTGTGTGTGTGTGTGTGTGTGTGTATACTCACATGCATGCCTACAGAGGCCAGAGGAGGGCGCTGGATCCCCTGGGCTGGAGTTACAGGCAGTTTTGAGCCACACAGTGTGGGTACTGAGATCTGAACTTGCGACTTCTTCAAGAGCAGCAGGTGTTCTTAACTGCTGAGCCATCTCTCCAGCCCCTGGGATGCTGACTCTGTATGTCACAGGTTGCTTTGGGCTCTGGGTACAATCTCCTTTAGACATCTGAGGAAATTAATGCTTCTCTTCCCCAAATCTACGTGAGGTGTGGGATCCATGTGAGTCTTTTTAAAAACTTAGCTACTATTATTGTGTATATGATGTGTGTGGGCACACATGTCCTGGTACGTGTATGTCAGAGGACAACTTTGTGAAGTTGGTTCTCTCCTTCCACCTTTGCATGGGTTCTGGTGATCCAATTCAGGTCAGTGGGTTTGCGTGGCAAGTACCTTTACTCCCGAGCCATCTCTGCCCCCTCTTGGGTGAGTATTTTCTTGCTTTAAATCAAGTGTTCAGTTCCTTAGAGTGAAGAGTCTTTGCAAACAGTTTTTTTTTTTTTTTTTTGTCAGCACCAGAGACCAGATCCAGGGCCTCACACAGGCTAGGCGAGTGCTCTCCCACCGAGTTATATCCCAGCCCTCTTTGACCTTCTCACTCTCTCTGTCTTTCTGTCTCTCTCACTCTGTTTATCTGTTTGTCTTGTCTGTCTGTCTCTACCTTTCTCTCTGTCTCTCTCTTTGTCTCTGTGTCTCTGTCTCTGTCTCTCTCAATCTGCATGCAGGAACATGTGTGGAGGTTAGAGGTGTTGGTTCTCTCCTTCTACCATATGGGTTCTAGGGATTGAACTCAGGTTATCAGGCTTGGCAGCAAATACCTTTACTTGCTGAGCCATCTTGCCAGCCCCTTTTGACTTTTTTCTTTTCCTGTTTTGCAAAAGCATCCCATTACATTGCCTAGACCAAAACCCCATCTGTAACACAGGCAGGCTTTAAACTTGGACTTCTCCTGCCTCAGCCTCCTTGAATAGCTGGGATGACAGCCTGCACCTGGCCCGCACCCACCCGGCCTGCACCTGGCCCGCACCCACCCGGCCTGCACCCGGCCCACACCCGGCCTGGCTGCCACACGTTCCTTTGGCCATCTCCCCTTCTCACATTTCCCCCTCTGTTGTATTTAAGATCTGATGCCCTCGGCTGAAATGAGAGATGAGAAGTGGTGTCAGGCTTGGTTGACTTTATGTTATGAGACCATCTCAGTGCCCTCCATTCCTGACAGAAACTTTCCCCACCAGGTTCAGGACACCCCAAGCTCACAGAAAGCCCCTCCACCACCTGAGACAGGGTCTCATGTATCCCAGGTTGACTTTGTAGTGGAGGACTTTGAACTCCCGATTCTACTGTTTCCACCTCTCAAGTGCTGGGATGATAAACATGCATCACCATAACAATGCTAAGGTTTAAACAGTGCTAAGGATGGAACCCAGGGTTTGTGCATGCCAGGCAAACACTCTGCCCACTCAGCTACAACCACTCAGCCAACTGAGCTACAGGTACTCTACCAAATGAGGTATAAGCACTCAGCCAACTGAGCTCCAGCTCCAGCTCCACAAAAATGTTTCAGCTTCTTTGAAGTTCAGATAAAGAAAGATGGCTCTACCCAGCCTGGAGTCTGCGTGTGTTTAAATGAAAACCAATCACAAAATATGGTTTTAGGTATCACTGTGATGCAGTAGAGAGTTAAGCTAGCAGTTAGGAGCTCCTTTGCAGAGGAATGGTTTTAATCCCTTGAATTCATGTTGGGTGACTCACAGCTGCCTGCCACTCCAGCTCCAGGGGATCTGACGCCTCTGGCCTCTGAGGGAACTTGCACTCCTGTGCACAAATCCATACAAATGCACACATATTTTTTTGTTGTTGGTCTTTTTGAGACTGGGTCTCCCTGTAGCCCCAGCTGGCTTGGAATTCATTATGTAGACCAGGCTGGCCTTGAAATCACAGAGATCCGCCTGCCTATGCCTCCATGCCTGGCCTGTGGATGCACATAATTTAAAAATTCAAAAATCAACTTAAAAATATTACCATGAGTCTAAACGGGTCTGCAGAGGCAAGTGTCCCTAGCCCATGAACGTCACCCTGTAGCCCCATCTTTCCTTGTCTGTCAGTGACACAGTGTCACAGAATGAGTTACAGCGTCAGGGGATGGCTCAGCTGGTAAAGTACTCATCTTCTGTCAGTGATGATTTTTAACTGACAACTTGACACAGCCTGGTATCATCAGAGAGGAATTTCCCAGAACACCCTAGCCTAGGTTCATGTCAGTGGGGGACCGTCTTCATTATTAATTAATTTGGGAGGGCCCAGACCACTCTGGGTGGTACCATCCCTAGACAGGTGACCCTGGGCTACATAAGAAAGCTAGCTGATGGGGCTGGAGAGATGGCAGCTTGTTAGGAGTATTGGCTGCTCTTTCAGAAAACCTGGGTTCCCAGTACCCATATGGTGACTGGAGTCCATAACTCCAGTTCCACGGTTCCCACACTTTCTTCTGGCTTCCATGAGCATCATACAAATGAATGTGTTT
>NW_008360309.1:2902194-2919769 GCF_000622305.1 Nannospalax galili
GTCCTTTTTGTTGAAGACCCAAGCCTGGTGGGCTTGGGGGGCGTTCGACAGGTTGGGGCCTGCTGCCCATTTCCCCAATTCTGTGCTGGGTTTTTATCTGAGTTGACATTTAAAACTATTTTTTTTTTTTTTGTCTTTTTGAGACAGGGTCTCTCTGTAGCCCCAGCTGTCCTGGAACTCACTATGTAGACCAGTCTGGCCTTGAACTCACAGAGATCTGCCTGCCTCTGCCTCCCAAGTGCTGGGATTAAAGGTGCGCGCCACCACGCCCAGCTTTTAAAAATTTTTTTACATTTATTTATTTTTTATTTATTTGTGTGCATGTGTATGATATGTGTGCGTGAATGTGGTCCGCAGGTGCCATGGTGCGCATGTGGAGATCAGAGACAACCTTTGGGAGTCAGTTCTTTCCTTACACGGGTGGTGGCAAGCCATCTTGCTGGGCCAAAATGATAACTTAGAATTTACGTGGAAAAAGGACACAGAGCCAGCTGAGGCAGCTCACGTGGCTCTTTGGTGCCTCTGCCCAGTGCAGGTGCTGTGGCCTGCTGGATTCGGCCTGGGTTCTGCCCTGCGGCTGATGGATTTGAGACCTTCACTACAGTGGGACAGATGCCCCAACCTAAAGCCAGGAGCATCACTACAGTGGGGAATGGGCAGGCGCTCCTTTTCCCATGACCTGAGGGGAAATTGCTCCACATGTGTTTATCTCAGCTCTGGGGAGGAAGGAAGCAGAGCACAGGTGTCTCCTGAGGTCTGCCTACACCCTGATGCTGGTGTTGATCCTGCGCCTGACTGCAGGGGACCCTCACACACAGCCCACCCCCCAGCCCTCGGGGTTCTGCTGTAAGGCACTGTGTCCTGAATAGCCCCTTGTCTATGCTAGCCCCTCTCCCTTTTCAGAAAGACTTGTGGCTAAGAGAAGGCAAGACACTGGCTCAGGGTTGCACAGCCCTCTGGGACTCTGTTCTGATGAATCTGGACGTTGTTTTTTTCTGACAGCTGAGGAAGGGAGTGTGTGACGTTCCAGTCAGCAGGCAGCTGCATGGGAGTCTCAAGGGATCCCAGCCAGGCATAGTGGCCTGTAGACCTGGAATCCAAGCACTGAGGAGGCTGAGGCAGGATTGCCACATGCACCACAATACCAGGCTTTGTATGTGTATGTGTGTGGTGCACATGTGTGTGCAGGTGCAATAAAAATAAAATAAAAAATAACAAAATGAAATTTTATTATTTATTTTTAATCTTTAAAATTAATTTATTTTTGTTTTTTATGTG
Source organism: Nannospalax galili (assembly GCF_000622305.1). Lineage (NCBI taxonomy): Eukaryota > Metazoa > Chordata > Mammalia > Rodentia > Spalacidae > Nannospalax > Nannospalax galili. The sequence continues at coordinate 2,903,473 of NW_008360309.1, forward strand.
TATGAGTGTATTGCCTGCATGTACCCATGCCATGCATGCAACACCCACAGAGGACAGAAGAGGGCATTGGACCCCTGGAACTAGAGTTACAGATGGCTGTTAGTCACATGTGGGTGCTGGGATGTGAAACCAGGTCCTCTGCAGGAGCAGTGCGTGCTCTTAACTGCTGAGCTGTCTCTCTAGCCCCAAATTTTATTTATTTTTTATTTTATGTGTATGAATGTCTTGCCTGCATGTAATTGCACCTGTAACTGCCTAGGGAGGCCTGAAGAGGGTGTCAGATCCCCTGGAACTGGAGTTAAGGATGGTTGTGTGCTGCCATGTGGGTGCTGGAATTTGAACCTGGGTCCTCTCCAAGAGTAGCTAGTGGTCTTAACTGCTGAGCCATCTCTCCAGCCCCGACATTTATTTCCTTACGTGTGTGTGTATGTGTATGTGTGTGTGTGTGTGTGTGTGTGTGTGTGTGTGTGTGTTTATCCATACCACTGAGAGCATGTGGAAGTTAGAGGACAATTGTGGAAATTGGTTCTCTTCTTTCCACCATGTCTGTCCTGGGATTGAACTCAGGTCATCAAGCTTTGCAGCAAGTACCTTTACCTATTGGGCTATCTCATCAACTCGAGCTCAGCTTTTTATGTTTAGAGATTTCAGCTCAAGTCTTCATGCTTGCTGAGCAAGCGCTCTTACCCACTAAACCATCTCCCTAGCCATGCCTGTTTATGCCATGTGGGTTCTGGGGTTCCAACTAAGGACCTTATGCTTGTAAGGCAAGTACTTTATCCACTGAGCTGTCTCCTTGGCCCTGTACCTGGCTGTCTTACAGAATTCTCATAAACCTCTGAGAAGCTTTATGATAATTGTATTTCAGATATGAGGATTGAGGCTCAGAGGTGATGGGCAGTGGCCTGAGGCTGGTCACCTGCAGAGTGACCACCACTGCTGCTTTATCCACTGCCCCATACCCAGAGCTTAGCTAAGGACAAGTCACACTCCTGCCCACTTCATCTTCCCCTTCTGCCCCCAGGTGTGGAATCTGGAGCCACAGACAAAGGACCTGCTTTAGTCATGGTGACCAGTTCTGCTGGGGTTCCAGGCCTGTGTCACACCCAGCAAAAGGCCTGTTGCTGTTCCAGGCTTCAGTATGGAGCCAGACCTGGCTCCCCACCTCGGTCTTCCCCAGGTCCTGGAGGTCCAGCTCATTGGTGACCTCAGTGTGTGTCAAAAGAATGAAGAGCCACCTACCTTTTCGTGTAGCCTGGGTGCCCCTTTACCTGGCTTTGGAGGTTTTCCTTTGTCCTTCATATCTGTATTGAAAAGTCAGCTTCAGGGCTAGAGAGATGCTCAGCAGTTAGGAGCACTTACTGCTCTTGTAGGGGATCTGAGCTCAGTTCCCATAACCTATGTCTGGCAGCTCACAGCTGCCTGTAACTCCAGCTCCACGGTATCTGATACCTTCTTCTAGCCTCTGTGGGCACTGCATACATGTGCTGCACAGTCACCACACACATAATTAAAAATAAAAATAAGACTGGGTGTGGTGGCACACATCTTTAATCCCACCACCCAGGAGGAAAAGGCAGGCAGATCTCTGTGAAATTGAGGCCAACCTGATCTACATAGTGAGTTCCAGGTCAGCTGGGACTACAGCTAGGAAGCCCACCCTGACCCCCGGTCGAAGTCAGGCCCCTCCCTCTATGTGCATCACTAACTGTGTGTGTGTTCTAACACACATTGTGTTGTGTGTAGGTGCACAGTGGCAAGTGTAGGTCAGTGGACAAGCTCATGTGTCATCCTCAAATGTTATTTTCAGGTGCCTGTCACCTTTTATTTGAGACAGGATCATTCACTGGCCTGGAACTTTGTAGAGTCAATCAGGCTGTCAGCCACTGAGCTTCCCTGGACCTGCCTGTGGTTACCTCCCATCTCGTCACTGCTGGGATTACAGATGTCAGCTACTGTGCCTGGGTTTCTTACATGAGTTCTGGGAATACGAGCTTAGGTCCTGAGGCTTACCAGGCAAGTGCTTTACTGAATGAGCCATCCCTCCAGCTGGACTTATTCATTTATTTGATTTATTTTTATTTTTTGTTTTTTTTAAAAAAATATTGGGGGCTGGAGAGATGGCTCAGTGGTTAAGAGCACTGACTGCTCTTGCAAAGGATCCAGGCTTGAATCCCAGCACCCATATTGAAGCTAACAATTGTCTATAGCTCCAGTTCCAGGAACTCTGACTCCCACTTCTGACCTCTACAGGCATTGCACAACACAGGTGCACTTACACACATGCAGGCAATACACTCATATACATAAATAAAAATATTTTATTATTTTAATATTTTGTTTTTAAAATTTATTATTTATTATTTTTTAAATTTTTGGTCTTTTTTGAGACAGGGTCTCTCTGTAGCCCCAGCTGTCCTGGAACTCACTATATAGATCACGCTGTCCTTGAACTCACAGAGACCCACCTGCCTCTGCCTCCCAAGTGCTGGGACTAAAGGCGTGTGCCACCACACCTGGCAGGAGTAGCCAGTGCTCTTATGAGTTGTCTCTTCATCCCCATGATTTTATTTTAAATTATGTGTATGGTCTATGTTTGTGAGTGTGTGCATGTGAGTGCAATGCCTGTGGAGGCCAGAAGAGGGCATTGGATCCCCTAGAGCTGGAGTTATAGGCAGTTCACCTGCCAGACATGGGTGCTGGGATCCAAGCTCAGGTTCTCTGTAAGAGCAGTGAGTGCTTATCAACTGAGCCATCTCTCCAGCCCTGCTTTTTTTTCTATACAGGGTCGTACTATTAGCCCAGGCAGGCTTTGAATTGCAGTCCTCCTTTCTCAGCCTCTGGAGTGCTGGGATGACATGTGTGTGACACCATGCCTTGTTGAGGACTTTCACTATATGATGTCCTGACTGACTGGGTTGGAGGTGGTACTGGGACGGGGGGAGAGGTAGAGGGAGATGATGCCCCCTTGCCTTCTCTCTCTGCAGCACTGTTAGGAGCCCATCAGTCTCCTGGATCACCACACAGAGCAACTTCAGGACGATCAGGAGGGGAGCAGATATGCTGGGTGGAGTATTCTGGGTATAGGAGGAGGGGCAGGAGGCTATCAAAGGACCTGAAGGGGCTTTCTGTGTGGGGCCACCTCATTGCTTGAGACCCCACTTCTATAAAGCTGCCTGCATTGGCAGGACACAGTCCCCAGCTGATGCGGATGAAGTAGGGGGAAAGGCTTTGGGCATGAGGCCCTTGTGGGCTTGGGATACTTTGAACTGTGCAAGTTTGGTTAGAATCTTGTCCTCTCCGAGTGGCACTTTGCTCTTCTGTTGATCAGGCATCTTCCCTCTGGATGCCAATACTTTGGTCTCTATGTGACACCCAGGGCTCTGGTTCAGATGTCTGAAAGTGTGGAGGGAAACCTCAGACCTTGTGAGGAGGCTTGGGGGCAGCTGAAGAAGGCAGTTCGTATAGACTACCCAGTGCACACCAGGCATGTTTTAGGGAAAGGGCCCGGTGCACAGTGGAAGTACTTTCTGTGCGCAGTAGTAGTACTTGCCCCCCACTCTTTCACGGAGTAAAGTACTAACTCACCGCAACCCCAGTAGTAACAGCTCCCTCACTCCCTCTTTTTGGGACTCTGTTTCCAGGGAACCCTTTGCTCCCTCTAAAGCCCCGACATGGGGTATGAAATCTGAGGATTCATGCTGAGTTGGTTCCCCTCTGCTTTGGGCTGGCTCCGTCCCCCACCTCCTGGCCACATAGGCAAGGAGGAGGCAGCTGGGCCAGCAAGGGATTGGCTGGCCCTGCCCAGCCTGCGACACAGCCTTCTCCAGATCAGGAGCCAGAGCAGGGAGAGAAGGACCTGGGAGACATCCTGTTCCTGAGAGAAGGTGCCAAGCTCGGGGTGGGAGGACTGGAGGGTCCTGGCCTGGGACAGGGAGGGCACTGCTCAAGGCTGGGCAGGACAGGGCACCAGCTAGAGACAGTGATTTCTGGGCAACAGTCCCTGATCGCCTCTGCATGATTCAGACTCTAATCTTTCCCCTCATATCCTGTCTCTTCTCTGTCTCCTTTTCCTTGTTTTCCCTCCATCTTTCTCCTCCTCCTCCTCCTCCTCCTCCTCCTCCTCCTCCTCCTCTGTTTCTCTTCTTTCCTGACATGCACATATGTACTCAAAATTTTTCAGTAAATCTCACAAGGAATGAAAACACTGACATCCTTCCTTTTTACCCCACTTTGTTCTTGTCTCACCATGTCTAACCTCCATTTTTGCTCCTCTTTTATTGCACATGTAGGTATTTTTAAGAGTCTAAGCATCACACTACACATAAATATGCTTGTATTAAGTGTTGTACCCCATCCACTGGGCCCCAAAAAGACCACCGAGGACCCAACACACCAAAATGCAAAAGCAAAGGTTTATGGTTTATTCGGGCTTAAGCTTGGGCTCTCAGACCTCACCAACTCCTCTTCCCCTCCTCCTCTTCCTCCAGTCCTCCTCCTTCGTCCTCTTCCCTTCCTCCTCTTCCTCCTCCAGTCCTCCTCCTCTGTCCTCTTCCCTTCCTCCTCCTCTTCCTCCAGTCCTCCTCCTCCATCCTCTTCCCTTCCTCCTCCTCTTCTTCCTCCTCTTCTCCCTCTCTTTGCCTCTCTCCTGCATTCCCCTGGGTCTCCCTCCCTCCCCAGCACTTTCCAGTCCTCCTCCTTCGTCCTCTTCCCTTCCTCCTCTTCCTCCTCCAGTCCTCCTCCTCTGTCCTCTTCCCTTCCTCCTCCTCTTCCTCCAGTCCTCCTCCTCCATCCTCTTCCCTTCCTCCTCCTCTTCTTCCTCCTCTTCTCCCTCTCTTTGCCTCTCTCCTGCATTCCCCTGGGTCTCCCTCCCTCCCCAGCACTTTTAGTTCCTGCTTCTGTCTGTTCCTAGAGTCCCCATTCTCCTGAGCCTCAGAATCTTAACCTCTGCCCATCCCCTGCAGGATGCCACAGTTGAGGCTGTCCTGGCTGGGATTGGGGCCTGTGACGGCCTCTGCATGACTGTCCCCCTGTTCGCTGGGGTCTCCAGGCTCTTGGCTCACATCCTGACCCAGGCCTGTGCTGTCTATGGAAATTCTCGTCGCCTCTGACGTTTCCCTCAGCCCCCACGACGGAACTGGCTCTTGGGTCACCTGGGTGTGGTCAGTGGGGCTTTAGCAGGTATCAGGGTATCAGGGTGGATGGACTTGTGAGGAGTCAGGAATGGGGCTTGGGGAGCTGGGGACAGGGTAGGCTGGGGTTTAGGACAGCAGATGAGGGAAGGATCCCTTATTCCTCCTCTGACAACCTCATTTCACAGGTGTGCTATCCCAAGCCTTTCCCACACCCCATCCTTCCACCCCTAGTCTCTGGATTCATTCCTAGCCCATCCTCTCCATAGTGGAGTATGCCTAGGGCTCCAAACGTTGGGCTCCAAAGAGTAAAACTCGCTGGCACTCCCAGGTTTTCTACTGCTGGACTTAAGGCCTTCTGAGGGGCCCTGTCCAGGGCCAATTCCCTGCCTGAACCATCTTTTTCTGTCAGTCTATCCTTCCACTGGTCACAGGCATCAGCTGTGACCCCCATCCCAGGCACACCCAGGGGTGTGGCTGGGCCAGCAGAGCTCTGTGGGCTGGCTACTCACTTCCTCTTCCTCAGTATCTTCCTCTTATCTCTCTGTGAGATGTGCTAATGAGTTCAGTTGCTCAATCTAGGTACAAGCCTCTTCTTTCAGAACCCTTCCTACACCCTTGAACCTCACTTAGCTCTTCTCTCCCCTCTGGGTGACTGGATATTCACTTCCCTTGTAAATGGCACAGTGTCTTTTGTACAGAGGGTCAGCATAGCCACATGCAGGGTGCTGTGCTAGAGCACTGGTGACAGCTGGTGATAGCATGAGGGAACTTGATGGAGACAGAAGTCACCTCTGCTCCCCTGGGGTCTGCTGAGGATACAAGTTCCCTAGATATGGCTTCTTCTCCAAAGGAGTTTCTGGAGGCTATGTGGGCACCTTGTTAACTTTTCCTGGGAAGATGGGAACCAAATGGATATCAATGACAGACAAAGCAGCAGTTCTACCAAAGTCCAGTTTAGTGAGACCAGTGAGCTTATTGGGTGCTCTTACAGACAACAGATGAAGGGTCACTTACAGAAGCATGGGTGACTGAAACAGCTGTATCCCTATCCCCACTAAGTTCTACCCTATCATGGGGGGCTACCTCATGGAAGCTGTGTCATGGAGTCTCACTGTTAATCAATCCTGAACTTCTTTATACAATTTAGCATCTCCCAATATCACTGCAGCTGGAATCCCAGGCAGGGTCTCCCTATCCTCCCTAGAGAGTGTTGTAGCCCCATTACCATAGAACTGGCTACCACAGGGCTGTTTTGTTCCAGTTACCATGGCTACAGGGCAAAGTCCAAGATGGCATCTTGTTCTGGGCAGAGGATAAAGCACCATATAAGAATGGGTTGAAGCTGAAGAAGTGGCTCAGTGGTTAAGAGCATTGGCTGCTTTTGCAGAAGACCTGGGTCTGGTTCCCAGCACCCACATGGCAGCTAATAAACATCCCTAACTCCAGTTCTAGGGGATCTGATGCCTTCTTTTGGCCTCTTCAGGTATTGCATGACATGGGTGTACTTACACGCAGGTAAAATAGTCGTGCACATAAAATAAAGGCAAATAAACCAAAAATAAAAAGTAAGAAGGGGCCACCTAGACTGTGGAGGGATATGGGACAAGCCTGAGGGACTGTTCTGAGACCCCACAGAATTCTCCAATGGGAGCCTGTTTTGTAGCGGCCCCTGATGCACTCCCAGGATGAGTATCCCTCAGGTGGGTCTGTGGCCATATCTGTGAAGGATTGTCTTGCTTGTTAACTGATACAGGAGGGCTCAGTATCCTCTTCCTCCCCTTCATCCCCCTCCTCCCTTCATCCCCCTCCTCCCTCATTCCCCTTCCCCTCCTCCCTCTGGCTGCCTCTTGTGAATGGTGGAAACTCAACCTCATGTAGTCTAATGACAGAAAAGAATCTACTGACTGTGAAGTCCGGGGAGAGCAGTCTTCAGGCATGGCTGGATCCAGGTCTGAGCTAACAATGTCGGCCTGTCTCCTTATATTTGTTTGATTTTCCTGTGTCTGTCCTTTCTCCTTCAGCCAGCCTGACCCTTGAGGTCTAAATTATGAGTCCCAGAGGTTCTGTTCCAAGGGAGAGTCCACTTTTCCTCAGTTGTTCCCGTAGGCAGCTTTCACAAGACAAAATCCTCATTAAGTCCCCGTGACTGGAGTTTCTAGTACTTTTATTTGAGGAAATACAGAGCAGTTGGTGCGTAAGAATTCAGGCCACCCATCCATAGCCCCAGACTCTGGTCTTAGGCAGCCATTTACTATGTGAAAGACTCTGAGCAAGGGGCTTCAGGGTCTGGGTTCCAGGTGGAAAATGGAATGGAAAAGAACTTAGCTTTGTGTAGTGTTTAGGAGGTGGGAGATGGCTCAGTCGGTAAGTACTTAGTGCAGAAGCACAAGAACCTGAGTGTGATCCCCCAGCTTAGTGTGAAAAGCCAGCTGTGTATCAGGTATGGTGGTGCATGCCTTTAATCCCAGCACTCTAGAGACTGAGGTGGTGGATGTCGTGAGTTCAAGGCCAGCCTATACAGCAAGTTCTAGCCTAGCCATGGCTACATGGTTACATAGTGAGACTGTAATTCAAAACAAAACAAAACCAACAACAACAAAAAAAAACTCCAGCATGTGGTGGTGTGTGCTGATAACCCCAGCACTGGGGAGTTAGGGTGGGGTGAGGGCACAGACAGGTAGATGCTAGCTCACTGGCCAGCCAGCCAGCCAGCCTAACCTAATCAGTGAGACCCAGTTCCCAGTGAGAGACTTTATATCAAAACAAAAACAAAATGGGGGCAGCAAGATGGCTCAGAGGCCCTTGCCACCAAGCCTGACAACCTGAGTTCAATCCCTGGGATCCACATGGTGGAAGGAGAGAACCAATTCCTGTAAGTTGTCCTCTGACGTCCACAATATACTCTACTCCCCCACACAAAATAAAGAAAATGTAATAAAAATATTTTTCAAAGTGGATGATACCTGAGGAGGATTCCTGAGATTGACTGCTGGTCACTCATGCAGTCTGTGACATCCTCCGTCTTTGTCTCACTGTGGTCACTTGGCTCCTGTCGGTAGCCTTCTATGTGGAGGCCTCTGCATGGCTGCTTTCCATCTGGCATATGTGGATCTGGTTGCAGCTGGATCACAGCTGGGCTCCTATGATGATGTTACTGCCTGGGCCTCATCCGGGGCCATAAATAACAGGGGCATTCTGGGGTCTGTCCAGCTTTTGTCTGAAGTACTGTTTAAAGGTTGTCATTTTATTCTACTGGCCATGTCTACATCCTGTTTCCAGTGGTCTGAGGTCTGGGACTCAGGGACCCTTTGAAATATGACTGAGACTTTGAGACTTGGCTAAAGTGGAACTGAAGTACATCCAGGTGAGGCCTGAGGACCGTTAGGTTCAAATTTTTATTATTATATTTTGACATTTATTTATTTATTCATTTGTGTGTGTGTTTATGTATGTGTGTTTATGTATGTGTGTTTATGTATGTGTGTGTTTATGTATGTGTGTGCATGTATGTGCGTGTATGTGTGTAAGCATGTGTGTTTATGTATGTGTGTTTATGTATGTGTGTATATATATGTGTATGTGTATGTATGTGTGTTTATGTATGTGTGTATGTATGTGTGTATGTGTGTTTATGTGTGTGTGTATGTATGTGTGTGTGTATGTGTGTATGTGTGTGTATGTATGTGTATGTGTTTATGTATGTGTGTTTATGTATGTGTGTGTATGTGTGTGTGTGTATGTGTGTGCATGCAATAGAGTGCAGGTGTAGAGATCGGAGGACAATCTGCAGGAATGAGTTTTCTCCTTTCACTATGTGGGTCCTCGGGCTCAAACTCAGGTTGTCAGGCTTGGTGGCAAGGGCCTCTTCCTGCTGAGCCATCTTGCTAGCCCAGAAATGTACTTTAAACATCAATTAATTAATTTATTTATTAGTGTTTTGCCTGCATGTATGTAAAGGTACCATGTGTGCAGTGCCTGCAGAAACCAGAAGAGAGTGTCAGATCCCCAGGTGGAGCTCTGTGAGTTCAAGGTCAGCCTGATCTACATAGTGAGTTCCAGGCCAGCTGGGGCTACAGGGAGACCCTGTCTCAAAAAGAACCCCCCCAAAAAGAAATACATATACATATACATTTCATATGTGTATGAATGTATTGCCTGCATGTATGTAAGTGCACCTGTGTCATGCAATGCCCACAGAGGTCAGAAGACAGTATCATAGTCCCCTGGAACTGTAGTTACAGATGGTTGTTAACTGCGCTGTGGGTGCTGGGAATTGAACCCGGGTCCTCTGGAAGAGCAGCCAGTGCTCTTAACCTCTGAGCCATTTCTCCAGTCCCTAAAAATGAAATTTTTTTTGGTCTTTTTTTGAGACAGGGTCTTCCTGTAGCCCCAGTTGGCCTGGAACTCACTATGTAGACCAGGCTGGCCTTGAATTCACAGAGATCCGCTTGCCTCTGCCTCCTGAGTGCTGGGACTAAAGGTGTGCACCACCCCGCCTGGCCAAAAATGAACTTTGAATCATGTCTGGGGCCTCTCAGTAGGGATGCAGAGGTGTCTCTGACCTGTCACAGTAGGTGCAGGTCATTCAGGGAAGATCATGTGTTTTAGCTACGTTAGCCCATGTGTGTCCACGCTACATGCCTATGTCAGGAGATGCAGCCTCTGCTGGTGGACAGGGGGACAGGGGCACAGAATCCCTATAGAAATCTGTAGAGTGTGATGCTGTGCTCCAAGAGGCAGACATGTTAGAGCATGTAAGAGCCGTGAGAAGGCATGCTACAGCATATGTGCTATGCCAGGTTGAGCCTTCTTTCTACCCACTACTGTTTCTGTCTGGGCTCTTCTTGCCTCCCCCTCTCTGTGTCCTCTGTTCTTGTCTCTGACTGAACCATGTGGACTTATGGGCTGTGCAGACCCCTGGCTGAGGGCCCACCCCAGTCTTCCCTTCCCACACAGCTCATGACCATCACTGTTCACACCAGCTGCAGCTGCTCCCAAGGACAAGGTCTTCTACAGCTTCCTGAAGCCCTGGCTGGGTGAGTTCCTGCAGGTGAGGGACAGGGACACCTTGGGGACTGGGGAAATGCACTCTTGTTCCTGCTATGGTTGCCCTACCAGGGGATGGGCTCTTAGTGTGTACCGGTGACAAGTGGAGCCACCACCATCATAGGCTGATGCCCGCCTTCCATTTCAACATCTTGAAGCCCTATGTAAAGATTTTCAATGACAGCACCAACATCATGCATGTAAGTCCCCAGGAGGCTGTCTTAGTCCTGTCACTGTGATAAATACTCTGACAAAGAGCAACTTAAGGGAGGCAGTGTTTACTTTGGCTCAAAATTCAAGGTTACAATCCAGCATTTGGGGGAAGTTATAGCAACAGCAGTGTGAGGTAGCTGGTCTGTCACATCCACATCCACGGTCAGGAAGCAGACAGTGACTAATGCAAGTGTTCAGCTCGCTTTCTCCTTTCTATACAGGCCATGAAGCCTTGACTAGCAAAACCAGGATAATCCCCCATAGACACACCCACAGGCCAACCTGATCTAGACAATCCTTCATTGAGACTTTCTTACCAAGTGATTCTAGATTGTGTCAAGCTGACAGTCAAAACTAAGGAGCACATCAAGATAAACCCTCATGGTGATGGCACACTCCTTTAATCTCAGAACTCTGGAGGCAGAGGCAGGTGGATCTCTGTGAGATCAAGGCCAGCCTGATCTGCATAGCAAGTTCCAGGCCAGCTGGGGCTACAGGGAGACCCTGTCTCAACCGAAGCAAACCAAACCAACCAACCAACCAACCAACCAAACAAACAAACAAACAAACACAAAGATAACCCCTCACAGACATACTCAGTGGCTAAAATAATCTAGGTAACCCTTTACAGGTATGCTTAGAAGCTACCCTAACCTAGATATCCTTTGTAGGCATGCTTGGAGGCTGGTCTCCTAGGTAATTCTAGACCCTGTCAACTTGACAGTCAATACTAGCCATCAGAGGGTTTGTGTGGATCATTGCTAATTCTCTCTAAGCCTCAGTTTCCACATTTGCAAAATAGGATTAAGCCTCTACTTTGTGCCCATGATGATACCGTGGCATCAGGTCCCCACACATGGTGGGTGCTCAGAAGGTCATCCTGGAAATGATGTGGTTATGACGAAGACTGTGTAGACAGTACTGAGAAGCAGCAAGGTACTTCTAAACCCACTGATTGTAACCAGAAAGGGCCAGTGATGCTGACAGCATGTAGGTTAGGATGCTGGTTCTCCTGTACAGGGTCGGGGTCACTCATGTCAGGCGATCAGCTGTGGGTCAGGGGGAAAGCTCACCCAACTTGGGCTCTGTTCTCTCATGTTTGGGACTTGGCTGACTTAATGCTGATTTACAGTGGTCTCAGGACACAGATTTGGTTCCTAGCACTCATGTCAAGCAGATCACAACTGCCTGAAACTCCAGCTCTAGGGGGCTCCTGGTCTCTGCAGGGATTGCACTCACATGCATGCATGCAAATGCACCCCCCCCACCACACACAGGTGCATGTGTGTTTATTATTTTAAAATAATAAAAAAGGGCTGGAGAGATTACTCAGTGGTTTTGAGCACTGGCTGTTCTTGCAGAGGACGAGGGTTCAGTCCCCAGCACCCACATAGCGGCTAACAACCATGTGGAACGCCAGTTCCAGGGGAGCTGACACGCTTTTGGCCTCTGTGGGCACTGCAAGACACAGGTGCACTTACATACATGCAGGAAAAACATTCATACACATAAAATACAAATATAAATTTCCAAGACTGCCAATTAATCAGGGAAGCATAGCCTGTCAACTCTGACCACAGAAGCAGAGAGCAGGGAAACTCCCAGGGTGGAAGCCTTCTTTCTCCAATGCTTAAGTCAGGACAAGCTGCCACGGCCTATTGCAGCAATGGCTGTGCCCATAATAATAATAGCTCCCAACAAGCCTCCATGTGGGCTCTGGGAACTGAACCCAGGTCCTCTGCAAGAGTAGTCAGTGGTCTTAACTGCTAAGCCATCTCTACAGTCCCACAAATGTTATATTAAATATTTTATTTTATGTGTATGTGTGTATTGCCTGCATGTAGGTAAGTGTACCTGTGTTGTGCAATGCCCACGGAGGATAGAAAAGGCTGTTGGATCCCCTAGAACTGGCATTACATACACTTGTCAGCTGCCATGTTGGTGCTGGGATTCAAACCTGGGTCTTCTGCAAGAACAGCCAGTGTTCTTAACTGCTGAGCCATCGCTCCAGCCCAACAAATGTTATTTTAAGAACACTTCAACTGGGCAGGTGGCACACACCTGTAAACCCAGGAAGCTGAGTTAGAAGGGTTGTGACTTTGAGGGAAGCCTGGTCTATGCAGTAAGATCCTGTCTCTAAAACAGAAGTGTCGAACGCCCCCCAAGCCCACCAGGCTGGGGTCTTCAACAAAAAGGACACTCAGGCATATGTCTGAAGTTATGCGAGGAATTTATTAAAGGGACAGCAGTTACAAAGAGGAGAGCGCTCTTTAGAAAGAAGAATCTCCTGAGGGGTCCCACAGGTCCTTTTTATCTGGCCTGGAGTTTGGGTTACCTAGGTGAATCTTTGCAACAGAAACAAAAGGGTTACTATAGAGATAGCACGAAGGCTGAACTGAAACTAACTTTCCAGAAGACCTGATTTATCATCCAGGTACAGCCTGTCAGCTCTGACCGCTGAAGCAGAGAGCTCAGAAGCTCTTAAAGTGACACTCTCCTAATTTCCAATGCTTATGGCAAGCATGGCTCCCGACACAGAAGAAAAGTCTCAGGCAGGCTAGAGGGCTCAGCAAGTTGAAGGTATGTGTGTCCAAGCCTGACAACTTCAGTTCAATCTCCCAGGACCCAAATGGGGACAGGAAAAAACTGACTTCTCCTGTTATAAGAATTAACCCAAGACTGATGCAGGCTAGTGATAAGACACAAACCATATTCAGGAAGCGGAGGAAGTTTATCCTTTATTCTACATGGGCCTCAAACTGGGTTAACTTGCGGCAGACAAACTGAGGCCCCAAGTGAAGATTTACACGACACATATATAGGGCTTAGCAAAAAAAAAAAAAAAAAAAAGGAAAAAAAAAAAAAAAAAAAAAAAAAAAAAAAAAAAAAAAAAAAAGGGAAAATTCCTTTCCTGTCAAAACATATTAACAGAAGCAAGAATCACAAGCAACTGCTTAGAGTGCCCCCTTATCGAGACACATCTGTTCTCAAGCTGAGCTCAAGACAAGCATTTCTAAAAGTAGCATTTGTCAAAGCAGCCACATTGTGTGGCCTTGTACTTACATTTTCCTGTGTCAGCTTAAAGCTTAAAATGGGGACTAGAGAGCTGGCTCAGTGGTTAAAAACACTGGCTCTCTTGTAGAGGACCTAGGCTCAGCACCCACATGATGGCTAACAAGTGTCCATAATTCCAGTTCCAGGGGATCCAACACCCTCTTCTGGCCTCTATTGACATTGTATGACAAGGGTGTACTTTATTCATGTAAGCAGAACACTCATACCCATAAAATAAAAATAAATAAATAAATTTTTAAAAAGCTTAAAGTAGGAAGTTCTCCTTTCTGAGTACAAGTAGAAGCTTCCAAAGTCCTTTTACTTCTACATCTGTCAACAAGCACTTATCATTAGGCATACATAAGGTTCTTGTCAAACACATTTGTTAGTGCCTATTCATCTACCACACAGAATGAGTTCTATTGAGGTCAGAGCTCAGTAGTTCCATGTTAGACTAACTTTTCCTCCTCATGAGGGCCAGAGCACTTGTGGGTTTGGTTCTGAGGTGCTCATGTGTTGGGCAGTTGGTCCTCTGTTAGTGAAACCATTTTTAGAGGGTCTAGAAACTTTAGGGGGACCTTGTTGGAGGGGTGGGTCACCAGGGTCACAGCAGGGTTATGTTTTGTCCCAGACCCTTCCCTTGGTCTCAGAGTTATACTGAGGTCATAGTTTATTTGTTCCACATTAGGTTAATTTTTCCTCATTAGATTCCATGGAGCTGGAGTTAAAGGCAACTGTGAGCTGCCAGACATGGGTGCTGGGAACTTGTTGGGAGCCTGGGAGCCTGAGGTTCAACTGAGTCTCAGCTACCTCTCAAAACTGCTGACAGGCCTCAGCTGGCAACTTTCCATTCTGCCCACAGCTGTGGCCGGAAGCCCTTGGCACCCAGCCGGGGCCCACGGCCTTGGCTTGCAGCCGGGGCTCATAACCTTGGCCCAAAACCTTGGCTTGAAGCTGGGGCCAGATAGCCTTGCTAGATAGTCTTGGCCCATGGCCTTGTTCTCTTTTCTAGCATACAGTTCCATTCTTCTATAATCAGAGATACCTCCCTTAATGTGCATGAGAGCCCTTGTGCTCTGACTGATGTAATGGTTTGCAGTCTGTGTGCCTTTGTTCTCATGCTCTATAAAAATTCTTGCTTGAGCTTCAATAAACGAGACTTCATCAGACTCCTGTCTTGTCTCCATTTCTCTTGTCGTTTGCCTCATCCACGGCCCCACCCCCCAATCCAGGTACTTCGTGGAAGTTCTGCAGGTCAGAACCGAGTCACATTGCGGGGTGGCCTCCCACAGGAACTGAGCTTGGGTCCTCTTTAAGAGCAGCACAGGCCCTTAACTGCTGAGTGCATGGTTTAAATCTTGACTGAACCATGTTCTGACTTAGTGAAGTGAATAGATCTCTTTGAGCATGCTTTCAAGGAAAAATGTAATAGTAATAGCTGAAAGCCCCAAATCCACCAATGTCATTACTGCCAAAGGATGGCGTGAAAAAAGCTTATGAAAATCTGTATGTAGTTCTGATCTAGGCCTCAGTTTCTCTGGAGCAGGTTAGTTCAGTCTGAGGTCCATGGGTAATAAAGGATAAATTTCTTTTGCTCTCTTAGTATTGTTTGAATCTTATTGCTGTACCCTGCCAGGCTCAAATTCCTATAACAAATCTAATGTCCTTTTGTGGGTTCCATGAGCATCTGCACACATGTGCATGCACACATACAAGTAAAATAAATTTTAAAATATTTGATTTAGCCGGGTGTGGTGGCCCATGCCTTTAATCCCAGGCACTTGGGAGGCAGAGACAGGTGGATCTCTGTAAGATTGAGGCCAGTCTGGTCTACATAGTGAGGCCCAAGTCAGCCAGGGCTACAGGGAGACTCTGTCTCAAAAAACAAAAAGAAGGCTGGAGAGATGGCTCAGTGGTTAAGAGGGTTAAGAGCACTGGCTACTCTTGCAAACAATGAGGGTTTGATTCCCAGCACCCACATGGCGGCTAACAATCATCTGTAACTCCAGTTCCAGGGGATCTGATGCCCTCTTCTGGCTCCTGTGGGCATTGCATGACACAGGTGCACTTATATACATGCAGACAAAACACACATAAAATAAATAAAAGAAAACAGACTTGAATGAGACTCTGTCAGCTATGAGTTACTGCCCTGGGTCATGAAGCTATCCAGACTACTGCACAAGCCTCCCCTGTCTGTTAACTAGTTTTAAGGACCCAAAGAGAGACAAGTAATTCACAGGGCCCTGAGTTATGCAGTTATTGCCTCTGAAACATTACCTCTAGAAGGGAGTAGGTAGTTCACAAGACCCAGGAAGCTATGGAAACTCAAAAGGCTCAGGGAGCTCATGAAAAATGACAAGAGTCACAAGAAAGAGTAAGTGACTGCTGTTGAGGGAGACTGTCTGGTGGTTCTAGCTGCAAACCCTGCATGAGCTCCTGGGATTTAGCTTTCTTGAGTTGTCACCATGGTGGGTGGACAGTGGGGTGGTGTATTAGTCAGGGTTCTCCAAAGAAACAGAACTGGTAGAATGAATATGTATAGAGATTTAGCTCACAGGATAGAGTCCGAGTAGTCCAACAATGGCTGCACCACACTGGAGAGGCTGAGAATCCATAGTCGCTCAGTCCACGAGGCTGGATGTCTCAGTAGTCCCAATCTGGCGCTGAAGGTCTGACAAATTCCAAAAGATCAGCTAGTCTTCAGTCTACAGCAGCAAGATGAACTCACCAGTGAGAGAGAAGGCAAGCAGCCAAAAAGCCTGACATTCTGCTCTGCCTTGGTCTTTTATACCGGCTGCCATCAGAAGGTAACACCCACATTTAGGGTGTGTGGTGTGTCTTCAGAT
>NW_008360309.1:2921750-2926035 GCF_000622305.1 Nannospalax galili
GAGCAAGTCTGCAGAGTTTTTTATTCAGACTTTCCTCCTCCTTACCAGGTTCCCGGCATTCAGAGTTCAGTGAGAAAGCAGACTCAGACGGCTAACTTTAAATTCAGGCATAGGAAGCCTGCCGTCTCCTGCTTGCAGTTTTAAATTAATGCTGTAAATGTAGTTTAGGGCTGAAAATGTGAGAAGCTGACTCAGGGCAGAAACTGGTCCTTTCTGTTCAGACTCATGCTAGTTCTCACAGACTTCTGTTCTCAAGAATTTTCCGGGTTCAGACTGACCCTCTGACTCTGTGAAAGGAACTGAGAGCAGCTTGCATGTTTTAGTGCCTTGGCATGCAAGGATTTTTCTTCGGCTGAAAAAGGCTTCCACCTCAGGGGTCAGTCTCCATGGGTCCCTATAAAGGGTGACCCAACCCAGATTAGTCATACGAGACAATCTGTGGATACAGGTGTAGGAATACCATTCCGCTGCGATTGATCTAATGGGAGTGAGGAACAGTATGAGGGCTGTTCAGGATGCTGACCGGGGCCGTCCACAGCGATGCTTTGGGACGTAAAACTGGCAGGCCCACACGATGTTGACACTGTGCCTTTGCAGATCTGTGTTGGCTGCCATTCCCAACATGTTTTATTGCAATTTGATTTGATGGTACCATTTACAATTTCCCTCAGGTTGAGCCTGGCACGGCTCGGGATGAATGATGTATGTGGAAAATGGCAGTTTTTGGAACTTGTTTTTCTGTGTTCTTTCCTGACAGCACAGGTCAGGTAGCTCAGGTATGTGAGGTGGCATCCTGAGCACTCTGAGTAAGTAATTCATAGCCGAGATTGCTTGTGAGGAAAACTTTATGTAGGTGGCTTGTGGCAGAGGCTGCTTGCGCTATGTCTTGGAGCTTTCTACATGTAGCTCATGTAAGGGGCTGAGCCTTTCTTGGCGCTGGTGCTCGGCTTTCCTTGGCTGGTATGTAGCTGCTTGAAGTTGTGACCCGACATGATGCAGCTGTGTGCAGCTGGAGGGTCCTAGAGTCGCTGGGAATTACATGTAGTCATGAACAGGTGATTTATGGCAGAAATCACTCGCGAGAAGCTCTGGAAACTATTTACTCTGTTTCAAGTTCCATGATGTTGTAAAAAGATGTCTGTAATACTATTGTGCGCACTGTAACAATTACAAATTTGGCTTACTGATATCAGTCATAAAATTTTCATAGATATGTTTGTTCTAAATTACAAAGTTCAGTGTGTTTTTCTCCATGGGTGCTTTGTTTGATGCTTATGTTTCTATGTGTTATCTGGTTACTTGAGGTACATGTTGATGTATAACAGACAGTTACATGTTCTTTAGGACCTGGGTTTGGGGTTGCGAATGTTTATGGTTTCCTGGATACTCAACCGTTTGTTGCCTTGGCGGCCTGTTGTGTCTGTTTGTGCCTTCCGTGACTACCTGTTTCTAGTTTGTTGTCTGGTACCTTGGAAACCTGCTCAAGACATACGTATCTCTTTTACTCCACAGGACCCTTCCTCCACAAACTTTGGAAAACGCACAAGGACCCACTTGTGCCTTCCACCCTTGCTAACAAATTATAATTCCTATTAACTTTAAAGGATTTTTCTCCTGCTTCAGTCCCAGGACTATGGGTAGGCTTAAGCATTTACTTCAGGAACAAGGTGTGGTGTGCAGTTCACAAGGCATGACTGCATTTGTGGAGTTGCTTAAGAAAGTGTGCCCTTGGTTTCCTGGACAAGGTCCCTTGATATTAGATGTATGGTTCCATTGACATATGGTATAAAGTGGGTGCCGAGTTACAGATGTTTTATATCAAGCAGGAGCAATCACAGATCCTGGAGGAGACTCTCACGCTCTGGATTCTCATTCAAGATTACTGTACAATGGCCGAGCGTGATATTGTGACTTGTCCTGCTCAGTCTTCTACAGGTTCTACAACAGAGAAGGTTCAAAAGCTGTGTGATGATGTGTGAAACCACCCTGAGGAGTCCTCTGAATCCTCTACTGAGGCTACTGCTTTGCAATCACAGGCTCAGTTGTCATCCTCTATAATACAAATACAACCTGAAAAGAACACCCAGTTCTGGCCTACACCAATTCATACACAGGTCTGTATGTCTTCTACTGCACCTGCCATGTCTCTATTACAAAAGATTGTGCAGCAGGCCACTGCTGCAGGTGAGGATGTGTCAGGCTTCATGTCACTCATGGAGCCCCATGATAGTCAGAGTACTGGAGAGACCCTGTTCCAATTCAAAGCCTTGCAAAATTTTAAATCTGCTTGTCTGCAGCAAGGCCCTACAGCTTCCTTTACTCGAGCTGTGTTAGATTCCCTGCCTACTGAGCAGTTGCCTCCTAATGATTGGAAAGCACTGGCAAAAAATTGTCCACAAAAAAATATTTCATATGGAGGTCACATTTTAACAAATTCTGTCTGTCTTCAGCTGACCTAAACAGGCATCTCCACATTCCAGTTACTTTTGATATGCTTGCAGGAGAAGGCCAATATAAGGAAACGGCACAACAATTAAATTTCCCAAATGCCGTATACGCTCAAGCTAATGTTGCAGCGAAAAAAGCCTGGAATGAACTGCCTCCTACAGGAGGGCACACTGAGGACCACAGTAAGATCAAACAGGGCCCTAATAAGGCCTATCAAGACTTTGTGTATCGGTTGTTTATTGGCTGTCAGGCAAATACTCGGCCTGTGAAACGCTTAGCATACAAAAACGCAAATGCTACCTGTCAGGCAGTTCTAAAAGCATATAGAAAAAGGGGATCTTTGTCAGATTATATTAGATATTGTTCTAACATTGGCTCAGCTCATGACATTTGTCACTGCTGCCAGTGTGCCAAACCCTATGGTCTTCCTTCACAGAAAAAGTAAATGTCTCCAGTTTCGCCAGAACAATCTTCCTGATACCTTCTTTTAACATGTACATTGCTACGTTTCTTTCCAGTTCAATATGTTGTCTATAAGAATTTAGTTATGTCTTTTCTAGGTTTCCCCTTTTGTGACTATGTTATCTCTCATTACAGTCATTACTATTCAGCACGTGTTACTCCCTATAACTGAACAAATGGGTCTGGGACTACTACTCTCTCCTAGATGAATGTCCCATGGAATATACAACACATTTATGCTTAATTTTCAGTCATTTCTGTTAATGCTTGTTTTCAGCTGACCATGTCATGTTTGTTTCCCATTGCCTTGAGAACCTACAGTTGTCTAGGAACCGCCTAAACTACGTGCTGTCTCCATGGCAGCGAGATCACAACTGTGTTTGTTGGATGTTGCTTTGGTTACTAAGGTGGTTATGGTATGGGTATCATCATTTGGCTTCCACTCCTGGTGAGTTTACTTCCTACCTTGGTGTATGCCTTCACAGTCCTATTTCCTTTACAGCTTATGACTTCACTTCAACAATTGTTTCTTGCAGCGTCACCTTCACTACATTGTTTTTAGGACTACTATCAGGTATAGCTTATCTAGCATCTGAAGACTAATATTTCCATTGTCTCTAGTCATGTCTTCCTCCCATAGGAACCTTCTGTTTGTCATCATCTTTTGTTTATGCAGTTGGATTTCTGTTATTGCAGCTGAGACCACTTATTGGGCTCATGTGCCTAATCCTCCTCTTCTCCGTCCTTATACTTGGAAGGAGCCCACTATCGTGGTTCGTGGTTCCTATATGAATGTTTTGTCACCTCCTTATGGAACAAGTCGACCAGATTTTCCTGATAAAAAAGGGACACTGTTTAATTATACTCAATTTGTTACAGCTGATATCATGTGCTTCGGAGTTCCTCCTTGTTGTCCTATAAGACAACAGGATTAGGTTGCTCCGGGAGGTTTATGGGATCCAACTCAGCCCCACATGGTACGAGTTACTGCCCAATCCATAAGTACACCATGGTTAGAGTATGAGACTACAGCTTCCCCAGATCTTCCAGAATGTGAGGCTTCTTCTTATGACCAGATTTTAAACAAACAGACTTTAATTTGGCAGGACTGTAAAGGCAAAATGGGTAAAGTGTTTAGATCCTGGAATAATACTTGGCTTGATTGGGGCCCTTTAGGCACTTGGTTGGAAGAGTGTACAAATGCTAAAGATTTTCTCTCTGAGTGTGATCTGTCTAAGGTAGTTCCTATGAAAGATACATTTGACACCACTAAGGACATTATGTGGGTAGATGCAGGAACAGCTAATCATCGACCTCAGCTCCGAATAGGTCATACTCTATACCCTCCTCAAGTTCATGTTTGGAAGTTGCTTGC
>NW_008360309.1:2926307-2929059 GCF_000622305.1 Nannospalax galili
TCATTCCTGGGAAAGCAGTCCTGCTCAAGGATTGATTCTGCGATTTTTCAAAAGGTTGCTACGGCATGGTAAACGTATGATTGGTCTGATTATTACTGCTATTTTAGGTCTTATTGCCTTGGCCACTACCGCAACTACTGCTGGTGTGGCGCTGCAGAAATCTGCGCAATCGCAGACTTTTGTTGAACATTGGCATGACAACTCCCATAAGCTTTGGACACAGCAGGCTCAGGTGAATTCTCACTTACAAGATGAAATCGTGGCTTTACAAAGTGGATTTCATTGATTAGGTAGTAAATTCTTGGAATTGCAGGAAACTGTACAATATGTCTGTGATTGGAATTCTACTCAGATTTGCATCACTCCTTATAAATTTAATGACTCTCTT
Organism: Nannospalax galili; assembly: GCF_000622305.1. Lineage (NCBI taxonomy): Eukaryota > Metazoa > Chordata > Mammalia > Rodentia > Spalacidae > Nannospalax > Nannospalax galili. Next base: position 2,926,696 of record NW_008360309.1, read on the forward strand.
TATGAGTGGCACAATTTGGAAATGTACATTCAGGGTAAAATGGATAATGCTACATTTAATGAGATGCAATTGCAGGAAGAAATCTTTGCAGCATTTTCAGAAGAATTGCCTTCTGCTACTTCTATTGATCAAATAGCTACTTCTTTAGCAAATTCTCTCTCTGGTCTTGATCCTCGCGGATGGTTTCAAAGTATTTTACATAGCTCTGGCTCTTCTTTGGTTACTTTAGTAATTGTTCTATGTATACTGTTAATTGGTGGTTGCTGTGTGTCTTGCTGTCTGCAGCGGCAGGCTCACATACGGGCTGCCGCAATCATCTTTTCTGCTCTTCATTTTCAAAAGGATACCGCTGCTTCAATTGCTCGCTAACGTGGCTACCTGGTAGGTGGCCCGGGAAGGGGGTGTATTTCTGCTTTTTTCACAGGATATCACCATGATGTGTTCACTCTCGTCGCGTCGCTTACACTGCTGTTGCCGTCCTCCTCTACTCTGTCCAGACTCTGTGCCACCTGTGTCATCGCTCCACCATCCATCATCACCTCCTCTGTTCCCGGTTTTCCTGGACCGAGTCTTTTGAACTCTGTTTGCACTGCCCTTGGACTGTTTCCACCGCCTGGCGCCCACCGTTCTCTGGACTTTGGCTATGATGCATCCCTGCCCTATTTGATTGCTTGTGTATCCCACGTGATTTGTACACCATTGTTATGCTCATTTGTGTGATGCTTCTTCCCTTCTGTCCTCCCTATACCCCTTGGGCTGTGGGGTCCTTTTTGTTCATTTGGAGGGCGGACTTAGGCTCTGCCTAACCTTCAAGTTGCACAGTTGCACAGGAAGGGAATTCATAGGTAGAGAATTCACAGGTAGCGAATTCAAGGATTCAACAATCAAAAAACCAAATTCAAAAGTTACAATTTAAATGCTACATGATTTGGCCATATGTCAGTTCCAGACTCTGGTCCCGCAGTTCAATTTTATTTTTCTCCGTGACACTGTGCCTCAGTGGCATGTATTTCCCGTTACTTCCCCAAGGCTGTGGCCATTCACTGGGAGCTTTCAGGAGGTCGGTTAGCCAGAGACAGGTAAGATTCTCTCAGAGGAAAGCAGGATGCCGGCCACCCCCAACAGCTTTCACTCTGGCAGAGGACAACCTAAGACAGGCACGGTCGTTCCATTCCAAGTCTTGGCATGTACTTCATCTTTAAAAATATAAAAAGAAAAGGGGATATGGTGGGAGCCATGCTTGCCATAAGCATTGGAAATTAGGAGAGTGTCACTTTAAGAGCTTCTGAGCTCTCTGCTTCAGTGGTCAGAGCTGACAGGCTGTACCTGGATGATAAATCAGGACTTCCAGAAAGTTTCAGTTCAGCATTCGTGCTGTCTCTACAGTAACCCTTTTGTTTCTGTTGGGAAGATTCACCTAGGTGACCCAAACTCCGGGCCAGATAAAAAGGACCTGTGGGACCCCTCAGTAGATTCTTCCTCCTAAAGAGTGCTCTCCTCTCTGTACCTGCTGTCTCTTTAATAAATTCCTCACATAACTTCAGATGTATGCCTGAGTGTCCTTTTTGTTGAAGACCCAAGCCTGTGTATGCCTGAGTGTCCTTTTTGTTGAAGACCCAAGCCAGGTGGGCTTGGGGGGTGTTCGACAATGGGCCCACTGTCGCACTTCTTTGGCTGTGAAGTGAGTTCCCTGGTCAGAAGCGATGCTGTGTGGAATACCATGACAGTGGATAAGGCATTCTGTAAGTCCCTGGATAGTAGTCTTGGCAGAAGCATTACATGCAGGAAAGGCAAATCCATAACCAGAATAAGTGTCTATTCCTGTAAGGACAAAACGCTGTCCCCTCCAAGATGGAAGTGGTCCAATGTAGTCAACCTGCCACCAGTTGCAGGTTGGTCGCCATGGGGAACAGTGCCATATCGGGGGCTTAGTGTTGGTCTCTGTTGTTAGCAGATCTGGCACTCAGCAGCAGCTGTAGCCAGGTCAGCTTTTATGAGTGGGAGTCCATGCTGTTGAGCCCATGCATAACCTCCATCTCTCCCACCATGGCCACTTTGCTCATGGGCCCGTTGAGCAATGATGGGGATAGCTGAAGAAAGAGGCCGACAGTCCACAGCGCGGGTCATCTGATCTACTTGATTATTGAACTCATCTTCTGCTGAAGCCACTTTTAGATGAGCATTTACATGAGACACAAGTATGTTCACATCCTTTGACCATTTGGAGAGATCTATCTGTGATGGACCAGCCCAGACCGGAGCAGTTCAGTCTGATGGGAACAGGGCCTCAAGAGAGTGGACAAGGATTTGGCAAGTGACAAACAGACAGACACACAAGAGCTTGGTGAAAGTCTGAGTGTAATT
>NW_008360310.1:0-331 GCF_000622305.1 Nannospalax galili
CAACGGTCATGGAAACCAGTGCTGCCCAGTGACCTTGACATAGGAGAGCCGGAAAGAAGTGAAAGCTCAGCAGAGTATGTGCCCCAGTGAAAGGCAGTGTAGGCAGAGAAGGCAGAGAGAGGGACAAAGAAAGGAAGGGTGGGATTGTACCTTAGAGCTGAATCAGTGGTGTTTCTAGAGGCCAGTAACGGTACCCAGGTCCTGTCAGAGGTTTTTACGTGTGATTTCAAAAATGTCGGGGGTCCCTTGAGGTCAGAACTGGGTTTTGGCACCATGTGATATAGATGAATTGGGTTGGGAGAAAGCACCAGGACACAGATAAAACTCTGGT
>NW_008360310.1:1659-2355 GCF_000622305.1 Nannospalax galili
ATTTTATTTCTTGGTTCCTTTTGCTCATTCACCTAAGTAACTTTAAAAAGTATTTAAGGATTTTTTTTGTCCCTCAAAAATATTATGGGGGCGGGAGAGATGGCTCAGGGCTTACAAGTGAGTACTATTCTTGCAGAGGACCTGAGTTTGGTTCCTAACACCCACATTGGGTGACTCACAACTGCCTATAACTCCAACTCCAGGGCATCTGTATATCCTCTTCTGGGCTCTCTGAGGGGCCTGCACTCACTCTTGTGCATAAACCCCCACACAGCCATACACATAATTTAAAAAATAATGAAAATAAATATTTTCCAAAAATGATTCTTTTGTTTCTTAAGGACATTCCATGAAAATATAATAGACTGGAGGTTAGTTATTGAACAGAGACATAGAATGGTTATTGAACTTGTTTTTCCAAAATTGTTCTTCCAGAAGTTTTATAAGATGGCTTTTAAAAATGGGTATTTAGGGGGCTGGAGAAATGGCTCAGCAGTTGAGAGCACTGGCTGTTCTTGCAGAGGACCAAGGTTCAATTCCCAGCACTCACATCAAGGAGCTCACAACCACCTATACCTCTAGTTCCAGGGACTCTGACACTCTGACCCTCTATTCTGGCATCTTCAGGCACTGCCACTCAAGTGGCATTCATACATACACATACACACACACACACACACACACACACACACAACC
>NW_008360310.1:3833-5089 GCF_000622305.1 Nannospalax galili
ATCTAGGAAGAACGTCTTCTGTTCCAATTTGAAGAGGGGATTGAAGCTTTGGAAACTGCAATTGAATATAAGAATGAAAGTATCCAGAGTCACCAGAACTCACTGAGAGCATCATTCTAGAATCTCTCTCAGAGTGAAGCAAATATTTTGGAGAAATTAGTTTGCCTGAATCTTGTTGAGATTAGAGCTGTTCTTTTCAAATATTTCAATAAGGTTTGTTTCCAGGGAACAATATTTTTCCCACAAAGAAGAGTGGATATGTTCCACATACTTATATTGAATTTTTAAAGAAAATGAAAGGAGAAAAAGTGAAAAGCTCAAAGATTTGATGGTATAACTGTAAAATTAAGCATGATTTCTCCTTGTGGTACTGAATATTTTCATCACAGTTTGTGATTATCCAAATAAATCTAACTTTGTGAGGTAAAGTTGAAGGGCCTTTTCAATATAAGGTCTTTTTTGAAAGTTTTAATTTCCTTCCTTACTATTTGTAGATTTGAATGTTGCCCTGCAGCATTCATGAAAAATAAAAGGTCCTGCAACTTTTGATTTCTTTTCCTTCATTGCTGTGAATAGGGTAAATTTGTACTTTTCTCATTATAATGTATGAAATGAAATGGAGCATTAGTGGCAAAGACAGTGATCGATTTCATTAACCTGAACTTGTTTAAATCAATTAAGATATTTTCTCTCTTGAAAATTTGACAATTTGATCCAGTTATAGTTTGTAGCATTAAGAACTATACCCATTTTTCTCTGATATCTTTTCCACTTACAATATATATCATGAAGCACTACTCTTGCCTAAAAATATTGAATTAATGAGAGTATTAGACAATTATTATAAAGTAAAACAAAGATGTGTTTAAAGTTCTAATTGTTGGGGCTCAGGTGATGTTCAGTGGTTAAGAGTACTGACTGCTCTTGCAGAGGACCCAGGTTCAATTCCCAGCACCCACATGGCAGCTAATAGCCATCAGTAACACCAGTTCCAGAGACTCCAACAGCCCTCTTCTTGCTTCCTTGGGTATTGCTGCCACAGGTACACTTACACACATGCAAGAAAACCACTCATTCACATAAAATAGAAACAAGTTATAAAGAGTTACAGTTCTGGGGCTGGAGAGATGGCTCAGCGGTTAAGAGCACTGACTGCTCTTGCAGAGGACCCGGGTTCGATTCCCAGCACCCACATGGTGGCTGTGAACCATCCTTTACTCCAGTTCCAGGGGAACCTGAAGTCCTCTTCTGACCTC
>NW_008360310.1:6862-11508 GCF_000622305.1 Nannospalax galili
GGATGCTGGGACTGAATGTGATTACCCAATATGGGATCCAGCATGTATACAGACATACTACCTAAAGAAGTTTTGGGCCTTTACATATTAGGCTACCATGTTTTGGTATAATTTTGATATAAGGCTATTAATGCTTGAAATGCCATCTTCTGCCTGCTCCTACACACGCTTCAGAACAATAGTCATACTAGCTGCTTGTTACTGTCGTTTTTATATGGAAATGTGAGAGAACTTATGGCTTTTTTTTTTTTGCTACAGTTGAAAATGTTCTCTCTCTCCAGAATATAGTACTATGATACTTTAGCACTCAAAGTTAAAGCAGTAAGGTCTGTCATAGTCATAGTTACATTTCTTGTTATAATTTTCAGTTTATCATAAAATTTTGTGTAGTAAAGGTTTTATCTTAGGTCAAAATTGATGGGTACGTACTCTTATTAATGACCAGCAACAGTTCAACAGTATATTCTGGTGTAGAAAGAGTCGTCACAACAGTCAGGCTGCATATTACCTGAGCATGTGGTCAGTACTCAAACAGCTGCTGTGGTCGTAGAATCATTGCCAGTGGATTTCTGCTTCAGCTTCAGTTCAGGCTGCTTAGTCTTGATGCTCATGAATACCCAGCTGAAAATGAGTCAGAGGGATTTGAAAGAAACAACCCAGGGAAGCAGAAAACTGGAAAATATAACTTTTGAGGAAATGCGACAAGATAATTCTACATTAATTAGTAACTACTTAGCCCATTGACAGGATTTCCCTTGGCAGGTTCTCACGCGTTGCATTCAAACATGTTCTTATCTTAGTTATGTCTTAAGGCTCTAAAACTGAAAACTGAATAGAGTTTTTGTGTGTGTATTTTTGAAGTGACTAGGATTATACAACAGAAATTCATGCTGGAGCCAACTGAGAACATTCTTTGAATTATTTCTATAGGGCTGGGGATGCAGCTCAGTTGGCAGAGTGCTTACAAAGCATGCATGAAGCTTTGGAGTCCAGCACCAGCACCTCATAATAATGTACATGGTAGCACATTATTACGATACTCAGGAGCTAGAAGCAGGAAAATCAGATGTTCCAGTCATCCTCAGCTACATAGTTGAGTTAGAGGCTCTACTAGTTACTTTTCTATTGCTGTTGATAAAACACCATGACCAAGAAAACTTATAGAAGGAGCAGTTTATTTGGGCTGACAGTTCCAGAGGGATAAGAGTCCATCATGCTGGAAGAGGATGGCAAGAGGCAGCAGGAGCCGAAAGCTGAGTGCTCACTTCTTTAAGCATGTGCAGAAAGCAGAGAGAGGGAGCAACTGGAAGTGGGGCAAAGCTATGAACTCTCAAAGTCTGCCCCCAGTACTGTGCTTCCTTCAGCAAGGTTCCATGATCCTCCCAAAACAGCACCACCAACTGACCCACTTGAACCAGTGGAGGTCACTTCTCATTCAAACCACCACAGAGGCCATCCTAGGCTACATGATACTCTGTCTCAAAAACAAAACCAAATTGTGTATATAGCTGTACAGGTTATTTACAGCAAAGTTGTAACTAACAGTGTTAACACTCTGTGAATTTTCTAATTTCAACTGAATTAGTATGGAAGATAAAGCTGAAATTTTATGTGACTTCCTCCCACCCCACACCTCCTCAAATTCAGACTTGCACATGCTAGTCAAGTAATCTACCACTGATGATTTAAAATAATTGTTTTTGGAGAATTTCCTACGTGAGCACTGTATTGATATCATTTGTACTCCTTACTCCCCCTCTCCAACCCTCCCACACACCCCCACTCCCTCTCAACTTCTCATCATCTTCTTATTGTTATGTATACGTACATACCTATGTACATACATACATACATACATACATACATACATACGTACATACATACTTTTGGGAGCTCATCCCTTAAGTTTTCTCCCTCCCATTCTCTCTTCCTCAACAGCCGTTGACTGCCTGTAGCTCTTCATCTAGAGGTGAGACCCAATGAAATTTTTCCCATCCACATTGGCATGTCACCTGGTGGTGTCATTATGCCAGCCTTGTTTAGGCATATTGTTGAGATTTCATGAGTGCAGATTTTCTGTCATAGCTGGAAAACACTATCTAGTAGCAAGGCATCCTGATTTTCTAGATGTTAGAGTCTTTCTGTCCCCTTTTCTGCAATGTTCCCTAAGTCTTAGGTGTAGGGTTAGGGGCTGTGTTGTAGGTGTATCATTTGGGGCTGGGCACCTCACGATCATGCACGTATCTTCTGCATTTTGACCAGCTGTGGATCTCTCCAGTAGCCTCTGACTGCTGCATAAAGCAGCTTCTTTGATGGTGGGTGTGAGCTGCACTTCTCTGTGGGTATAAGGATAAGAATTTAGAATACAGGTAGAAATTATAATGCTTTAAGAAAATGGAAATGGTAGATTCTGTTAATAGCTATAATTTTTGAAGTGTGTGGACTTTTGGGCTGTATATTTCTTGATCCTATAAACCTTGGGATTTTCCATATCCAATGTTCCTAATGTAAGCTTTTTTTTTTTTTTTTGGTCTTTTTGAGACAGGGTCTCTCTAGAGCCCCAGCTGACCTGGAACTCACTATGTAGAACAGGCTGGTCTTGAATCCACAAAGATCCACCTGCCTCTGCCTCCTGAGGCATGTACCACCACTCCCTGCTACCTAATGTAAGCTTTAAGTAATATGTTGAATACAACTGATTGGAAGAGTTATAGACATGTGGATATTTCAAAAATAAGAAATGCCTATTTCTGTTGGTCTTAGGATAAGCCTTGTTTGTAGCAACTACAAGAAAATGCCTATGGGTCATGAACATGAAGTGTGTGGTGGGGGTAAGGTAAAGAGCGTGGCCAAGGGCCTAGTACCTCTGAAAAAAATTATAGGCAAAAAAAGAAATTATGGCCGAAAACACATCCATTTGGGTAACAAATACTGACCCTTTAAAAGTGTAACATACTTCTGACCTTTTAAAGTTAGCCTGGGGCTATGTTAAAACGGAATTTTGAATCATTTATTTAAAGCCAATTTTAAATATAAGTTTTTGTTTTGTAGAGCAAGATGGAGAAGACATTATAGAAACTTTAAAAACATATGAAGATAAAATCCAACAGTTGGAAAAAGATCTTTATTTCTATAAGAAAACCAGCAGAGATCTTAAGAAGAAACTTAAGGAGCCCACAAGAGAAGCAGTCCAGTGGCAGCTAGCATCAGAATGTAAGACTTACATCTCATACTAACTCAGCTTCTCCAATATTTGGTGAGGTCAAACCTCATTTGTAGTGTAACATTTTACAATGGACAAGGTTATTCAGGGTGATCTATTTAACGTGTCTCTGTAGATAAATGGTATCTAGTCTATACGTAAGACATGAACTCCATGGGAGTGAAAGAAAATGAACACGTGTGTATGTGTAAAGAGAATCATTTTTTTTCCTTATGGGCAAAGCTTTATTCATCATGGAGAATATTTAAATCAAATTTGAAAATTAGGACCAGGTAGGTGGCACACAACTTTAATCTCAGGACTCAGGATGCAGGCAGATCTCTCTGAGTTCAAGACTGGCCTGATCTACACAGCAAGTTCCAGGCCAGCCAGGACTACATAGTGAGACTCTGTCTCAAAAAATTAAAGTACAATATGGTTGAAGTATTATTTCAAAAAACACATTAACTCCAAATGAAAATTATCTGTGGTAGTATAAATGCTGGAGTTAATTCTTCCTTGTGCAATGGATTCATGAAATAAATCACCGCCCCATCCCCTATAGGTACGCCTAACACCACATAGGCAAGTGCTATACTACTGAGCTATTTCCCTAGCCTGGATTGGTGGCTCTCTTCTGTAGTTATCAACTGGAATGTAAACAGTGACTACAGAACTTTTCACTTCACGTACTGATTGTAGATTTGCCACTACAGACTTGTTAGCTTTCCTTTAGCAGCTGACAAACGTACTTTCAAGTACTAAAATATGTAAAATTCAAATATATAAACTAGCACACGGTTTTAGTCCCTGCACTCAGGAGGCAGAGGCAAGCAAATCTCTGCGAGATAAGACCAGTCTGGTCTACATAGTGAGTTCTAGGCTGTCCAGCACTATACACAGTGTGACCCTGTCACAAAAACAAAAACAAGATTTCCAGCTTTTTAAAAAAATTACAATTGCTAACAATTTCTGAAAACTAGAGATTTACACATAGACAACTGTATTCTAGTTTTTAGACTGATTTTTCAGAATCCTGATTTGATTCCCAGTATTGAAAAAAGAAAATAGAACTAATCAGAACTGATTTTCTAGATTCTGAAATCCCTCAAAAACAAAAAATTTGGGACCAGAGAGGTGGCTCAGCAGTTAAGAGAACTGGCTGCTCTTGCAGAGGACCCAGGTTCAGTTCCCAGCACCCACATGGCAGCTAACAACAGTCCGTAACTCCAGTTCCAGGGGATCCTACTCCCTCTTCTGACCTCTGTGGGCGTTGCACAATACAGGTGAACTTGCATGCATGCAGGTAATACAGTCATACACATAAAATAATAAAATATTTTACAAAAACAAAAAAAAAAACAATGTTATGGTTCAGTGAATCCTGCTGGACTCATTCATTGAAATGGTATCTTCTAAATTCAACCAAGTGACAATCACTAAG
>NW_008360310.1:13471-13861 GCF_000622305.1 Nannospalax galili
CATTTTGTTTGTGGGTTAGTACCCAGTGATGTCTATGTTTGCATGACAGAGAAAACTTTGTGTAGTGAGGCATGATATGGTCCTTTATACCTGTATCAGTCATTTCCAATCCTATCTGTAGCTTAAAATTAGTGAGAAATGGAGAATTTAAAATTAAGAAATGATACATTGGGTCTAGTTTTTAAAAATTGTATAATTTCGTGTGTGTGTGTGTGTGTGTGTGTGTGTGTGTATTATCTGTCTGTTGGTATCATTTATTAGTCTCATGGCAAAAAGCAGTGCCTTCAATAAAAATAGCAAATTTTTGTTTACTAGGAAATATGTATTTATTAATGAAGGTCCTAATTTTAAATTCCATGTGAGATTAAGTAATCCATACAAGAATGTTCT
>NW_008360310.1:13924-15212 GCF_000622305.1 Nannospalax galili
AACAAAGCAGCAAAATTTGTAGAAAAGTGCAGTGATTTCATCTGATAATGCAAATGTGAATTGATTGCTAAGTATCAAAGGTATGATTTTTCCCTTTTTTATTAAATATGTATCTTTTATATGCTTTGATAGATTTCATTCGCATACTCACATATATAATGTCTCAAATAATATATTCTAGAAGTAAACTTCCAGTCATTCTAGTTAAGTCAGAGAGGGAGAGAGAGAGCTGTAAGTTTGGGGCCAGCCTGGTGTGTTCATGGTTTTACAGTGAGACCCTGTCTAAACACGAAACAAAACAAAACAAAACAAAGAAAAAACATGAAACAAACATTTGATTGAAGGCAAAATTGACATGATTCATCTCACCAAACAATATAATCTCAACTGTTTTGCTTAATTTTTCTTCTCTGTAAAAATATCCATGTGTGTAAAACATTTCCTTTTGTGATTACAAACCAGCCACTCTTGGTCTGCCTTGAGAAGCTGAATTAATGTTTTCTGTTTGTGATTTGTAGTGACATTTCACTGTCCTCACTGTAGGTCTGAGAAGTTAACAGAATTTGATTGATTTACAGTTTTAATAATTTGTCAGTATTAAACTTGCCAAAGTTTTGTTACTTTTTAGCATGATTGTGGAAGAATGGGAACAGAGTACAATACTTTTATGCCAAAGGGTCAATCCCTTCTTGAAATTGGCATCATCTCAGGGCTGAGCAGCATCTGAATTACTCATGACAGGCCTAGGCCTAAAGTCATCTCTCTCACTAGACATTTTCTTCTTTTAAAAAATTATTTTTATTTCATGTGTATGAGTACATTGCCTGCATGTAAGTGAATGCACCTGTATCATGCAATGCCGTGGAGGTTAGAAGAGACTTTCGGATTCCCTTGGAACTGGAGTTAAGGATGGTCATAGCTGCCATGTGGGTGTTGGGAATGGAACCCAGGTTCATCTGCAAGAGCAGTCAGTGCTGTTAACTCCAGCCCTCAGTGGACATTTTCTGATGGCTCTGGTGTCACTGGTCACAAGGACCCCAGTTACAATCATATTAGTAGGATACATTAAATAATGACATTTTCCTAAACCATCAAAATACCTTCTTTAAAAATTAAAAAAGCTATTTATTATTCCTCCTTTGCTCTTAAAAATGAAATATTTCAAATGCAACTTGAATGCTTAGTCTCTTTGAGACAAAAATGGATATTTTAAATTATTATAAGGAAAAGAGTTGTTGCTTTATCAGATAAACACGTAGAAGCATTTTCAAAGCCAGACCATCATGTC
>NW_008360310.1:15522-17052 GCF_000622305.1 Nannospalax galili
CAGAAGACCCGGATTCAAATCCCAGCACCCACATGGCAGCTAACAACCGTCTGTAACTCCAGTTCCAGGAGATCCGACAGCCTCTTCTGTGCTCCGCAGGAACTTCATGACATGGGTGCACTTACCTACATGCAGACAATACACGCATACACATACAATAAAAATAATAAATAAAATATTAAAAAACAACAATGAGGAAACCTGTCTCATTTGGTGGCACATTACATAAGCGTGCAGTCAGATTAACAGCAAAGCAAACTTCATCTGGCATTTCTTGTTCTAAGCTACCAGATACAAGACATAATTAGAGTCAGATTTGATGTTACCATGTCCTTCGTGAGTTTTCAGAGGGAGCTCATTCCCATTAATTTACACATATGTTAAGAGATACTTCATCCCTAGATCCAGTATCCATGTCCTGAGCAGTCAAACACTCAGAGAGAGGACACGACTTTAAGGTAGTAGAACCTACAGTCTGAAGTGTTCTGTGGATTGTGAACCAATAAGAAGCCTATGGAAGGCTTCCATAGACTTCCTGAATGAGAAGTGATGATCTTTGGTGACTCCTGGCTGTCTCTCTTCTCAGCTGGTGTTGCGCGGCCAGGGTGCTGGGGCATCCGGACTCACCACCGCCACCGGTGATCTAGCATGGGATAGGGGACAGTTGTAATCCCATGAGCATGGGTGCCATTAAGAAGATGGTGGAGAAGCAACTACCTGGAATTTACGTCTTATCTTTAGAGATTGGGAAGAACATGATGGAGGATGTGGCGAACAGCTTCTTCTTAAATGTCAATTCCCAAGTAAGGGTAGTGTGTGAAATTCTTGCTAAGGGTCCTAAGCTGCAGCAAGGCTACAATGCTATAGGATTCTCCCAGGGAGGCCAGTTTCTGAGGGCAGTGGCTCAGAGATGCCCGACGCCTTCCATGATGAATCTGATTTCAGTTGGGGGACAACAGCAAGGTGTCTTTGGACTCCCTCGATGCCCAGGAGAGAGCTCTCATATCTGTGACTTCATCAGGAAAATGCTCAGTACTGGCACTTACTCCAAAGTTGTTCAAGAATGCCTGGTGCAAGCAGAATACTGGCATGACCCCATAAAGGAGGATGTGTACCGCAACCACAGTGTCTTCTTGGCAGACATAAACCAAGAGAGAAGTGAGTGTCAATGAATCCTACAAGAAAAACCTGATGGCCCTCAAGAAGTTTGGGATGGTGAAATTCCTCAACGATTCCATTGTGGACCCTGTAGTGTCTGAGTGGTTTGGATTTTATAGAAGCGGCCAGGCCAAAAAACTATTCCCCTCCAGGTGACCACTCTATACACAGAGGACCGCCTGGGACTAAAGGAAATGGACAAAGCAGGGAAGCTAGTGTTTTTGGCTACAGAAGGGGACCATCTTCAGCTGAATGAAGAATGGTTTTATGCCCATATCATACCCTTTCTTAAGTGAAGCCCTTGTAGTTTCTAAGTGCTCAGGAGACCCTAGATCTTCAAACTATATGGACAGTTCACAGCCAATCCTGAAC
>NW_008360310.1:17579-26759 GCF_000622305.1 Nannospalax galili
ATGATCTTAAATGTAGCATTGGCTGGCCTGAAACTTGCTATGTAGATCCTCCTTACTGCTGGGATTAAAGGCATGTGCTACAACAACAACAACAACAAACAACAACAAATATCAGGTTGGAAATACAGCTCAGTGGTAGAGTGCTTGCCTGACACATATAAGGCTCTAACACAATACCCAGCCCCAAAGAAAATAAAATCCAGCATCACTTATGAATAAGGAAACTAGATATAAAGACCTGACTGATTTCTAGTAGTTGGCCAGGTTAGAGCAAACCTGGACTCATCCAGACCAGAGTCAGTAACCAACAAGCTTTAGTTCTTTCTCTTTGTTTTGTTTTTTAAGTTTTAAAAACATTTAATTTACCTTCTGACAAAAAAAATCCACACATCCCAAGCGGCCAAGTGGCTGAGCTTTCACAAAGTATAGCATGTTCTTGTCATTCCAGTCAAGAAACACTTGCTAGTTCCCCTAACTCCTCTGCCCATCTGTCCTGCTAGCTTCTCTACTACTGAAGGATTCTGGGGAGCAATAGGTGTGTTTTTATTGAGGATTTGTTTTGACTTTTAAGTTGGCTATTTCAAAATGAAACATTAGATTCATAGCAAAATTGAACAGGATAGTTTCTGTATATCTATTCACTGTACATACGTACACACACACACACACACACACACACACACACACACACACCTGCCTTGACAGTGTCAGAGTAACACATTTGTTACAACTGATGAACCTCTTACCCTTCCCCCTTCCCTCCCTCACTGTTACCAGCATCTCACTATGTAACCCAGGCTGGCTTGGAACTTCTGTTCATTGGCCTTTTGAATGTTGGGGTTATAGTATAAGATGTGAGTCACCATAGTCAGCTCATGGCCCTATGTTTACCACCTAATGTCCATAGTTTATATTAGGGTTCACTATCAGTGATGTACTGTGGGAAGCGAGCATGGCTGAGTCAGCCAAAGATGGCGCCTTGGCTGGCTGCCAAGTCTCCTGACTCCAACCCTTGGCTGGCTGCTAAGCCTCCTGACCCTCGCTTGTTTACTCCAACTCTTGGCTGGTTGCCAAGCCTCGTGACCCTCGCTTGTTGCGGGAGGAGCCCGATCATGTGCTGCCTGCCTGATCAGAGACATCATCAAGCATGACCCTGCTACGTGGCCCAATGAGCTGCCACTCTGCCTGCCTGCTGCGTGTGTGTGCCCTGATTGGTCCTGGCTGGGAGGAGGGCTGTTGGGAACAAACTATATAAGGACTGAGTGCGTAATAAAGAAGCCTGAACCTCACCTTGGTGTCTGTGTCGTCTTTCCTCGGCTCTGCTGGATGGAGTCGTGGCTTGCGGCTCTGCTGGACGGAGTTATGGCTTGTGGCAATGTACATTCTAAGGGTTTAGAAAAGTATAAAAGACAAGGACCCACCTTTATAGTATGTAGAAAAGTCTCACATCCGTGAAAATCCTCTGTGCTCTGCCTGTTCTTCCCTCCCTCTATGCTGTTTGTCAACCACCTATTTTCTTCCTGTCTGCATCATTTATTTCCAGAATGTCATATACTTCAGACCATATAGCACAGAGCCACTTTAAGACTGAACTTTTTCATTTAATAATGTGAATTTAAGCTGCTTTCATATCTTTTTTTGTGACTTGAGAGCTCATTTCTTTTTTGGGGGGGTGTCTTTTTGAAACAAGGTCTCCCTGTAGCCCCAGCTGGCCTGAAACTCACTATGTAGACCAGGCTGGCCTTGAACTCACAGAGATCCACCTGCCTCTGCCTCCCAAGTGCTGGGACCACAGGCATGCGCTACCACACCCCGCCAGAGCTCATTTCTTTAAACTAGGGTTTGAACATAGGACTCTGTGCCCCACATGCCCAGCCCTTGACAGCTCATTTCGTTTTAGCATTGGCTATATACCCCATTGTTTGCATATCATTTTTATAGAATTAGAATTCAGTGCAGCTCTTACTGCTGATTTATCATCTTTGTACCTGTATAGCATTAGGACTGATGCTGAGAGGGGCCTCTGTTCCCCTCAGAGCCTGAGTGGTCTTGAACTGGTCAGTTCTGAGCATTAGTTCTGAACTTCTGCATACTATTTTCAGAAGAAGAATGTGGTATGGGGTAGGACTGCTCAAGCACTACATTGCTACATGTGTGTTGATGTGAATAGTCCCACAGAGATCAAATTCTATTTCATGGGAATACACTACATAATGTATAGAGTGAAGAAAGGCAATGACCTAATACAGCCAAGATTCCTTTGTCACTCCTGTGACAGTGTGTGGAGCAAGAAACCTGTATTAGTTACTTTTCTCATTACCGTGGCCAAGTATCTGACAAGAAGCAGCTTAACAGGGGGAGGGCTTAGATTGGCTCATGGTTGAGGGTACAATCCAGGAAGGCATGGTCACAGGAGTGACCTGGTCACACTGCATCCACAGTCAGGAAGCAGAGAGAAATGAATTCTGATGCATATCAGGCTTCTCCTATTTTCCTGTTTTATTCAGTCTGGGACCCCAGCCTATGAGAGGATGCTACACACATTGGGGTTAAACTTCTCTAGAAATCTCACAGACATGCTCAGAGATGTCTCCTAGAGGATTCTAAGTCCTATCAAGTTCACAAGATTAACCATCATACAGCCCTTTTGTGTATGAATTAGGGACTCAGATTCCTTGGGGGGTGTAATTCTGTTTTTTAATATTTTCATACATACATTGTATATTAAGCATATTTTTCTCAGCTCCATTTCCCTGACCTTTTCTTCTCATGCCCCTCCCCTCCCTTTTTCCTCCTAGATAATTTCATCTCTACTTTCATTCAATATATACGTGCATGATTTCATGTGACTGTATAAAATCTAAGAACCACAGATGAGAGAAAACACAATTGTTCTATGAGACTGACTTAATTTGATTAATATGATCATCTAGTTGCATCTATTTTTCTGCTAATAACATAACTTCATTTTCTTTTATGCCTGAAAAAAATTCTATTGTGTGGATACCATATTTTCATTACCCAACCCCAGAAAACTCTATAAATTGGCCATTGTGCATAGTGCTGCGGTAACATTGAGACACAAGTATCTCTGTGATGTATTTACTTGAAGTCTTTCAGGTAAATACCTAGGTCAGACTTCCATATCAGTTTCTGGTTGTTACATTTCCACTACAGTGTTTCCTTTTATCCACTTCTGTACCAGCATTTGTTATTTCTTTAATGACTGACATTCTGACTAAGATGGAATCTCAATGTTGGGTTTTTGTTGCTGTTGTTTGAACAACTTTTTATTACTATATGTGCATGTATGAGTGTGTGTGTGTGTGTGTGTATGTCTGTGTGCACATGGTATGTACCCATGTGTGCAGGTGCCACAGCACATTGTTCAAGTCAGAATTCAGGATGCCATGCTTGCCAAGGATCTTTACCCCTACACCAGCTCACTGGCTCTCAATGTAGTTTTGTTGTTGTTGTTTTGTTGTTGTTGTTGTTTGTTGTGTTTTTTTTCTTTTGGTCTTTCTGAGACAGGGTCTCCCTGCAGCCCCAGCTGTCCTGGAACTAACTATGTAGACCAGGCCAGCCTTGAACTCACAGAGATTCACCTGCCTCTGCATCCTAAGTGCTGGGATTAAATGCGTGCGCCACCACGCCCAGCTTCAATGTAGTTTTGATTTGCCTTCTCTGATGGCTATTGAGTTTGAATTTTTCCACGTTTAGAGTCTACTTGTATTTTTTTATTTTATGTGTATGAGTGTTATGCCTACACTTGTGCAAAGGCACCCATATTGTACATTTTTCATGGAGGACAGAAGAGTGTATTGGATCCCCTGGAACTGGAGTTATAGACAGCCACAATGTGGGTGCTGGGATTTGAACTCAGATCTTCAACAGCCAGTGCTACTAACTCTTGAACCATCTCTCCAGTCCCCATTTGTATTTTTTAAAGACTGATTTTTATTTACATTTTTGCATGTGAATCTGTGTGATTATCTGCCATGTGTGGGAAGGTGCCTGCAGAGGCCAGAAGAGGGCATCAGATCTAGTGGCGCTGGAGTTACAGGCAGCTGTGAGCTGCCCAATGTGAGTGCTAGGGACAGAACTCAGGTCTTCTGGAAGAGCAGAAAGCCCCCCTACCTGCTGAGCCATCTTCTCAGCCCCTAATCATTTGTATTTTATCTTTTGCAAACACTGTTCACTTTATTAGCCCATTTATCGATTGGATTGCTTGTTTTCTTGTTTGCTTCTTGAATTCTTTGTATATTCTCGATATTCTCTGTCAGATGTAGAGCGGGCAGAAATTTTCTCCCATTGGGTAGGCTGCCTCTTTATTTGATTAAACGTTTCCTCTGTTGTCCAGAAACTTGTTAATTTCATGAAGTCCCTTTGTTGATTCTGGGTCTTATTTCCTGAGTGACTGCAGTCCTATTCAGAAAATCCTGCCTATGATGATATCTCGAAGTGTTTCCCTTACTTTTTCCTTTTAACAATTTCAGAGCTTCAGATACTATGTTAAGGACTTTAATCCATTTGTAGCTGTTTTTTGCAAGGTGAGAGATTAGAATTTAGTTTCATTCTTCTATATGTGGAGATCCAGCTTTCCCAGCATCATTTTTTAATGAGGCTGTATTTTCTCCAGTGTGTATTTTTGGTGTCATTGTTGGAAAAAATCAGGTGGCTCATGGGGTGATGATACTTCCCCCAGGAGCCATAGACTATCTAACCAATACCCGAGTACCAGGCATGGGAAACCTCATTATGAGTTGTTGGTTAGGGGATTCCAAGAGGCCCCCAAAACAATACACACTATTGCCATTGTCCTTGGTTGCCTCCCAGAACTTGAAAACAAAATCCTATTACTGAAGACACCACACACGTCAAATACAGGACTTGGAGTAATCAAGCTGGTATTGACCTGGAAACCACCTCCCTAAGGTCTAACTCTCATAGTAACAGAAAGTGCTATGCAAAAATGACTGGCCTTGCAGCGTATCTCCCACAGTGCAGTAGTGGTGCTTATATCTTTGGCCATACCCATCACCTGTCTAATTGACCTGCTCAATATGAGGAAACTCACGCCTGGTACTGTAAACTAGCCAGTTACCTGTGTGGTTGAAGAGGTCATAGACCCTAGAGGAGAAACTACTACTATGACCATTTAGAATTTCTAATTGTAGTCTACATTTGTATCTTTACAGCTGCAGATATGTCTCTCACCCCTCATCAAACAAGCTGCATATTGCATCAGATACAGGCCATTACAGAGAGCCACAGCTAGTCAAAATGCAGAGACCAAGTGACCATGGGGTGGCCAGCCCCAAATGGTACAACTTCAGCACAATCCCTGCATCTAAGGCTCAGGGAAAATCATGGAAGATGGGATGGAATGATTGTAAGAGCCAGAGGACCAGAATGCCTGCCGCTAGACAGCGTTTTCCAGACATGACAGGGAGGTCGCACCCATGAACTCTCCTGCCTAGCCTTCTCTATACCTGACAGCATTTCATCTCTGTGTCCCACCTGAGTTGGAACTTTCCCTTCATAAGCTTCAACACATTATTTCCACCCTACACCCAGAGACGGCCTTTCTGAACCCTCTACTCTCCATCATCAGGGTGGACTGGTGGTCTCCAGCCTGGGACAGAGTCACCTTCCAGAGTTTCCCTGCACTTTCATCTCAACTAAGGAATTCTCTTTCTCCCTGTCGTAGCTCCTGTTCACCAAATCCCATGTTTTTATGGGTTGTTTTGTTTTGTTTCTTTTTGAGACAGGGGCTCCCTGTAGCCCCAACTGGCCTGGAACTCACTATGTAGACCAGGCTGACCTCGAACTCACAGAGGCAATCTGCCTCTGCCTCCCAAACACTGGGACTAAAAGCATGCACCAGCATGCCTGGGGATTCTTGATTTATACTCTTGTTTGGATGGAGTACTTCCCTCCAATTATTTCTGGAAAAATTAGATGGGAATTAAAATTAAGATTTAAAAAACTAACATCTTTTTTATGTTCCATGAGCAATATTTTATTTCCTCCCAGCTCCTTTGTTTGTTTGTTCATTTTAGGCTGTCTTTCATGTAAGAGTGCTTTTTCAAATATGTGGAGATCCTCAATCCTTACCTACATTTGAGGATTAGGTGTTACAAATGACATCAGATCCTCTAATGGTATGGGTAGGGCCTGTCAACTATTGGGCTTCACTGTAAGAAATTAAAAATAAGCCACACTTGTGGTGGGCGTGGTGGCACATGCCTTTAATTCCAGCACTGGGGAGGCAGAAGCAGGTAGATCTCCATATGTTCAATGTTAGCCTGGTCTCAAGCACAAAACAAAAACAAGTCTTACTGGCTGTGGTACCCCAAACTTCATATTTAGAGGCCTTTTCTCTTGTCATAGCTCATTCCCCCCCTGTGTTAATTACCTTTGCACTATGCTGAGAAATACCTGACATGGTCAACTTATAAAAAGGGAAAAAAATATTTTGGCTCACAATTTTGGAGGCACCTAACTGGCTCCACTGCTTTTGAACTTGTGGTGAGGCAACACTTCATGAGAGGAAAACCATTCACATTGCTGAGAAATGAAAAAGAAGGGATGAGGGTCCACTGTCCTCTTTAGGAACTGCCCCAGTGATATAAAGACACACACACACCAGGCCTCACCCCCTTAAACTTCGACCATCTGCCAGTAGCAGTGCCCTGTGACCAAGCCTTCAATACAGGGGGCATTTGGGGAACACATCCAAACATAATGTCCCCTAAGAGAAACTTTCCAATCTCCTAACCAGATCCCAGCACTCTAGAATCTGAATTGGGACATGATGTCTAGAGGATTTGTTTTATAATTCAGCATGTAAAATTTCATTCTGCTTTTTCATGTAAGCTGTCCTCAGCTTTGCCTGGTATCTAGAGGATCTCCAAGCCAGCCTTTCGAGAGAGAAAATCATCTCTTTTGCTGAGACTAGACAGCATAGAGTAACGGAATATGCGGGAGGAAAGGTCTCACTGCTCCTTACAAACTTTCACCAAAGAAATCTTTTCAGTGGCACTCTACCTCCACCTGGAGTTGCAGCAGCTCCAGTTTCAGAGCCTTTCCAAGGTTCTTTGAAAGGAAAAGTTGCACTCACAGATGGCTGTCTCCTCTTGGAAGCTTAGGTATTCATTTTCTTGCTTTGGTAAGTCAGTTTCCACTCACCTGTCTGCTTTCTATATTCCTGTTTTGTTGATTCTTCAGCAGGGGTCTCTTTTTCTGTTTGCTTTGTCTTCACGGCTTTATATCTTTCTTTATTCCCTCCCAGTCATTTTCATGAGGCATCTAGAATAATTGGAGAAAACATGAATGTTCAGTGCATTGTGTTTAACCAGAAGTCTTGTCACTATTAGTCTTAACGAGAAGGGATATAACTAAATTTTCCATGTAGGAAAAAAAAAACAAGTATAATTATGGGTAATTGCATACGAATTAGCTATAAATAAAATAATAGAATGTTTGCCTAACTCTAATCCAGTGCTTATATGTGACAGCAATCTTTAAAATGCTTACATGTATTATATGTTGAACCAATGTTATTCTCACAATGATCTATGAAATAAATTGCTGTGATTAACTCCCAACTCTTCATAAATAGACAAGATACATCATTTTACAAACTTGATTTTTTTTTTGTCTTTCTGAGACAATGTTGGATCACTCTCCGACAGGTATGGCACAGGGAGAGAGGCCAGGACCAGCCTGTGTTCCTCTCTTAGGGGCTGAGCGGGATGGTGAGTGTCGCGACTCAAAAACCACACTGAGTCAGGAGTCTTGTCGAGGCAGGAACTCACTTTATTGCATCAGACATCAACTTATATAGTTTAAGCAAAAGGGGAAAAAGGAAGGGCAAAGGTGTATGTCATCTGGGGCAATGGCTGTGAGCCACTGGGAATTGGCCACGCCAGCTGTGATTGGGGAGAGGCAGTCCGAGGTCAGGCCTTGCTGAGTCACCTCCATGAGGAAGTGACCGGCCAGAGACAGGTTGCCAAACTTTAGTCAGGCTCAGGAAGTTACAATAGGCCTCGTCATAAGTTATGCCACAATTATGAGGGTCCTGGAGACCCAACAAGACAGGGTCACCCTGTAGCCTCAGCTGGCCTAGAACTCACCATGTAGACCAGGCTGACCTTGAACTCACAAAGATCCACCGGTCTCTAAACTTGATAATCTTTGCCTTTTTAATTTGTCAAGTCTTTTAAAAAAATTTTTATTTCTTGTTTTTTTTATTTTATGTATATGTGTGTATTGCCTGCATGTAGGTAAGTGCACCCGTGTCATGCAATGCCTGTGGAGGACCCACTGCAGTTTTCCATAACTTTTGTTGCTTTGTTACTGAAAAAAAATTATTTTCAAAAGTAAAACACACACACACACACACACACACACACACAGAGAGAGAGATATGTATATACATGCAGACACACACCAAAGGCAAAAAGGAAGACTATCTGAAAAAGAGAATATAACTTTAGTCTCTGGTCAAAACAGAATTCCTAAGTTGGTTGCAAATTAGTTGTTTGAAAATTAGGTTAGTCTGGTGTTATAAACTGGTCCAGCAAGTCCACAAAAGCCTACTGACCCCATAAATTAAATTAAATGAATTTTAGTACCATGCTCAAGAAAAACTTAATTCACATATTTAGAAGTTTTGTTTCTCCTTCCTGAAGAAATTAGTTTTTAGCAACAGGACAAGAAAATCTAGTCCCTAGGCACTAGAAACTAGACAAAGGAAAAAAGTCCAAGTCTTTGAACATACAATGACAGCTGGGTCCTGGGTGAGATGAGCAAGTCAACAAAGAAAAGCACAAAAGACAGCTGAAGCAGTGTCCGATGAAAAAGAGGAGTCATCGAGGAAGAAGGTGGCAAGCGAATTCAGTGAAAACTGCGTAAACATCAGTACGTCATGGTAGTTTGGATGCTGTTTCCACTCAACTAGTCAAAAAAACTCAACTTTGCCTTAAAAGTAAAAGTTTGAAAAAGTAACAAAATAATATCTCAGGTCATTATAAATGTATGTTACCTGTCATAGAAAAATACAGTAGAATTTTTCTGCTTAGTTAATTCTGACCATTATATAAGATTTTGAACAAGAATTTCATCTATAGGATAGTTTAACCTGACTGGCTGAAAAATCTGATGAAGCAGGTTGTA
>NW_008360310.1:30449-31661 GCF_000622305.1 Nannospalax galili
AGAATCAGGCAACAAAAGAAAAGCGTCCTTTTTTTCTATTGCTGATTCAAGTTAAATTCCCAAACCCCAGGGCAGCGTCCTGCAGTCACTGGGGGGGATGAATACTAGTTGTGCGTGTCCCCGCCAGTGACCACAGCATCCTGTAGTCAAAGGCAGGGTGGAACCTCCCACACACCGGTGTGATTTCGAGCGAGTAAAAATGAGTTAGGAGAGGTTCTGCAATGTGGTGCGTGACCAGCCAGTAGGAGCCAAAGTATAAGGAAACAAGGTAGTGGGCCCAGAGGCCGAGATGGACCAGGAATGGAGAAGAATGGAGAGGCCTAGATGAAGCTCAGAGTATCTAGTGAACAGAGGGAGAGGAGAGAGAGAGAGAAGATGAGATGTAAGGGGAAGGCAAAAGATGGCAGGAGCAAGGAAGGGAAGGGAGCTGAGGTAGGGAAAAGGATTTGAGTGTGATGGGGAGGGAGGTCTGACTCCCAGGAGGGCGTGGACAGGCACAGTAACTGTGCCAGGCAATTCAGCGGTTGCGGAAACCAGTGCTGTCCAGTGGCCTTGAGTGAGGTCCAGGAGTGACCGAATTCGATTGGATAGGAGATGAAAAGAAAACTGGCAGAGAGTAGTGACGGGGGGGAAAGGGGAGAGAGAGAAAGGGAGAGAGAGCTGAAAGGAACGGGAGCGGGGAGAGAGATAGAGGGTGGAAGTGTACCTTAATGCCGAATCAGTGGTGTTCGCAGCGGCCAATAATGACAAGCAAGTCCAAAAGTTTTACGTGCGAGGTCCCTTGAAGTAAGAGCTGGATTTTGGCACCATCTGATAGGTTAAAAATTGGGAGATGGTGTGCGGTGGATGGAGGAGGCAGCAAGGCACAGATGGAATTCTCAGCAGGATACAGCTTTATTTTGCACGGGACACGTTTCCCTTGGGGAAGGGAAAGATGTCAGGAAGGGAAAGATGTCAGGGAAGGGAAAGATGTCAGGGAAGGGGGAGAAATCAGGGAGAGGGAAGCAGGAAAAGCAGGTAGGATTAGGGTCTGGAAGTGTTTACTTTTTCCCTCTTAAGATAAGATAAGAGAAAAGCTGTTATGATAAACAACTTCTAAAATCTCTGGTTATCGGGTAGAATATGCTTATCTTATCTTTGGAGATCAGAGGAAAGGCAGGCTGCTTCTCAACTGAGTTTGGTTCCCTTGACTTAAAAGATCACGGTGAGGTC
>NW_008360310.1:32888-33845 GCF_000622305.1 Nannospalax galili
GGAAAACATGTTTGCGGTACAGTGGAACCCCCAAAATATACTCTAGGAGACACACAGAGTCAATGTCAATCTTCCTATTTTTCCTTTATCCTGAGGAAAAGCTAGTGAGCTTCAGCTTTAATTTTTTAAGTTAAAAAAATGAACCTTTTTACATATCTACTAAATTAAAAGTTTTGCTGTTAAATGGCTAAGTTTTTAAGTCCCTAGGTTTCCTAGCATTAATAGCCTTATATCAAAATTATACCAAAACATGGTAGCCTAATATGTAAAGGTCCAAAACTTCTTTAGGTAGTATGTCTGTATACATGCTGGATCCCATATTGGGTAATCACATTCAGTCCCAGCTTCCTTCCTCAGTACCCTCTCCTATTCCATTACTTTTTTTTGGACAGGGTCTCCCTAGCCTCAGCCCACCTGGAATTCATCTAGACCAGGCTGACCTTGATCTCATAGAGATCTGCCTGCCTCAGCCTCCTGAGTGCTCAGATGTGCACCACCATACCTGGCCCGTCACCCATTTTTTTTGTTTGTTTGTTTGTTTTGTTTGGTTTGGTTTGGTTTGGTCTTTGAGACAGGATCTCCTTGTAGCCCGAGCTGACCTGGAACTTCCTATGTAGACAAGGCTGGCCTCGAACTCGGAGATCCCCTGCCTCTGCTGGGATTAATGGCGTGCGCCACTGCCCAGCCCATCACTTTTTCATAACTGACAAAAAGGGCAGTACCTTTGAAATGATGTAACAGCAACTGCATCTTTTGCTCATGTTCCTTTTGCTGGAGGATCAGTCTCCAGTCACACTGCAATTTCAGATGCTCCAGTGCAGATTCTAATTCATGAACCATATTATCTCATTCTAGAACCTTCAGTTTCATCTCTTTACTCTGTAATTGTTGTTTACGCTCAGCTTCTCTCAAATTAACCACCTATCAAAGACATTTTTTTAACCTTTTAAGTGTATC
>NW_008360310.1:34408-40076 GCF_000622305.1 Nannospalax galili
CTGATATGAAGTAAAAACATTTTAGACACAATGTCTGCGTCACAGAACTTGATAGTTATTTCAAATGACCTTCATATCAAAATGCTATTCATTTCTACAAAGTATTCTCAGGGTCAGAAAAGCTACTGACCTTAGCTAGTATTCCTCATTAACAGCCCCTAAACACATCATAAAGGATTCTCTGTATCCAAGCATAGGATTGTATACCACTTTTCAGCCCTGTAAACATGTGGCAATAGTATGCACTCGCAGTAACTGCAGTTTACTACCCAGTGATTATACAGGAGGCTGTGCTTAATATTTTCATTCATGTATCTTTATTTCACACAAGCATATGTGACCCCTGAGGAACAGATCCTCAAATAACTTTAAGAGCAAAAATAGATTTTTTAAAATCTGGGCCAACTCTATTGCCTTAAACACCCAAAAGGAAAGTATAACCAAAGATTAAAGGGCCAATATAATTTTTTAAGAGTCCATATGTATAGCTAAATGCTACATAACAAGCAACAATGCCAGATAGGAGATACCAACTTTAAATAAACAATTTAAGAAAAATAAAATAAAAATTTGATAGGGGAGCTGTGGAGATGGCTCAGAGGTTGAGAACACTGGCTGTTCTGCCAGAAGACCTGGATTGGATTCCCAGCACCCACATGGGAGTTAACAACTGTTTATAACTCCTGTTCCAGGGGATCTGATGCCTTCTTCTGGCCACTGCAGTCTTTTGCATGACATGGGTCCACTTACATGAATGCAGGCAATACACTCATACACATAAAGTAAAAATAACAAATGAAATATTTTTTAAAGAACATCTGATAGGACCAGAAAAATGGATGGCTAAGAGTGTAAAGGCACTTAAAGTGAAGCCTGCAGATCTGAGTTCAAACCTTGGAACACACATGGTAGGAGAGAATCAACTCCCACAAGTTGTCTTACGACCATGTGTGTGCTGTGGCATGCTATATACACAAAAACGAAATAAATGTAAAAACATTTTTAAGGAAATCAGACGGAGAAAACAGAAAATAGGCAAGATAGCTGACTTAAACCACACTTTTGACAATTTAAAATGTCATAAGAAATAAATAAATATGACCCGGTCTATGTTATACTCCCAAAATGACAAAAAAAAATATATAAATAAAAAGCTTTAGGGAAGTCAGAAATGAAGATTAAGGCTGAGTTGTGAAATATCATATAAAGTATGGCTCAGGTATGCACACAGATCCTCATCAAAGCTAAGCCTTACTGGTTTAAGACATTTAAGGAAATGTAAGTCCAATCATCAGAAGGCCAAAAATGTCAACATTGTTTGCCACACATGACAAGGAATACATTTACACAAATAGTTCAATAAAGTGACTAAGCAAAACAAGTAACAGACAACAGCAAACCTGGGGTATGGGAAAGTCTAACAATGCTATGCTTTATTATTTAAAGTGTAGTTTTCAACAAAAATTGCATGGAAAAAAATGGAATACAACCCACGCACAGGAAAAGAAAGAGTATTCAACAGAAACTGTTCTCAAGGAAACCCAGAATTTGGGCTTACTAAACAGGGTACTGGGATATCCTATCTCAAAAAGACCAAAAAGTAAATAAACAAACAAACAAACAAACAAACAAACAAACCCACACACATTAACCCCAACAGAAATATTGGGTGATTTTAATGCACCACTCTCATCACTAAACCGAATAATTGTACAAAAACTGAATAAAGAAGCATTGGAACCAAATAACATCATAGAGCAAACGGACCTAACAGATAGCAACAGAATATCCCACCCAAACACCTAAGAATACACGTTCTTCTCAGCTCCCCATGGAACTGTCACTAAGATAGATCACATATTAGCACACAAAGCAAGTCTCAACAAATATCGCAAAATTGAAAAATCATCCATATTCTAGGTGACTACACTGGGATAAAGCTAGAAATCGACAGCGAAACTCAGAAAATATACAAACTATTGGAGATAAAATAACACACTATTTAATGATGATTTGGTCATTTCAGAAGTCAATATGGAAATAAAAATTCCTAGAATTGAATTATAATGAAAACACAGCATGCCCAAATCTATAGGATAAAATAAAGGCAGTTCCAAGAGGGAAGCTTTGATCTCTAAATGAGAAATTTTCAATAAACAACCTGATGATGAACCAAGGCATTGGAAAAAAAAGAATAAGTCAATCCCAAAAGCAGTAGATGGAGAGAATTAATGAACATCAGGGCAAAAATTAATTCAATAGAAAATTTAAAAACAATGAAAAGAACGAAACAGAGTTGGTTATTTGAAAAGATAAACAAGGGACAAAACTTTAGCCAAACTAAACAAAAAAGGAAAGAGACGACTGAATTAATAAAATTAGAAATACAAAAGGAGACATGAGAACAGAGGGAATTCAGAAAATCACAAGGACAGTGTAAAAACTTATATTACACTAAATTGGAAACTCTAAAAGAAACAGGTGAGTTTCTAGATGCAAATGGTTTATGATGTACCAAAGTTAGATCAAGATGAAGTAAATTAATTAAACAAATCTGTAACAACCAATGAAAGAGAAGCAGCAATTACAAATCTCCCAACTAAAAAAAACTCAGGACCTGAGGGATTCAATGTAGAAGTCTACTAGAACTTCAGAAACTAATACCAATACTCCTCAAATTATTCCATAAAATAGAAATGGAAGAATATCTTCCAAATTCTTTTTTATATTTTATTATTTTTATTTTATGTGTGAGTGTATTCCCTGCATGCATGTGAGTGCACCGTGTAGTACAATGCTGCAGAAGTCAGAAGAGGGCTTTGGACTCCCCTGGAACTGGAGTTAAGGATGGCTGGTAGCTGTGTATATTTGAACAAGATGGTTTGGGATGTTCTTTGGGACACACACACACACAAATCAACAAAATTTCAAAAATGTATATTTGAGGAGGAAGCATGGAAATTTACGTCATGTTAATTAGTAGAGGTGATAAACATTACCATTGAAATCTACCTCATGACTATAGACATACACAGGTGCCAAGGATCCAAGTGCAAGCGATTATGACTAGTAATAATCAGATACATACAGATTAGAGATGCATGCGCCAACATCTCAGTGTTAGTAGCAAAAACAATGAGTCTTTCTGCAAGGAACAGTATATCCTAAAATGAAACGGAGATTTTTTTAAAAGGTTAAAAATTCATTCAATTTTATGTCTTACAGGGCTTATACTGAGTTCAATATTGTATAACAGTATTAATTCAACTGTGAACCTAGAAACTTACAGCCACTTGTGAAAGAGAGGGATTCTTGCTCTGGAGTGTGTTACTGAATATGTTAATGCTGTAATGAAATGCTTCTTCTAATCATGTAGTTATTAAAAATTTTTAAAGATTAAAAATAAATTTTATTTTTTAAAAGACTTATTTTTAGTTTTAATTATGTGGATGTGGATCTGTATGGGTACGTGCCCTTGAGTACAGTACCCACAGAGGCCAGAAGAGGGTGACGGAACCCCTGAACTTTCAAGAGGGTTCTGAGCTGCCTGCTGTTGTAGCTTGGAACCAAACTCAGGTGCCCTAAAAGAACAGCAAGTGCTCTTAATAACTGAGCCAGGTGTGCGTGGGGGATTCTGGGGCGGGCAGAGCCGGGTGCTCGCTGTGGATTCTGGGGCAGAGCCCACTCAAGCTCCGGGTGTGTGTAGGCCAGTGCTGCCGGCACAAGGCGCTGGGCGAGCGAGCCTGGAGCTAGAGGCCCGCCAAGAGTGCCGGACGCGGTGGCAGCAGCGGAGGTGGGAGTGCTCCCCAGGAATGTTAGAAGCCGTTGAGGAGGCAGTGGAGGAGAGCTGCGCCCGCCAGGTAGGAGCCCTCCCTCGTCGCGCACTGGCTGGAGCCGGTTCCGATGCCCCGGTCGGCAGCTGGATTGGCGCAGGCCGGGCGGCTCCGGACGGGTGAAGGGCAGGAGGCCAGCGGGCGGCTTTCTCCATAGGTGACCTGCCGGGTAGGGGGAGGCCTGCTGTGGCCACGCGCGTGCGGGTCCGGAGGTGGCGGGGTGTGTGGGCCGCAGACCCGCAAACTTGGCCTTTCCGAGGAGGGGCCGGTTCACATTTCTGGTCGCCCTGACGCCACCTCCTGGGTCTTGCACGTTCCGGTCTGCTCCGGCTGAGAGTCGGGGTGAGAAGTTGCCAGGCGCTCCGAGTCTCTGTGGCCAACGAGGCGGGGCTGGGGCGGAGAGACTGTTTTCGCGGCCTTCGCCTCCGGGTTTTCCCTAGATTCCCCGCTGTGGAAAAGTCCAGGCGGGGGAAGGGCACGGGGCGAGAGGGACAGGGCGGGGGCGGGGAGAGATGCTGACGTAAAGTTCCAGTGAGAGGGACACGTGTGTTGGCTGGTGCCGATGGGCGTGCTCCACAAGCGTGCTGGAGCAAGAGAGGCCGGCGGGAGGCGGAGGTGGCAGCGGTGGCGGAGTGCTCCCCAGGAGTGTTAGAGGCCGCTGAGGAGGCAACCGAGGAGAGCTCCTGTGTCACGTCCTGGCTGCAGCCGGTTCTGGCTCCTGGCGGCAGCTGGGTCTAGATCACTTGCTACTCATTTCTAAGTATAATCAGCAAAATGTCATCAGTGTCATAGACCAGTGTGGTGTCTTCTGGAAGGGAAAGTAGTCACCTTTGGACTAAGTGTTGATGTAGGGCTAGAGAACGTCTTTATTCTTGAGGTGAAACAGTGAAGGTGTATTGCCAAATTAACCAGCTGGAAGCAAGCTGCCTTACTGACAGGGATGGAGAACAAGGCAGGTATCAGGTCAGGAGTGGTATGTGAGCTACAAGTGGCTTGTTAACTTGGTTCAAGAATGAAGATACACCCAGAATGGCTGTTGCAAGCAGAATCCTGTTTGGTTAAGCTAACCGTCAAGGGTTCATCTGATTTCTACTCAGGCTAATAGGCAAGTTAAGTAGGGAATAAGGTAGGAAGCCAAACTCCTGCATCTCCAAAGTCCTTGTTGTTAATAACAGTGCTTCCTTAAATGTTTGAGAAATCACTGCAAGTAATCTGACTCTGAAGTTTCCTTTGTGAGAAAAATTTAATTACAAATTAAATTTCTTTTATAGGCATCTAGTCAGTCTGATTTTCCCTTCTTGTTTTTGTTCTGGTAGTTTGAATTTTTCGAGCAATGTTTCCAGGACTTCTAAATTGCCAAATTTATTGGTGTGAAAATTTCAGAATTTCCTTCCTTGTTGTGCGTTAATGACTGTAGGAGCTGTGATGTCATCCTCTCTTTGACTCAGTATTAACTCTGCATTTCCTCTTTTTTCCCTTGGTCATTTTTCTCAGTTGTTGGTTTGTTTTTGGTTTTATTGATCTTTAAAAATTTCTTTGTTTCAGTTGTTAGGGTCCGTGACTCAGTGGGTCTCTTCTGGAGAACAAATGCACAAGTATGGAGATGCAAAAATCAAGCAGAGTTTTATTAAACCAGCTACCTGGGGCCGACCGTCCTTCCAAGACATGCAGGTCTGGTTAGAGCTATCGACCCTGAGGCAATTTTAGGTAAAGATTATATAGGTTCCCACAACCGTTACACAAAAGCCCGCGTTCATACAGCCAATAGTTTCAAAGCAAGCATTTCACAAACCAATAACTTCAAGAAAAATGTGTTACAACTCCCTTCAGGTGTC
>NW_008360310.1:40797-48569 GCF_000622305.1 Nannospalax galili
AAGTTCCCCCAGTATTGTACAGTACTACTGAGTAAGCTGCACACACCTAACAAAGACTACAATCAGAAAGTGCCTTCTAAATAGCAACACTCTGGCTTAGAAACTTTTCCATCTCTATCAGCCAGGACTCAGGCTTATGCAACCGTACTGCTTTGAGTGGATACTAACAATTTTACTCCATAAGAGGTTTTCTACAAATTTTAACACAAAGGGTGTGAACCATGTTTGTTCACTAACTCTACTTTTGTCACACACTGGCAACTTCTTTAATGTCTAGTAACATTAGATGTTGCATATTTGGACTTTTTGTCCTTTATATACACTGTACATTGCAAAATTAAACACAGCTATAGGGGACAATGGTCAATTTTGCATTACCAAAACCTTGAGTTAGTATTACACCCTTTATATATATTTATTTCCTTTCTCCCTTCCCAAAGCAGCAAACATGTGATGCTTGGAAGTGGTTCTATCATTCCATTTCTAAAAGACAGTATTTCACTATTAATATTAACAGAAGTATCTACAGTGTATTATTTACTATACCTACTTTTAACATATTTTGTGTACTTCTAAACATCTAGAAAGACTAGATAGTTCCAAAAAGAGTATTCAGCATTGTTAAACACATACATACATACATACATACATACATAGATGGATATACACACACTGTAATGAATATGATGCATACACAACCCAATAGTTATTACACAAAAGTCTTCTCCACGTGACCAGGCTGGCACTGGACCTCCTCTTTCTTCTTCGACTCCATCTTCTAACTTACTGAACACAGACGTGTGTCGCTCCTGGGATCTTTCTAAAGGAGGCCTAACAACTCCATTCGTCCGCAATCTCTACATCTAGATGTCCAGATGTCGCCAAATTTTTTAAAGGTTGGGGGAATGGTTGAGAGCAGCTTTTTCACATTATATACACAGGCCTCCGACCCTGGGGAGCATTTCCAGCTGGCCGAACCGGCTAAGTCGCATCCAGCTTTTCCCAGGTGAAGGGAAGACACCGGGCCAGCCTGTCCCTTCCGCCACCACACGGGGCTCCACCATGCTGGGCTCTGCTCTCCTTCCAGAACCGTTAAGGCCTTTGTTCCATGGTCCTGACAAAGCGCTGGCTGAGGCTCATCCCCAGGGCCACCCCTGCCCAGCGATGGCCGCGCGTGGCTGCAGACCCGCCTTCTCCGGGTCCGGAGGCCCCTTTGGGTGGATCGCCAGGTCGTGTCCACCGTCAGGTCGTGTCCACCATCATTCTGGGTCGCCACGTCCTTGCAGGCCCGGCCAGGGGAACAGTAAGCGGGGTGGGGGAGTGTTGAGGCTGCGCTGGGCAGCGGCTGCCATCGGTGTTGTTGGCTGGGACCGGCCACCGCGGTGTTGCAGCCTGCCTGGTCCCGGTGGCTGCAGCCGGCCCCGAGTGTCCTTAGGGCAGAGGCCCCCGCTGTTCCTGGGCCCCCCTGGCTCACCCCGGCTCAGGCTGGAGGCCGTGGGGGGCCCAGGGGAAACAGGCCGGTCTCCCTCGCCGCTCTCTCTGCCGGGAATAGGCTATATTCACCAGCCAGAGATAAAGACAACACATGTACTGGCTGCAGGAGCTGTCCTTCCGAGTCCATGACTTTTATCCCTTTAGGCTCAAAATGGATACGTGCCCCGATGTTGGTGAGTAAGTCTCTACCCAGCAAAGGTGCGGGACTCTCGGGCACAACCAGGAAGGAGTGGGAAACCTGATGCCTTCCCAAGTCCACTTTTCTGTTGGTGGTCCAGGCGCACCTCTTAGTTTCTGTAGCTCCTTGGACTATGCTTGTGTGTCCTGGCTTTAGAGGACTGTGAGCTTGATTGAGAACTGAATACTGTGCCCCAGTATCTACCATGAACCCAGTGTGAGTCCCCACCACACACAGAGTTATCCAAGATTCGGGGAGGGGTGCCCAGCCCCGTCCCTGTCAGTTTCCTTCTCCCAGGTGGAGGGCCCTGATAGGGCTCCCTCATCCTTGTCTCTTTTATCAGGGTGGGTGGGGGTCACAGTTATCATAGCAGAGCCCAAATGCCATTATTTGTCAAAGTTTGGACTCTTTATAGTAGGGAGGCGGAGTCAAACAGAAGATGTTCACTTGCCCAGGGTAGTTAACAGCACCCTGTTTCCCCTAAGCTGAGATAAGACCCCTCTTACTGCCATTAAGTTCCTTGACAACTGTTAGATGACAGCTTTGGGAGACTGAGCTCTCTAAGAGGTCTAGGTCCTTGGGGCAGCTTCTCTAGGACTGAGGTCCTGGGCTGGGGTGTTCTGGGCTCCCCTCTTCTTTCACTGGGATAGGGCCTGTGAGGGGAGTGTCTGGCTGAGTCTGAAAAGCAACATGTCACTTTCGCAGCTTCCGGCACCTGGAGAGGAGAAGAAGGGATGTTAATGCTAGCTGGAGCTCAGCCCCAAGCTCTATGTTTATTTATAAATTTTCTATGTGGGGTGTCCTCTGTGTGTGTGTGGTATATGTACTCATGGTTCAATCTTTTTCCACCTTTATCTTTTTTTTTCTTTTTCTTTTTTAATGTGGTCTACAGCGGCAGCAGCCGGTCCGGGGGTCAGGGCGCTGACGGCGCTGGGTGCAGAATGGGCAGAGGATCCTGGGGCTGGAGTGGGATGGATGATGTCAGCTGGGGAGGGTGCTCCAGTGGCAGAATCCCGGCCTGGAACAGAGCGGGGCTGGGGACGGTGGTGGGGTATGGCAGCCCTGTTTGGCTTCACAGCACTTTCTTTTTGTTTGGGTCTGTATTCACATTGGCTGTGTTCTTCCAAGGACATCTCCCCCAGCTGACTGCTAGGGTACTGGATCATGAGGATCTGCATTCGGACTTGGTGCTGCCCAGTGGGCACACATTCCAGGCCGTCGTCAGGGCAGCAGCCACCACAGCGTTGCACAGTCACACAGCTGGGCACCAGTTGTTTGGCCACACTGCCCAGGAGCTCCATGCTCAGAGGCACCACCACCTCCCTGGGCTGGCAGGTAGCACAGGTATAGACATCCATCCAAGACACCACTTTCTTCTGGTGATCAGGGGCATCAAGCTGGGAGACAGGAGCCTGGGCGCCAGCCAGCTGCAGCAGCTCAGCGAGCAGCAGGCAGTGGAGTAGGGGGCTCATGGTGCCCACAGGGGCCGTGGTCTGGGGGCTCCCACATCACCCTAGCCTGGTGGCGCGGGGGGCGGCAGCAGCCAGAGCCCCATAGCGCGGGCCGGGGTGCAGGGATCAGGGGCCGAGCACAGGGGGGCGGCTCCTCTGCGGCCCCCTCCTGAGCCCTGGGCACAGGCAGCTCAGCTTAGCGCCACGGCGGTGGCCTTAGGAGCCGAGCGGGCGGGCAGGCAGCTGGTGGTGGTGGTGGTGGTGGCAGCGGCGGTGCTGGCGGGCACGGGCGCCCCTCCCGTGGGCGGCGGGGCCGGGGGTGGCGGATTCCCGCCGGGCAGCTGGGCTATGGTGCAGCTTGAGGGCTGCGAGTTCGAGTACCTCATGAAGAGGCACTGGGTGACCATCAGGCGCAACTCGTCGCAGGGCTCGGTGGACGTGAGCATGGGCCACTCGAACTTCATCTCGCGGCGCCACCTGGAGATCTTCATGCCCCTGGGCGGTGGCCATGGCGCGGCTGCCCCAGAGCCCGCGCAGCCCCGGCCAGAATGGCGTTTTTGTGGACGGCATGTTCCAGAGGCACAGGGCACCGCCGCTATAGCTGCCGCGCATGTGCACGTTCAGGTTTTTGAGCACAAACATCAAGCCTTGTCCAGCGAGAAGAGAGAGAGAGATGAAAAGGGAGAAGTGAAGATGCCACTCTAAACAATGATGGCCAGTGGGTGTGCTTGTGGATGGGTGCCTGTCATTGCCCAGTTTTTCTTCTGCGGGGGACGTGAATTTATCTGGGATTCACGCCTGGGACCCCCTCATCCTTTCACGGGAGTCTTTCAGTGGCGAGCGCCCCATGGCTCTTACTGGCTTGACCCGTGGGATGGAGAGGGGTGGGAGATACAGAGAATAAATGGAAGGAAAGGGAGGAAAGGAAGGTTTAAAATAGAGAGCGTAGAGAAAAATACAAAACCAGACCCCCCACCCCCAAACAAGCCCCCTAGTAAGACAATTAGCACAACCATCAAGCACACGCACCACATTGAATCACATTCATGCGGACCGGTCCTTCTTTCACTCAGACGTGCACTGCACTCACCACTCTCACTTTCAGTATCCCCGAGACTTCTCGTGATTCTCCCAAATGGCGTCCGCTCGGACTGCCTCAGAGTAATGAGCTCGATTTTTTCCTCAGGCGCCAGATTTGATGGCAGGCTTCCTTCCTAGGGCCAAGACACTCGGACCCTAGGGCCAGGGCTGGTTACCTGGACTTTCACCTAGGTGCCAGGACTCGAACTCGGACTTCCTCACTCGGGGTTACTAACCCAAGACCAGACACGAGATGGCGACTCTCGCTTTATTCTGGATTTTACAGACACGAGGGGGCTACCCTTGAATTACACTGCCCTGTCCGGAGAAAAGAAACTCTGCAGGACGAGCCCCCAAAATGTTAAGGTCCGTGACTCGGTGGGTCTCTTCTGGAGAACAAATGCACAAGTATGGAGATGCAAAAATCAAGCAGAGTTTTATTAAACCAGCTAGCTGGGGCCGACCGTCCTTCCAAGACATGCAGGTCTGGTTAGAGCGATCGACCCTGAGGCAATTTCAGGTAAAGATTATATAGGCTCCCACAACCGTTACACAACAGCCTGTGTTTCTACAACCAATAGTTTCACAGCACGCATTTCACAAACCAATAACTTCAAGAAAAATGTTACAACTCCCCTCAGGTGTCCCAATCGGGGAGGGATGGGTGGTATGTGCCTGGCACAGCCCTTCCTTGTTATCTTGTGTAAGCAGACATGCCTACAGACCAGACAGGTCAGGTTATGGGGACTGTAGCACTTGCCCCATCTCCGGATGTCTGTGTCTCCAGTTGAGTTAATTGGTTACAAGCAGTAAACTCAGACAAGCAGTAAATTCAAACAAGCAGTAAAATTTCTCTTTCCCTAACACAGTTTACTTAGGGTTTAATTTGCTCATCTTTTTCTAAGTTTACGAGGTGAAAACTGCTCTCAATGAATTTAGATAGTTCCTCTTTTCCATTAAAGGCTAAATTTAAGGTAAATGCATTTTCTTCTAAGCACTGCTTTTGTTACATCATGCAGGTTTTGCTGAGTTGCATATCATTATTATTCCACTGGGAGTATTTTGTAATTTTCCTAGTGACTCCTTTGACCCATGGGCTATTTCAAATTGTGCTATTTCATGTCAAACATTTTAACACGCTACAGATAACCTTCTTTAATGTTTCCAGTTTAATTCCATTGTAGTTACTGAGCACATTGTGTAATGTTTTAGTTTTGAAATTGAAGAAATTTCTTTGATGGTCTATCACATCCCTTTTTGAAGAACTGTGTGCTCCTAAAGAGAACCTTTATTTTTCTGTTGTTGGATGTACTTTCATGGTTCTGGGAATCAAGCACAGGCCTTGCACATGCTGGGCAGGTTCTCTACCATTGGGCTACTGTGCCCATCCCTGATGTGTGCACTGTGACTCAACCGAGGGCCGTTGAGTCAAGTTGGTTCTTAGTTTTATTCTCCTATTCATTACCTTTCCTGATGTGTCTAATTGTTCTGCCTGTTACTGAGAGCTTTGAACCCCTGCTGTGACCACTTGCCTCTCCCTCTGCTTTTCTGGTTGTAGTTTTGTGCATTTTGAAGCTCTATCTCAGAGGTACAAATTCAGAATTTTCATGTCTTTCTGATCAAAGTGGCAGTTTTCTTACTAACAACAAGGGTCCTTTTTGATCCTCTAACCTTGCTGGGTACTGATAAGCCACCATGATTGCGTTTTCTGTGTTGGCTTGTTTGCACATCTTTTTCCATCATTTTACTCTGCTCTGTCTGCCTGTGTAGGTAAAACTGATCTCTTCTGGTCGCTGTTTACCTGGCTCTCACTTTTTAATGTTGCCCCTTTAATTGGAACAGTCTCTTCACATGTGATGTACTTACTGGTTTTAAGTTAACTATCCATCTTACTATTTTTTTTCCACTTTCTGTATCTGTGTTTTATTCCTGTTTCTCCTTTCCTGCCTTTCTTTCAAGGTAATGGAATGCTCTTTAGTATTCCATTTTGATTATTCTACTGGCCTTTTAGCTTTACATGTGTGTGTTGTTTGTGTTTGGCTTAATAAATACTCGGAAAGTTACAATATGAACTCTGAATTTATTGCAATATCTTCAGAGTAATATTGTACAACTTCATGTAACATATGAGAACCTTGCCCAGTAAAGCTCCATTTCCCATGACTTTACCCTCCATGCTGTTCTGGCACCTACCTTATGATATATTTTAGTATTTACCTATGAGATAAGACCTGTGATAAAATTGGATAATTTTTACTTTAACATTCTTTTTTCAAAAAAATTTTATTCTGTGTGTGTGTGTGTGTGTGTGTGTGTGTTCACTCACACGTGAATGAGTATGCTTGCATGTCACAACACCTATGTGAAGGTCCGAGGACAACTTTCTGGAGCTGGTTCTTTCCTGCCACCTTGTGGGTTCCAGGGATTGAATTCAGATCAGTTGGGCTTGGCAAGAAGAGCCCTTACCCACTAAGCAATCCTGCCAGCCCCACTTCATATTAGTTAGCCTTTCAAATAAGTCAAAGGAAGAACTTAAAGACATTATATTTTTCATATGTCACTTTATGTGTAATTACTAGTGTGCCTACATATTTGAGTTTCCAGACTCAATGTTGTTCCTCTCTGGCCTGATAGTCATAGTAATATTAATGTAAATATCTTCTGGTATCAGATTCTTACCATTTTAAGTGCTGAAATTTATTTCAGTCTTATTTGAGAGGAATATTTTTGCTTGAATTCTGAGTTGATAGTGTTTAATTCCTTTCAAACTTTAGTCTACTGACCTCTAGTACTCTCCCACCTCTTTCTCTCCACCCAGGACCACCACTTTCTTTTGACAGGGCCATGTGCTATGTAGCCCAGGTTGGCCTCAAAGTCCTTATCCTGTTGTTTCCATCTATTGGGTGCTCAAGTGGAGTCTAATATTTCTGATGAGAAGTTAGTAATGCTAGGTATAATGTTCCTTTACTGTTTCATCAGTTTGGGCTGTTGCAACAAATTATCATAGACTTGGCTTAAATCAGACATTTATTTCTCAGAGTTTGGGAGGTTGAAAAATCCAAGTTCTAAGGGCCCTGATGTCTGCTGTCTAGTGAAGACCTGTTTCTGGGTTGAGGGGGGTGGAAAGGGCAGGCTAAATGACCACAGGTGCCAACCCAGATTACTTTACCCAGCTAAAATATCGATTATAGTGGAGAGGGGAAGAAAAATCTTCCATGACATAAATAAGCTGAAAGAATTCATGTCTACAAAACAAGCACTTCAGAGAGTTCTTGAAGCAATAAAAAAGCTGAAGGAAAGACTATACCCAAGGGGTTACAGAAAAAAACTTAAGGTATAACTGTGGAAATACACAGCTATACCAAGCATATGAACAGAAAAATGATAGGAACCAATACATATCTTTCATTAATAACTTTAAATATCAATGGACTGAACTCCACAGTCAAAAGTCACAGACTAGTTAAATGGATTAAGAAACAAAACTGATCTTTTTGTTGTCTGCAAGAAACTCATCTCACTTTCAAGGACAGGCACTACCTTAAGGTGAAAGGATGGAAAAAATATAT
>NW_008360310.1:48596-55591 GCF_000622305.1 Nannospalax galili
CTTTGGTAGGCTAAGGTTGAGATCCTAGCAGACAGCCTTAGAGGGTGGCTTCTGACCTCCAGCTCTGACCTCAGCACACCACAAGAGAGTGCTGAGTTCTGGCCTCTCTCTGGCAGAGGGCCTGAGAATGTAGGGGACTGCCTCAGTATCCCCGATCCTGCCTCCACATGGTGGTGAGCTTCCCCTAATTACACCATACCATCCCCCTACCTGGATTTTGTGAGGCCCCTCTCAAGGCCCCAGGGCAGATCTGCCTTTGGTAGGCTAAGGTTGAGATCCTAGCAGACAGCCTGAGAGGGTGGGTTCGGACCTCCACTGGGATAGCTGCTCAGAGCTCAGCAGACCACCAGAGAGTGCCAAGTTCTGGCCCCCCTCTGGCCTCCCCCGGCATAGGGTTGACAACTCAGAGGACTGCCTGAGAGAGCCTGGATCCTGCCTCCACATGGTGAAGGTAGCCAGAGTGTACCTGACTGGAACCTGAATTGGGCTTCTATGGGTACCCCTGAATGGCTGATCTGAAGCCATCAGTTCCCTCCAAAATAAACCTGAGATAACCTGAACTCTGTACCACCAACTTTACATAACCAATAAAGAAAGGATCTAGGCACCCCAATAATACAAAGAAAATCATACCTCAACTTAATTCTCATATCAGAATCATAACAAAAGAAATTCACATGCCAAAACCACAACGAAAGAATAATAAAATGGAAAGCCAAAACACTATGTCCCCACCAAAGACCTCCAATCCTGTAGAAGAGTTCTACAAGGAGAGCCCCCTAGAGACAACCCAAGATACTGAATTTAAAAAGAACAATCATAAACATGATCAAGAAATTCAATGAATTTAAAGAACACATGAACAAAGAGCTAAAAGAAGATAGGGATACACTTCTGAATGAGTTCGAAAAACAGATAAAAATATTGAAGAAAACTCAGTCAGAAATGAGGAAGGAAGTGCAAAACTCAAGAAGCCAACAGGGAAAAAGAAAGCCTCACAACTAGAGTGAAAGAAATGGAAAACAGAATATCAACACTGATGGATAAAGTTGAAGAATTAGACCACTCAAGCAAAGAGGATGGAAAATTTAAAAAGCACAGGAATGGAATATGCAAGAGATATGGTACACCCTGAAAAGACCCAATCTACAGATCATAGGAATAGAGGAAGGAGAAGAATTTCAGGATAATGGTGTTGACCAGATCTTAAACAGAATTGTAAAAGAGAATTTGCAGAAATTAAGGAAAGACATCCCCATACAAATACAGGAATTACATAGAACACCAAATAGACAGAATCAGAAAAGAAACTCCTCACGACACACCATAGTAAAAATACTAAATGTACAGAACAAAGAATACTGAAAGCAGCAAAAGAAAAACAAGTCACGTACAAAGGCATGCCCATCAGAATTACAGCTGACTAATCAATGTAAACTATGAAAGCCAGAAGAGCCTGGACCAAGGTATTTCCAGTTCTACATGACAATAGATGCCTGCCCAGAATACCCATCAAAAATGTCTATGATAGTGAGGGAGAAAGACAAATCTTCCATGACATGAACAGCCTGTAATAATACATGCCCACAAAACCAGCCCTTCAAACAATACTTAAAGCAATACAGAGAGCAGAGAGAGAAGCAACTATACCCTAGAGGCAACGAAAGAAAATAAACAAAGATATAACCTAGGAAACAAAAAAACTACACAGAGAACACAAACAGCAATCAAAATGATGGCAACCAATACACACCTTTCAGTAATAACCTTAAATATCAGTCAGCTGAACTCCCCAGTCGAAAGACACAGGCTAAGCGAATGGATTAAGAAATAAGATTTATGTCTTTACTGTCTACAAGAAACCCATCTCACCTTCAAGAACAGGCACTACCTTAAAGTAAAAGGATGGAAAAGAATATTCCAAGCAAATGGCACTAAGAAACAAGCAGGGTTTGCAATTCTAATATCTGAAAAAATAGACTTCAGAGTAAAACTAATCAAAAGAGATAAAGAGGGTCACTTCATTCTGATCAAAGGAACAGGTAACCAAGAAGATATTACAATCCTTAACATATGCACCAAATTCTGGTGCACCCAAATTCATAAAACCAACACTATAGGACTTTAAGACACAGATTAACCCCAATTCAGTAATAGTAGGGGACTTCAATACTCCACTGTCTCCATTAGACATATCAACTAGGTACAGAGTAAACAGAGAGACATCTGAATTAAATGATACCATACATCAAATGGACCTAACAGACATCTTTTGATTATTCCACCCAAACAACAAAGAATACACTTTGTACTCAGCACTTCATGGAACTTTTTCAAAAATTGACCACATACTGGGCCTCAAAACAAACCTCAACAAATACAAAAATCTTGAAATAATTCCATACATTCTATCAGACCACAAAGCAAAAAAGCTCAAATCAACACTGGACAAAGCCCTAGTCACTATACAGACTTGTGGCAATTGAACAACACACTCCTAAACAATAAATGGGGCAAAGGAGAAATTAAGAAAGAAATAAAAGAATTCCTGGAATTCAATGAAAAGGACACTACAACACAACACAGCCTCTGGGACACATTAAAAGCAGTCCTAAGAGGGAAGTTTATAGCTCTAAGAGCCTACGATAAAAAAATTAGAAAGAGCCCAAATAAATGACCTAACACTGCAACTCAGAAATAACAAAAATCAGAGCAGGAACTAATGAAATAGAAACATAGAAAACAATACAAAGAATCAATTAATCTAAGGGCTGGTTCTTTGAAAAAATAAATAAGCTAGACAGATCATTAGCCCAGTTAACTAAAAGAAAGAGCAAATCTAAATCAACAAAATCAGAGATGAAAGGGGAAACATCACAACAGACACCCAAAAGATCAAAACCATTATATGGGAATATTATAAAAACCTATACACTACTAAATCTGAAAGTATAAAAGAAATGGATGTATATCTGAAATCATGGGAACCTCCAAAGTTAAACCAAGAAGAGATCAACAGTTTAAACAGACCCATAACATATAAGGAAATTGAAACAGTACTACAAAGCCTCCCAAATAAAAGAAGCCCAGGCCCAGATGGATTTACAGCAGAATTCTACAAGACATTTAAAGAAGACATCCAACCAATACTACTTAAATTATTCAAAATGATAGAAACAGAGGGAGAAATCCCAATTCCTTCTATGAAGCCAGCATCACTCTAATACCAAACTGGGTAAAGATACAACCAAAAAAAGAAAACTATAGACCCATATCTTTAATGAACATAGATGCAAAATTTCTCAACAGAATACTTGCAAACCACATACAGATATGCATCAAAAAGATCATTCACCATGATCAAGTAGGCTTTATCCCTGAGATGCAGTGATGGTTCAGTATACATAAGTCAATAAACATCATTTATCGTAAAAATGGACTCAAAGACAAAAACCACATTGTCATCTCAATAGACACAGAAAAAGACTTGACAAAATTCAGCATGCATTTGTGTTCAAAGTCCTAGAGGGAATTGAAGTAGAAGGAACATATCTCAACTTAGTTAAAGCTATATACAACAAACCCACAGCCAATATCATTCTAAGTGGAAAAAAATGGAAGCATTCCCATTAAAATCAGAAACCAGACAACAATGTCCACTATCTCCTCTCCTTTTCAACATAGTACTTGAAACTCTTGCTAGAGCAATAAGACAGGAGAAGGAAATTAAAGGAGTACTAATTGGAAAAGAAGAGGGTCAAACTATCACTTTTTGCAGATGATATGATCCTATACCTAAGAGATCCCAAAAGTTCCACCAGAAAACTCCTAGAACTGATCAACACTTTCAGTATAGTAGCCTTTCTATATACCAGTAACAAGCAATTGGAGAAAGAATATAGGGAAATGCTGTCATTCACAATTGCTGCAAGAAAATTTAAAAATCTTGGAATAAATCTGACCAAAGACACCAAAGATCTCTACAGTGAAAAATTTAATTGGTTAAAGAGATTGAGGAAGACACCAGGAGATGGAAGGACCGCCCATGCCCATTCATGGATTGGAAGAATTAATTTTGTTAAAATGACCATCCTACCAAAAGCAATATATAGATTCCATGCAATCCCAATCAAAATCCCCATGATGTACTTCAGAGAATTAGAAAAATCCATCCTTAAATTCATATGGAGGCACAAAAGACCCCAGTTAGCCAAGCAACCCTGAGCACGAAGAGCAACGCTGGGGGGATTACTATACCAGATCTCAAAGTATACTACAGAGCCATAGTCATAAAAGCAGCATGATACTGGCACAAAAACAGACACATAGATCAATTGAACATCATTGAATATCCAACCCTGAGTACATGCAATTTCAGCCACCTGATATTTGACAAAGGTGCCAAGAACACACAATGGAGGAAAGACAGCATCTTCAACAAATGGTGCTGGCAAAACTGGATCTCCACCTGTAGAAGAATGAAACTAGATCCTTATCTTTCGCCTTGCACAAAAGTCAACTCCAAATAGATGAAAGACCTCAGTGTGAAACTAGAAACCCTGAAACTATTTGAAGAAAATATTGGCAGTAACTTACAGGATATATGTATAGGAAAGGATTTTCTAAATCAGAAGTTGCTCAGGAATTAAGATCAGCAATCAACAAGTGGGACCTCATTAAACTAAAAAGCTACTGTACAGCAGAAGAAACAATCAAAAAAGTAAAGCTAAAACCCAAAGAATGGGAAAAAATCTTCACCAGTGACACATCTGACAGAGGTTTAACATCCAGAATATATAAAGAACACAACAAAAAATTGTGAAGCCAAAATGACCCAATTAAAAGATGGGCTAAAGATTTAAACAGAGATTTCTGAAAGAACGAAATAAAAATGGCTAAGAAACATCGCAAAAGTGTTCAATATCATTAGTAATTAGAGAAATGCAAATTAAAAACCACCCTAAGGTATTACCTTAACCCAGTCACACTGGCTAGGATCAAGAGAACAAATAATACCAAATGCTGGCGAGGATATAGAGAAAAGGGAACGCTCATTCACTGCTGATGGGATTGCAAACTCATGCAGCCTCTATGGAAAACAGTGTGGAGAACTCTTAAAAAACAAAAACTGAACCTACAATATGATGCGGTTTTACCACTCCTCAGCATATACCCAAAGGACTCATCGTATTGTAGAGACACTTGTACAACCATGTTTGTTCCTGCTGTCTTCACAATAGCTGAGAGGTGGAAGTACCTAAGTGTCCCTCAACTGATGAGTGGTTAACAAAAATGTAGTATATTTACACAATGGAGTTCTATTCAGCAGTAAAGAAAGATGAAATAATGAAATTTGCAGGTAAATGGATGGATCTAGAAACTGTTATACTAAGTGAAGTAACAGATTCAGAAAAACAAACGATGTATGTTCTCCTTATATGTATCTCCTAGTACCAAATCCTTTTAAATTTCAGGTCCTTTTAATAAGATGATGCTATACAGCTGTCTCTTCTGCATGAAATAACTACCATCATCATGACTTGGGCTGAGCCTGATCATTATCCATAGTCACAACTGGGCTTGTTGATGGTTGTGCTCATTCATTAAAGGAGTGCCATGCGGGGTCACTGGACCCTCAACTGAGTATCTGGCCACTCTTCCCAGCCAACTAGTCCAGCCTTGGAAGAATAAAGAAAAATGAGGAAGAACCCAATACAGGGATGCAATAGATTTGGAAGCCCTTGTCAAGGAACTCAAATGGACTCTCATATGAACATTTGAAAATTGCGCTGTTCTACTTTTTTCTAGTTCCCTGTCTAGAACTTGTAATGCTAATTACTCCTGCCTTTACTTCTTCATATTCTCCTTGATTCAAGGACTTTCTTTTCCCCTTAGAGACAAGAGTTATGCAATTTGGGAGTCTTTTAGATAGACCCACTGAAGGGGTACTCCAATTGAATCACCCTGCGTCCCTGTTCAGCATGGAAGGAGCAAGAGTGGTCTGCATCCCGATTCCCTATTGGCACCTTGGGTAACCCCTTCAGAAGATGGCATGATAAAAATAAGAGGTAGGAATTGGCTAGGCAGTTAGGGTAAAAAGACCCCAAAGAAATGTAGCCAGTTTCTTGGCGAAAAGTCAAAATGTCCTTGGGCCTGTTAGCAACATACTCTGTTCCAAAGACCAAAAATGTCAAAAGCATTTGGGAGCTTGTATCTAATCCTTAAAAGATTTTAGGATTACCTCTTCAGAGGGGGGAATGTTGGAGGGAGGGAGTGGGCGTGGATTTGATCAAAACATATGCATGTATGAAATTCTCAATAAAGTTTTTGTAAAAAATTAGAAAAGGGAAAAAGCTAACATTGAAATTCTAATATCTGACAAAATAGACTTTAAACTAAAACTAATCAGAAGAGATAAAGAGGGCCACTTCATTCTGATCAAAGGAAGACTAGACCAAGAAGATGTTACAATCATAAACATATATTCACCAAACTCTGGTGCACCCAACTTCATAAAAATAGTACTACAGGACTTTAAGACCCAGATTAATCCCAACTCATTAATAGTAGGGGTCTTCAATACCCCATTGTCTCCATTAGATAGGTCAGCAAGACAGAGAATTCACAGAGAGACATCCGAATTAAACAATACCATACATCAAATGGGCCTGACAGACATCTACTGAATACTCCATCCAAGCACCAAAGAATATACTTTCTATTTAGCACCCCATTGAACTTTCTCCAGATTTGACCATATACTGGGGCACAAAACAAACCTCAACAGATACAAAAAGATTGAAATAATTCCATGGATTCTATGAGAC
This sequence comes from Nannospalax galili, assembly GCF_000622305.1. NCBI lineage: Eukaryota > Metazoa > Chordata > Mammalia > Rodentia > Spalacidae > Nannospalax > Nannospalax galili. The sequence goes on from NW_008360310.1 coordinate 55,424, forward strand.
CACAAGGCAATAAAGCTTAAAATGAACACCAGAAGAAACCCTAGTAACATGAACACATGGAGATTAGACAATACACTCTTGAATAATGAATGGGTCAAAGGAGAAATTAAGAAAGAAATAAAAGTATTCCTGGAAGTAAATGAAAAGGACAATATAACACAACAAAAC
>NW_008360310.1:55676-57039 GCF_000622305.1 Nannospalax galili
AGCAACAACAAATGAAACCCAAACCCAGCAGACAAGAAGAAATAACAAAAATCAGGGCAGAAATTAATGAAATTGAAACAAAGAAACAATACAAAGAATCAACAATTCCAAGAGCTGGTTCTTTGAAAAGATAAATAAGATTGACAGACCACTAGTGCAGTTAACCCAAAGAAAGAAAGAGCACCTCCAAATCAACAAAATCTGAGATGAAAGGGGAAACATCACAACAGAAACGAAAAAGATGCAGGATATTATAAGGGAATACTTTAAAAACCTATACACTACAATATTTGAAAACCTAAAAGAAATGGACCAGTATCTAAAAGCATGGGAACCACCAAAACAAAACCATGAAGAGAGTAATAGCTTAAACACATCCATACAACATAAGAAAATCGAAACAGTAATACAAAACCTCCCAACTAAAAAAAGCCCAGGACCATGCCCAGATGGAGTCACATCAGAATTCTCCCAGATATTCAAAGAAAATCTACAACGAATACTGCTTAAATTATTCAAAAAGATAGAAACAGAGGGAGAATTCCCAAACTCCTTCTATGATGTCAGTATCACTCTAGTACCAAAACCAGATAAAGACACAACAAAAAAGCAAACTATAGACTAATGAACAGAGATGCAAAAATATTCAACAAAATACTTACAAACCACACAAACAGACATCAAAAAGATCATCCACCACAGTCGAGTAGGCTTTACTCCAGAGACGCATGGATGATTCAACATACATAGGTTAACATATATAATAAATCATATAAATGGTCTTAACGACAAGAACCACATAGTCATCTCAATATATGCAGAGAGAGCCTTTGACAAAATTTCACATGGATCTATGTTCAAAGTCCTAGAGGGAATTGAACTGGAGGGAACATACCTCAACATAATTAAAGCCATATACAACAAATCCACAGCCAATATTCTAAATAGAGAAAAACTGGAAGCATTCCCAATAAAATCAGGAACCAGACAAGGCTGTCCACTATCTCCACTCCTTTTTAACATAATGATTGAAACTCTTGGAAGAGCAACAAGACAAGAGAAGGAAATTAAAGGAGTGATATTTGGAAAAGAAGAGATCAAATTATCCGTTTTGCAGACAATATGATATTATGTCTAAGACACAAAAAGTCCACCAGAAAACTCCTAGAAATTATTAACACTTTCAGTAAAGTGGCAGGTTATAAAATGAATCTACAAAATTCTGTAGGCTTTCTATATACTAATAACAAGCAATCAGAGAAAGAGTACATGGAAACATTCACTTTCACAATACCTGCAAAAAAATAATAATAAAATATCTCAGAATAAACCTGACCAAAGACATTAAAGACCTCTACAATGA
>NW_008360310.1:57162-60295 GCF_000622305.1 Nannospalax galili
AATATTGTGAAAATGACCATCCTACCAAAAGCCATTTATAGATTCAGTGCAATGCCAATCAAAATCCCCATGGCATTCTTCACAGAATTGGAAAAAAAATTCCTAAGATTCACATGGAAGCAAAAGAGACCTCAGATAGCCAAAGCATCCCTGAGCACTAAGAGCAATTCTTGGGGAATTACTATACCAGATTTTAAACTGTATTACAGAGCTGTCATCATAAAAACAACGTGGTACTGGCACAAAAATAAACCTGTAGATCAATGGAACAAAATTGAAGACCCAAATATGAGTACACGCTATTTCAGCCACCTGTATTTGACAAAGGAGCCAAGAACATTCAGGAACATCCTGGAGGAAAGTCAGAATGTTCAGGAAATGGTGCTGGCAAAACTGGATCTACACCTGTAGAATGAAACTAAATCCCTATCTTTCACCTTGCACAAAAGTCAACTCCAAATGGATCAAAGACCTCAATATGAAGCCTGAAACTCTGAAACTGTTAGAGGAAAATATTGGCAATAACCTACAAGATATAGGTGTAGGAAAGGATTTTCTAAACCGGATATCAATCTTGACTCAGGAAACAAGGTCAAGAATCAACAAATGGGACCTCATTAAACTTAAAAAGCTTCTGTACATCAAAAGAAGTAACCAAGGAAGTAAAAAGAAAACCCACAGAATGGGAGAAAATCTTTACCAGCGACACATCTGACAGAGGTTTAACATCCAGATTATATAATGAACTCAAAAACAAAAAATCAAGGAAGTAACCCAGTTAAAAGATGGGCTAAGGAGCTGAACAAAGAGTTCTCAAAAGAAGAAATAAAGATGGTTAAGAAGCATCTTAAAAGGTGTTCATCTTTAGTAATTAGGGAAATGCAAATTAGAACCACTTCAAGATTTCATCTTACACCAGTCAGACTGGCTAAGATCAAGAGAACAAATGATACCAAATGTTGGAGGGGATGTGGGGAAAGGGTAACATTCATCCACTGCTAGTGGGATTGCAAACTCGTACAACCCCTATGTAAAGCAGTGTGGAGAACCCTTTAAAAACTACAAATGAACCTACCATTTGACCCAGTTATACCACTCCTTGTCATATACCCAAAGAACTCATCCTATCACAGAGACACTTGTACATCCATGTTTGTTGCTGCTCTTTTCACAATAGCTAAGAGATGGAAGCAACCTAGGTGTCCCTCAATTGATGAGTGGATAATGAAAATGTGGTTCATTTATACGATGGAGTTTTACTCAGCAGTAAAGAAAGATGAAATCATGAAGTTTGCAGGTAAATGAATGGAACTAGAAACTGTTATATTAAGTGAAGTAACAGAGACTCAGGAAAAAAACAAAAACAAAAAAATGTTTTTTGTATGTTCTCCCTCATGTGGATCCTAGCACCAAATCTTTGTCAGTATGTAACCAGACATAACTACAGGAACCAGGATAATGAAAAGGAACCAGGGAGATAAAGGAAAAGAAAGAATATGAAAGAAAAGAACAATAGGAAACAGGCATTAATAAGGGAGGTGTGGCTACAATGGGGTTATTTTAAGGGGGGGGGAAGGTTATACAAGGAGCCTTGGAGATAAAGGGAAAGAAGGAGCTCAAGAGAGGTGGGACCATAGGAGAAGTGTTGTATTAAGAGAGAAATGGGAAAAATGGGGGCACGTTAAATGGGGAAACCACAGTAAAATGGTTAGACAATGCGACAGATAAATAATGGCTAGCTTGTTTTAAGAAAACTGGAGGGAACCATATTAATTGAACAACCTACTGACAAATTATACATACAACTAACTTGAGGAATGTAATAGATATCCAGGCAAGGTTTATCTGAGAACATTTGGTCTTTGCCCATGCTTTATCTACAGGACATGGTAATTAAAAGTACCAGACTGGTGGAACTAACCTTCTTGGTTCTTTAACAGCAATACTTTGAGGCCTGTGCTAATTTGGTCAGAGGGACATAATGGACAGTTTTTGCTCCTTCTCCTCCTAGGTCGACTAAGTTCCAGGGGACTATGGGCATTTCTCAAAATGTCCTGTGACTATGGTGAGTCACCTGTCCTCTTGATCAAGGAGGCCTGGAGACTCCACGACATGGACTTGAACCAGTGTCAAGTCTACGAAGAGGAGGGTCAACACAGAGGAAACATTTCCCCCATGCTTCCAAGTGAAGCCAGCCACAGTCGAGTAGAACCTTTGACTTATCTTCAGAGATGGAACTGGTAAAAGAAAGGAGCCACGGATTCCTCCCAAGCCCATGTAACCCCTGAGGAACAAATCCTTAAATGGCCTTAAGAGTAAAAATAAATTGGTTTATCTGGACCAACTGTATGGTCTTAAACACCCAAAAGGAAAGTATAACTGAAGATTAAAGGTGTCAACATAATTCTTTAAGAGTCCATATGTACAGCTAAAGGCTACGTAACAAGAAACAATGCCAGACAGGAGATACCATCCTTTGAGTTGTTGGTCAGGGTGGCCCAAGAGACTCCCAGACAGTAAACCAGCATAGAACTGGGAAAATGAACTGCAGACCCCAATCTTATCTAAAGGAATGTTGGAAACTCATTGCTGTGAGATGAGGAAGAACTGATCTTCCTAAAACAAGGAACTCTAGATAGGCTGATGAAATTCAATGGATGGACAAACACTATGAACGGCTGGGGGCACTGAATACACAGTGGATGGTAACAGGGATGACAGATTATATGGGCTCCGTTTGGGGGGTGGCTATGGGAGGGTGCCATTTGGGATGTGGTTATATAGATGAGTAAGATTGGGATGTTCTGTATGAAATACAAAAAATCAAATAAAAAGTGAGTTATATTTGAGGAAGAAGCATAAAAATTTACTTAATGTTAATTAGTAGAGGTGAAAAAAATTACCATTGAAATCTACCTGATGACTTTATATCCATACTCAGGTGCCAAGGATCCAGTTGTAACTGACTGTGACTAGTAATAATCAGATACATAGAGATAAGAGATGCATGTACAAACATCTAAGTGTTAATAGCATTAAAAATGGCTGACCAGATTCACCAGAAGGACAAGTAGTGGGGAATGGCTGGGGGTGCCAACAACACAGCAGACAGTAGCAGGGATATCAGAGTATA
>NW_008360310.1:60451-62671 GCF_000622305.1 Nannospalax galili
ATATTTGAGGAGGAAGCATGGAAATTTGCATCATGCTAATTAGTATAGGTGATAAACAATACCATTGAAATCTGCCCAATGACTTTATAGATATACACAGGCGCCAAGGATCCAAGTGCAACCGATTATGACTAGTAATAATCAGATACATACAGATTAGAGATGCATGCACCAACATCTCAGTGTTAGTAGCAAAAACACTGAGTCTGTCTTCAAGGAACAATATATTCTAAAATGAAATGGAGATCTTTTTTAAAGGTTAAAAACTTATCCAATTTTATGTCTTACAGGGCTTATACTGAGTTCAATAATATATAACTATATTAATTCCAACTGTGATCCTAGAAACTTGCATCCACTTGTGTTGCTCTGGAGTGTGTTACTGTGTAGGGGTTCACCCCAAGGTCCCACCCCGGAGGGACCTGCCGCGATGGGAGTCAGAGAAAGGTGAGTGCACTGTCTGCCCATTTCGCCAGCCCTCCTCGCTGAGGACAATCAGACGCGACAGGGAGTCTTGTCAAGCAGGAACTCATTTGTTGCAGTGTCACAGAGCTTATATAGGCAAAAACTGCAGTTTGGAAATCCCCTCAGAAACCCCCTCCCCTGAATGTACCCAATCAGCTTAAAGGTCAACCTGCCACATGGGCAGGGTCCCATAGGCGCCCACGTTGATCACGCGCTGATCACGCACCGCCCAGGGGTGGGGAAGGACTGGCATCCAATCCGATGATCTTCAGGACAGGTCAGGCCATGCCCTGCTTACTTCTCTAGGCACCATCTTGGCAAGGCGTGGCCTTTAGGTCCCCACATCTCCTTTTTCTTTTCTTTAACAGGCTAATCACGGCCTACCCATCAGGCGATGCTCTATGGATAGGTGGCTAGCCCCTTTCCATGTGCCGAGCATCCCAGCCTGTCTTCGGTTGTCTCCTTCCTGGCTAAGCCTTGCCCATCATTGGTCAGTGCACCTGGCCATGTGCACTTCCTGTCTTAGGAGTACCTGCCAGAAGGAGATCTTACCCGTTGTTGGCATGGGATGCTTAGATCTTAGGTGAGGGCCATGACATGGGAGGTGCCAGTCTGTGACAAAAAGGAAAGGAGAAGAAGGAAGGGGCTGACCTATGGAGCTGAGGGTCTGGCTGACGAGCACTCAACAACATGAGGTCCTGTGGAAACAAAACTTTTGGAGGCAAAAGTTATTTAATGAGTCTTGTTGGTCTTCTGGAGTTTCTCCATCAGGTCCAGGAGGATCAATGTCAGGATCATGAGCACGATCGTCAAGGTGCCTATCAGCACGAAGACCAAGAGTCCAGTTCACCCAGGTCAGGGCATTTTCCTGTCAAGACAAAAAAGTGAGAGATCTTCTCAAAGGCACTTAGGCCCATGGGTTTTATTTTATGGTTTCCTTTTCTTCTTTTTTCTCTTTTGCGGGTAGCAGTTAGTACCCTGCTGAGCCTATTGCACAACCACCACTCCTTTTTTTTTCCTTATTTGTCTTCTTAGGTGGTGGACTCTGTTTACTCAGAGTCATCTTCTTCCTGACAATAAAATTTGAGGTCTGTAGTGGGTACCCATATTGGTCTTGGATCCCCTATGGGGAACACACACCCAAACCCTCACCCCACAGTTAACAGAGGATCTGGCCCTCTCCACTGTCCCATTAAGGGATCGTTCCATTTTACTCGTACCTCTGGCCTCTGTTCCTGGTGGCCCCAATGTTTTTGGAATCGTAATTCCAACTGATTTTTTTTTTTTAAATTACAAGGCCTAATTGTTGGTGGGGACTTATTCCCCCTTTTTGTTTTTGTAATTGTGTTTTTAGATATTGATGATTGATGTTGGACTCCCCATTGTTCCCCGTGTTAGAAAGAAGCCCTGCAAGCTCTTGCTAACAAAGCAGTGTCCATTATCAGTTTTAACCTGTTGACCCAAAACATATTTTAACTTCCCAAATGGTGAGTAGTGTGTGACATCTGTTTGCCACAAGACATTGGGTTTAAGTCCTCTATGACTAACCCCTGCTCACTGCAGGGGCGGCACCTGCAAATAGGGTTGGCATTACTTGCAGGCACACACAGTTCTCTTTAAGTCCTTAATAGGAATTTGTGAGTAAAGTCATGTAGGTATAATTTTTGTAAACTGGTTAGTATTAGGTAAGACTTTATATCCAACTGTGGCTTTAGAGGGCTAACCCCATCCAGGAATAGCCTGGTTCCCAATACT
>NW_008360310.1:62822-81406 GCF_000622305.1 Nannospalax galili
TATATATATATCTGGCATACGGGGTCCAAAAGAGCTCATACATAGCCCTGACAAAACACTGGGCTATTGGCCATGCCCTGGGGAAGGATGGTCCACTCATATAAAAGACAAATTTTTCACAGTCTGAGGGGTGCAGTGGAATGGAAAAAAAGCAATCCTTGATGTCTGTAACCATAAGATGCAACTCAGCAGGGATAGCAGGGATCCAGGGCAACCCCTTTAAGGGGGTCCCAACTGGAACCATCCAGGCATTGATCTTTCTTGCAACATTCTCCGTGCGCCCAAAGATTTTTTGATGATGAAAACTGGAGAATTCCAGGGACTCATATAGGGCCTAAGATGGCCTTGCTCCACCTGTTCCTGGACAATTTGTCTCAAGGCCTGTAACTTAAATTTGGGCAGTGGCCACTGCTCCACCCACACTGGCAGTCGGGGTGTCCATTGGATGGATGGCACTTGGGGGGCAGTGGCCCTTGGGATTGGGGGTGCACCTGTGGCATTCTGGGAGTCCCCCAAAACGCTCGAGCATGCTCACCTTCCCAAAGGTCATCATGGCAGTGGTGATAAATGCCTGGGCTTCCCCCAGAACATCTTGTCCAAGAAGATTGGCAAACAGCCCAGAGGCCACCAAGTGGCGCACCTTCCCCTGGGCCCCATCCTCATCCTGCCAGCTGAGCCAATCCCTAGTTTCCTCAGACCTAACATTTCCCCCTACCCCCATATCTGGGGTCCTGGGACTAGGCTCCAATCTGGGGGGACTTCCTCCCTTCTCAGCACCATCCTATCTGCTCCTGTATCTAAGAGACAGTGGAACCTCTTCCCTGTATAATGATATCTATCTTTGGCCTTAGCCCTGAAACTATTGGGACAGTCCAATTGGCTCTGGGCTTAGGGGACCCAGCCAATGCCAAGGCATGAGCCTGATTAGGTCCCAACACTGGGCTCCTTTTCTCGCCTCCTTGGTATAACAGGGCTGGAGGATGCCCCATATCTAGTTTAAAGGCTTCCCCTCTACATCAAATTTGGACCTACACTCCTTCTGCCAATGATAACCTTTGCGGCACTGCAGACAGGGGGTGGTTGGGGCTCTTCCTCCCCCCGGCCCCCATTGCGGGCCCTAGCCTTGCCTTCTTTTTTGGGCATTCCCTCTTGAAATGTCTGGTCTGTCCACACCCAAAACATTGTCCTGTACCCCTTGTGGGGGGTCCGCCATACCTCCCTCCACACCAGCTCAGGCCTGTGAAGGCCTGGGTCAATGCTGTGGTCAATGCTTCAGTTTGTGCCTGCAAAGCAGCAGTCATAGTCTGTGTCTGATGGGCTTGTGTCCCCACGTCCCTAGAGGCAATTATCCATTGACTGATGGATCTCTGAGACCAGTGCAAGCCAATTTGTAATCTCCCGTCATGCCCTCCCATACCAGGAGTTTAGCGAACTGTTCCCTCAGTGGTTCAGGCGGAAGCTTACGCCTGAGGCTTTTCTTCACCCTATCTATAAATGTTGGCAGGTCCTTGCCAGGCTTTTGATTAATTCCAGCAATTGGTGCCTTTGAGGGCCCCTCATCCAGCTTCCTCCAGGCAGCTAGTCCAAGAACACGGACATGATCAGTATAGGGGGCGGGAATGGCTGCCTGTTGGGTACCAGTGGAATACTGGTCAGCAGTGCCAGACAGCATCCCAAACGTTATGGGGATGGGAGGGTTGGCAGTTTGATTTCTCTCTGCCTGTAGGCGGCACTCCTCCCTATAGAGGGCACACCACTTAATCATTGCCTCTTTTCTTTCATCCTCAAACTTCCCCCAGTCAGTGAAAGCACCAGATAGATCAGGTGGACCTGTTGCTGGCACTGTGGGCTCATAATCCTCTGGTCTGGAATACGCCTTGAGGGCTGACATCGTGGGGTAAAACCCAAGTGGTGGGTCAACCCTGGACTGAATCTCTCTCTGGCGCACTAGCTGCTCCACCCGAGACCAAGTCTCCCAGTCAAATTCGTGGAAGTGATCCAGGGAGCCAAATGGATCACAGCATCCCAGACCTTAAGGGCATTCTGGTCCGAGATCTCCAATCCCCTGCTTTTTAGCATGTATCTCAGTGCTTTAAGCTCTGGGTCCTCAACTTTGCTGATTGTGTTACCCATCTTTTTGGGTCTCACCTCAGAGCTCACTTGGCCCTGACTGATATAGGCCCTCTCTTTGGGCCCCACGTTGGGCGCCAGTTGTGGGGGCCCACCCCCCCCCAAGGTCCCGCCCCGGAGGGACCTGCCACAATGAGGGTCAGAGAAAGGTGAGTGCGCTGTCCGCCCGTTGCGCCAGCCCTCCTCACTGAGGACAATCAGACGTGACAGGGAGTCTTGTCAAGCAGGAACTCATTTATTGCAGGTGTCACAGAGCTTATATAGGCAAAAACCAGTTTGGAAATCCCCTCGGAAACCCCCTCCCCTGAATGCACCCAATCAGCTTAAAGGTCAACCTGCCACATGGGCAGGGTCCCATAGGCGTCCATGTTGATCACGTACTGATCATGCACCGCTCAGGGGTGCGGTAGGACTGGCATCCAATCCGATGATCTTCAGGACAGGTCAGGCCGCGCCCTGCTTACTTCCTCTAGGTGCCATCTTGGCAAAGCGGGGCCTTTAGGTCCCCACATTATTGAATATGTTAAAGCTGTAGTGAAACGCTTCTAATCATGTAGTTATTAAAATTTTTTAAAGTATAATGATTAAAAAAATAATTCTTCAAAACATAAAAATTTGCTCCTTAATAATTAGTAGATGTGAAAAACATTTTCATTGAAATCTACCTGATGACTTTATATCCATGCTCAGATGCCAAGCAGCTCAGAAAATAACCAACTGTGACTAGTAATAATTGATATGTAGAGATTAGAAATGCATGTGCAAATATCTTAATGTCAATTGCATTAAAAATGAAGTTTTCTACATGAAACTCTGTATTTTAATAATGAAATGGAGATCTTTTCTTAAAGCTTAAGAGCTCATTTAATTTTATGTCTTATAGGGTTTATACTGAGTACAATACTGTATAACTGTAATAATTCAAGTGTAAACCTAAAAATGTACAGCCAATTTTGTAAGAGATGCAGCCTAGCTCAGAAAATTGTTACTGAATATGTCAATGCTGATGTAATGAAATTCTTCTTCTAAGTATGTGGTTATTAAATAATTTTTTAAATGAGTTTTTCTGTATGAAACATTTTAAAATGAAATGGAGATCTTTTTTAAAGGTTATAACCTCATTCAATTTTATGTCTTATAGAGTTTATACTGAGTTCAATATTGTATAACTGTATTAATTCAACTGTGAACCTAAAAATTTACAATTTTGGAAGAGATGTATCTTTGCTCTAGAAATTGTTATTGAATATTAATGCTGTAATGAAATGCTTCTTTTAATCATGTGGTCATTAAATAAATCATTAAAAAAAAAACATTTCTCCAAGGCTTCAGTTTCCCTGTGCGTGAGTGTGGTAGGAAGCTGGCCTTGAATTTGTGTGGAAATTGGCCAGAAAGACTATGCCTGTATTGTAAAAATTGTTCATGAAAGGTATGTAAATCAAACTATGTTAAATAAGCCTGGGACATTCATTCAGATGGATTCATTTGGTCTTAATGAGGCAGCATAATGTTTTTTTAAATTTTTTATTATTTTTTTACACCCACTTCCCAAATACCACCCTCCCGTAGCTTCCCTCCCCCCACTAGAGCCCCCACACTCTGACATCCCTGCTACTGTCTGCCATGCTGTCAGCACCCCCAGCCATTCCCCACTACTTGCCCTTCTGGTGAATCTAGTCAGCCTATCTAGAGGTCTTTGTTTTAGGAGGGTCAAATGGACTTGAACCAGTATCCAGTCTACAAGGAGGAGAGTCAACACAGAGGAATCATGTCCTCCATGCTTTCAAGCAAAGCCAACCATGGTCAAGCAGGGCCTTTGACTTATCTTCACATAGGCGGAACTGGTAAAAGAAAAGAAAGGAGCCAGGAGCGCCTCCCAAGCCCATGTGACCCCTGGGGAACAGATCCTCAAATGACCTTAAGAGTAAAAATAAATTGGTTTATCTGGACCAATTGTATGGCTTTAAATACCCAAAAGGAAAGTATAACCAAAGATTAAAGGGGCCAATATAATTTCTTAAGAGCATAATGCTTCTTATAAGCAGAAGTGTTCCAGTATGCATGGTTTGAAGTGTGCACACTTCTGCTAGGATTCAAGTAAAATAAACTTCTGTCCCTAGGGGATAATTCTCAACATTTCTTTCTATTGCTTTCAACCGGTCAAGCTCACAGACCAAGCTGCTTTTCATAGAACATGGCAGGTGTATGTTACATATACTAAGTTGGCTTATTTCTAGGTTTGGAGACATTGCACGTGCACATAGGGCTGAACTTGGAAAGTGCTGACCTGTGAGGCAATCCCCTGTACCTTCATCTTTTTGTAATTCAATATTAAGTGCTTACTGATTTGCCTAGCTCCAGTTTAGGAAATGGCAAATAGAAAATGTTTCCTATCTTCCTGGGGGCAGGAATGGGAGCTCAAACAGACAATGAGCAACTCTTCTTATGAGGCAGAATGCACACAGGACCTCAAGAAGTGTCAGTGGGGCACTGTGGAATTCAGAGGAAGAGGGATCATACCTGACGTGACTTCTGAGAACTTGGACAAGAGCGGCCAATGGGGAGCTCTGTGTGTGGGGGACAGCACTGGAAGAGGCACACTGTGTTCCTGCAGCAATGAACAGTCCAGTTGGTGGGGATTTATGGTTGCCATCAGGAAAGGATGGTAAATAGGTGTTCATGTGATACATCAGAGTCATGCTCTGTGGGGTCTTGTGTGGATTGACAAAAAAGTGCTTTTGAGTAAAAGAACATGTAAAGCTTATTTGGGGTAGAACAATGATATAATCAAAGCCATACTTTAGAAAAGTTAAAGTAAGTGAGGTTGTAAGGCTGGTTGAGGCAGGAGGTCATCAAGGTTAGGGTGCTGCTAACAGTCAATGATGCTGAGAGGGTGGAAGCAGTGTGTTTGCGAACTTGGGATGAAGATAGAAGTTGACAAGAAAAAGGCAGAGGCAGGTGGATCTCTGTGAGTTCAAGGCCAGCATGGTCTACATTGGAAGTTCTAGGCCAGCTGGGGCTACAGGGAGACCCTGCCTCAGAAAGACCAAAAAAGAAAAAAAAACAGAAGAAGAAGAAGAAGTTGTTGTCATTGACAAGGAAGAGCCAATGACAGCTCCAATTTCGGGTTTGGCTTGTGGGGTGGCAGCGAGCCTCTCAAGCAGGAATAGGGCATCTGGAGGAGGACTGCCTGTGGACATGTTCAGTCTGAGCATGTGCATGTTGAATTAAAGGTACCTGCAAGATAATGGATCTTTGGGGATCATTCAAGGCCGTTGGAAGCAGGTACTTGAAAGCAAGGTCAAAGCAGGAGAGTGATCTGGGAGGCTTCTTCACTGAGCTGTCTCAGAGGCCTTGAAAGTGGGGAGAAGCAACTAGGAGATGGAGGGGTGCAGAAAAGACAGGAGTGAAAGAAATGAGGATGTGAGAGAGTGAGGGCTGTGTGGACATGAAAGCGACAGGGACACTGAAGGAGGGAACTCAGGATGCACGACTGAGAGCTTCTGTGCCCCTTCTCACTTTCTACCTGCAAGAGTAAGATATCTCCTGACTGCACCCATCATCCTGTCTTTGATTCTCAGGAGGTTACCTCTAAGTGTGCATCCCCAAATGTTATAGTTCAACTCTTTTTGTGAATGGAAATAGACAAATTGTAAGACAAGATAATGTGTCAGTAGGAAAGTACCAGGCCAGAAGTGCCTGGACTCATCTTCCCATAGCACCATTCCCTCCAAGGCAGGGCTGAGGCAAAGAGCTGAAAACACGGAGAGATTTCTGACATGTTACAAGGGAACTCTTGTCAGGCAGTCTGGACCTCAGTGAGGTCGGATCAGAGTCTCCAGCTGGCCAGGAGAAGAACAGAGCTCAGGTAGGGGAGTGGATGATAATAGGAGACAGGTATTACCAAAGGGATAAGGAGAGTAAATAAGGGTACTTTAACTGCGGAGGGAGGAGGGAGGTTAGACAGGGAGATAAAGAGAAGAGATAAAGCTTAGGTGTTGTGAAAAACTGGAGGAAAATGTATTAGCTCAAAAATCTGAAAAATACATATATAATATCTAAACATGAGTGCACGAGTATACCTGAAGGCTGTATAACAAGAAACAGTACCAGATAGGAGAAACCTCCCTTTGAGTTGTTGGTCAGGGTAGGGCAAGAGTCTCCCAAAGTAATACAGGCTATTACCACAGCCTTCCAAAACTTGAAGGTAAAAGAATATGGTTTTAAAATAACGTTTGTTTTTTGGATAATTTCCTAGATGTCTATAATGTAATTTGATTATATTTAGCTCCCAGTCCTCTCTTATCCCAACAACTACCTCTGGAAACCTTATTCCAACACATTCCCCTCCTGCTTTGATGTCTGGTTTTAAAATTATACTTATTATTCTTTGTGTGTGTGTGTGTGTGTGCGTGCGTGCGTGCCACATGCTGAGCATGGAGGTCAGGACAACTTGAAGGAGTTGGTTCTCTTCTTCCATCATGTGAGATCTAGTGATTGAACTCAGGGTGTCAGGTTTGGTCACAAGTGCCTTTTCTCATTGAGCCATCTCACTTGCCCCATTTTTTTTTAAATAACCATTGAGCTTAATTAGGGTTTGTTGAATGGATATGGGGCTATTGACTGGATCATGGGCAGCTTACTATTCCCTACACCCCTAAACAAAAGTGACTGGCCTTCTCCCATAGCCATTAACTATCAATAGCTCCTCAGCTAGGTGTGGAGTCTCATGAGTCCCTCCCTCATCCCTGCTGGAATGCTGAAGGGCTCCATTTGTGCAGGTCATGTGGAGGTAGCCATGGATGCTCTGATTCATGAGTGCAATAGCCATGTCATGTCCCAGAACACGGCATTTCACAGCACTGCTACCTGTCCTCCAGCTCTTACATTGTTCCTTCCCCATCTTCTATGATGTCACCTGAGCCTGGGAAGTGAATGATATAGATGTGTCATTTGGGGCTAAGTACTTAACAACAGTCAGTTGTTCTCAGCACTTTGACCAGTAATGAGTCTCTCCATTAACCACTGCAAACTGCAAAGAGAAGCTTATCTGACCAAGGTTGAGAGAAGTGCTAATCTAAAGATATAAACAAATATTTAGAAAGCAGTTTGACAATGAGTCCCTTCTAGCAAAATATCATAAGTAGGTTCCTTGTAGGGCCTATGATCTTCTAGCTATGGGCTTTTGACCAGGTTTACCTACCAGGTATGAATTCCGTCCTATGGAGCAGGCCTCAAATCCAATCAGGTAGTGGTTGGTTACCCACCCCCGATAATAGTCATGATTGGAATGGTACATGTCTTCCCTGGCAGGTCACTATCACAGCACAGGGTCCACTGCCAAGCAAGACCATTTATGACTTTTCTACCTCAGCCATATGCATATCACCTTCCAGTAGAATACAAGCTAACCAACAGAGAGGGGTTTCCAGATCAGTTCCAGTTTGATTTCTCTGTGTCCTGCAACTAAAGTGTGTGGTGTCTTTAGTAATAGTCTTCTCATCAGGTTCTGGTAAGCAACCAAAAACAATGGCAATTACCTGTATTGTTTAGATGGCCTCTGGGGTCTCCCTGACTCATAGGGAGGTATCCCATCTGGCCCTGGGATGTTTGTTTAACTTGTGAATTGAGAAAGAGCATCATCCATCAATGCAGGGTACCTCCTTCCAAACTCCATTTTTATAAATTTTATTTTAGTTATATTCAAAGTAGTGTGTTCCCATACGTTTTCCATACATCCTTCCTTTTGGTTAACCCTCCCTGAAACCTGTCCTCTCCCCCATCTCCACAGTCACTGTTTTCCTCCATCTGCTGATCCCATTCAGGGGCAAGCAGTCACCTTTGGTTTTGCTGCTATCTCAAGTGGGTCATTCCATTCTCTTCTTGCATAAGCCTCACAGCCTCCAGGAAGGGCTTGGAGCCTTTTGGAGTCCTGTGTTATATTGCATGTCAATCGTTCAGTTATCTGGCAGCCCACCCTGCTAAATTCACTGTGCTGGCTCTTCTCAGACAATGCCTAGGAAGGTGTGTCAAACTTTAGCTGATACTATACTTTTTTCTTTATGAACTGATCTGGTGCCCTAATGTGGCCTGGAAATTTGTGATAACCTGAGGGAGGAGAGTAAATACCTTGGGTAGGAGAAGAATGATTTCTTTCCTCCTCCCACATTTATGTGGCTACATAATGTAGGCCTCATGTAGCTCAGGCAGACCTCAAACTCACTCTATAGCCAAGGATTATTCCTGATCTGCTCCTGGTATGCAGACGCTCTCTTTGTACATGCTCCTGTTGCGCCCAGAGGCTCTCTGCAGTTGTTCCAATGTCTCCCATTTCACCCTCCCCTATTCCTCTCTGTCCAGCTGCTGGTGGTATGAATGAAGAGAGACAGACACAATGTCTGCTTATATGGTATCTGGCCTTAGAGGCACAGACCTTCCCACATGCTGGGGAGTACAGGCCAGTGAAGTCCACAGAGAAACTACTGGGGTCAGGGCTGTGCTGAGCTTCCCAGGGCATCACTTGCACATCCTCCTAGTTAAACAGCCAAGAGAGAAGAAACCCTTCTGCCTTCCAGAGCACCAAAACTAGAATGTCAGTGGGCAGAGCTGAAGAGATGTCTCAGCAGTTAAGAGCATTTGCTGCTCAATTCTGAGGACCAGAGTTCAAATCTGGTGAGTTACAAAGTCCAGCTCCAAAGGATCTGACCGCTTCTGGCCTCTGGGGGCATCTGAACACTGCACATACAGTCGCACAGACACATACACATAAAAGCACTCGGACTCATACATTCAAAACTGCAGTATAGAAGCATTCTTCAGTGAGGTCAATGTCAGGGGGACATTTCATGCTTGAGAGGCAAAGAATCCAGCTTTCCTTTTGGAAACAATTGAAATAGAAATTTCTCCTCTCCGTTTGGCTTGTTGATGGCTTCTTCTGGGTTTTAATTTTGCTCATGGAAGGAGACATATTCAAGTGGGTTGGGAGGGGAGTAGAGATCAGTGAGGATAGAGCTTGTAGGAGACAAAATCCAGTGGAGTTTCCAACTCCAGTCCATTTCCAGTCCATTTGAGAACGTGGTTTTAAGACCAGACCAGAGATGCTTCTCTAGAAAACAACACAAGTCAGCTAAAGGCCTTGTATCTGCCACCCCCTCATACCTCAGTGTTTCAGCCCTACCTGGGTATGGAGGAAAGTTCACCTAGGGATCTCTGGGAGCAAGGGAACTCACAAGAGCTTTTGAGTTATCTCGCTTCTTCCTGTGAAGTCAAAGCAGATTGCACCCACATAGGCTGAATCTCCAAAAAAGCAAGTCTTTCTGAACTCTGGGCACCATTCAAATGAACAGAAGGAAACTGAGCCCATCCTGACACCATGATGAGAAATGTTGGCACCTTAGAACCCTGGATTAGGACAAGGAATACCACTGCCCTTGCCTTCCCCGTCCTCATCCCTGCCAAAGGGGAGCTATGACCCTGGCACTTGGAGCCCTGTAATGGTGTCCCTGCTGGGAAAAGTTACATTCCATTCACCACATTCCATACAAGAGACTCCAGGAGGGGACCCCATAAAGTCCTCCATGATCCTCTGAAGGATGGAGAAGAAGGACTCTGAGAGAGGGAACCAGGAAGTACAGAAGCTTTGGGGTGGGGGAGACAGTTTGGGACAGCTAAACATGAAGAGCCTACAGTCACATGAATGGAACTCTATAATTGGCAACTGATACTTTAGGTCTGGATCAGGTGTGAAGTGTGCAGTTGAGCTGCCACAAAGCTTGTAGCCAGCGTTGTGGGACTGGAACAGCTCCCCGGGGAGAGAATGAGTTACACAAGAGAAGCCAAAAGGAAGGGACTCTGGAAACGTCTACATGCTTATGAGTCTTTCTAGATGTGTTCAGTCCTGAGTTAGGCCCATGGCCTGTGTGTCCCAGTACTGGGAGACTGGTGGAGGAGTCCATTAGGAAAGAAGACAGGAGAGAGTGAAGCTCCTGACTGGGGACCCCAGGGCAGCAAGACAGCAGGGCACATGGGATTTGGTGCCAGGTACAGATGGGATCCCCCTAAACCTTCAGCTGTCCTGGGCTTTCACTAGACAAAGCACAATGACATTCATTTGGGGGACACTGTTATAAATGTCCCAGGCAGACCCTGGGGCAACAGGTAACAGGACTGAGGAAGGAGGTGGGGACAGAGGAGGGCCACTGCCATTCTTGGTATGGTTCTGTCTCCTGGAGCACAGTCCTATCTGGTTTCATTCTAGCAGCATATAAGGCTTTGGGTGAACTTTATTTGTGCAAGAATGGCCCAGAAGGAGCAAATATACAGTTCTGAGACTGTTACCTCAAATCCTTGTTCATACATTTTCAAGTATCATTCAGGTTACTCAGCTTTCCCTTCTTACAGCCCAACAAATACCACATCATCAGCTGATGGCTACCATAGCATCAGCTGGCCTTCTGAGGGGCTCTGAGGAAGATCTACCTTGGTTGGCTCAGCAGTTACAAGAGCTTATTCCTCTTACAGACTAGAACCTTTTCCAGAATCAGTCAGGAGGCTTACAACTACCTGTAACTCCAGCTCCATGGGATCCAGTGCCAAGTTCTGGCCTCTGCAGGCACCTGTACACAGGCGGCACACACACATACACAGAAGTAAAGATAAAAACAAACCTTTTAAAAACAAAGAGAATCCCCCTCTGTTGTTTTATATTACTCTGGTATTTCTGGAAAGAAGCCCTGGCCCTCAGTTCCCACAGGAAAGCACCTCTCACACCCTTGGTGTGAACTGCCTGGTTTCTGCAGAGTCTTCTTTTAAGGAAGGGCCTGGCCTCCTCTGTGTCAGAGGTGCCTGAATATTGGCCTAATTTGTGTGGCATTGACCCAGGTCATATGTGAAGTCTCTCAATGGCAGACTGGCCTGGGGTCTGTGATGGTGGCTCAGGTTACATGTGAAGTCCCTCAGAGGCAGTGGTGCTTGGAAGCACATGGTTGCCTGTCAGGGAAAGGCATTTCTGGTCATGGAGCATCATGGGATGGGGCGTCTTGGGGGCCTCTGAGGTGGGGTGCCTGTGGTTTCTATCTGTCCTCTTGTTGTCATGGGTCAGGATGTCAGGTAGGCTGTTGTAGGGGAGACTTTGCAGAGAAGCAGTTCCTCTAGGTTATTTGGGTCAAAGCCAGTGGTGGTTCTGGCATCCAGGAGACACCTATGTGGTAAACAGGAGGTATCCTCTTCAGTCTGCCTTGACTGGGGCTCTTTCTCCTCTGACTTGTTCTTGGCTGAGGTGAATGGAGAATTTTCCCAGTGTTTGACGGTTCTAAGGTCATCATGGGATGAGGAGAGTCAGAGATGAGGAAGAAACAAATGTCCTATAGCTTCCTGATGTTTTAGGGCTAGAACACAGCTATTGTGTTGTCTGATGTGGCCAATGAGGCCCAGGGCAATACCCGTCTAAAATATATGTGCTTGCCAGGTAGGATGGCTCACACTTTTGTAATCTCAGCACTTGGGAGGCAGTGGCAGATATATTAACCATGACTTTTAGGCCATCCTGGACTACATGGTGAGATTCTGTCTCAACCACAACCCATCCCTGCTAGGAGGTGATCTGCCTCCTGAGGTCCATTCCTTTCTCCATCATCAAGTCCCAAGAGCTTCTTAGAGCTGGCAGGCTCTGGCAATGGCTACCACATGGGTTGTGCAGTTGGATCTCTAGGACCTCCTGTTTTCTCACCCAGAAATTTCTGAAAGTAAGTACACAACTGGATGGAAGTTGGGGTCCCATATAATTTGAGGAGAGCCCACCTCCAACAGAG
Organism: Nannospalax galili; assembly: GCF_000622305.1. NCBI lineage: Eukaryota > Metazoa > Chordata > Mammalia > Rodentia > Spalacidae > Nannospalax > Nannospalax galili. Next base: position 74,762 of record NW_008360310.1, read on the forward strand.
TGAAGAAATCATAGACCCAGAGTTGTCATGAAGTGACACCCAGGCCTGTTTTTTGGGGGACAAGGAGTAGTTCCTCAGTGAAGAGACTTAACACACTCTGGAGGAGATGTCACAGTAGTTTTAAAGACTTAATTCTATGATCAGTTTGCGAGTTTGTGTGCATGTAGTGTGTGTGTGTGTGTGTGTGTGTGTGTGTGTGTGTGTGTGTGTGTGTGTACATGCATTTAGAGTTCAGAGGACAAATTTGGAGTTAGGTCTCTATAGGTTCAGGAATGAAACTCAGGTCATCAGACTCACACAGCAAGTGCCTTTACCCACTGAGCCAGTTTGCTGACCCTGTCACAGCATTTTGAGGCTGAGGATGGTAGGCAGGTTAGATGAAAGTGTGTAGTAACTGTCCTCCATCAAGTCACCCCCCATTCTCTTGTACTCCTGATTTGCATAACACTTACTGCCCAGTCCTGATGTGAGGGTGCAGGACCACCCTGGATGTGTGCCCTCACTCACTAGAGGTCCCTCCTCCTGTACTGCCTCACAAGAGCCAGGAACAGTAGTTCTACTGCTGCCCCGGAGAATTCTTGCTGCAGCTCAAGACCATCAACTCCAGTGGCCCCAATGAAAGTTCATGTTACTAAAACTGCCTCAGGTGGGGGGGGGTGAGGGGGGTATAAACCATGTCTGCCCCATTCTTCCCTTGCTCCCAACCACAAATCAAGGCATGATTTCACCAAACTTAAGTCTGGGAAACCAGTGAGTTTATTTTGGGTTTAATTACAGAGTAATATGTGAGGGCTTACTTACAGGAATGTGGGTGCTCCCTCCACAAAAGCCTCACTGGAATGTTTACATCCACCATGGATGGTGACTTCTCCATATCCACACACAATGGCAGGAGAGCCCCTCCCCTAGTCTCCCCCAGCCTATATACTCTAGCTCCTCCCCCAGACCAATAGCTCTTAGAACCTAATTGCCAATCATGGGATGGGATGGTCCTTTGACTCTCCCAGGAGCTGGGTGTGAACAGGCAAGCAAGCAGGTACAGTGGAGCTTGGGAAGATGGCATCTGTCAGAGGACAATCTTATACAACAGCTCCAAAACTCATTGAGTGTCAGGGAGAGGAAAGTTAGGCTGCCCTTGGGAGAGGTGACAACCCAGGAGCTTCAGAAGATGGAGGTCACCGTGGCTTTGTCTGTAGGACAAGGCTGTAGAGTCCTCAGCACAGCTGTGTCTCAGCTCCTTCCTCCCAATCCTCTAAACTTCTGTATTCCCATCATCCTTATTTTGTGGTGTGTCTTTGTGTGGGTTTGGGTTCATATGTGCATGGTGCCCTGGTGTGGAGGTCAGAAGACAATCCTGGGTGTTGGTCCTCAGGCATCTTCCCCCTTGTTTGGGCTGAAACTTCTCCACAGCTAGTCATCCTATACGCTTCCAGGAATCCACCTGTCTCTGTCTCTCTTCTCCCATTGCTGAGATTACAGGCACATTGCCTGGATTTTTACATGTGTTCTAGGGATCTGAACTCAAGTCCTCAGGCTTATGAGGCTGACATTTACTGACTGAGCCACCTTCCTGACCCCCTTAATTACCTCTTGATGCTCCCCAAAGCCCTGCCTTTTTTGCAGTGTTCCTTCTTAGATCTGGCAGACTACAGATCCCAAGACTGGGAATCCAGGGCCCCCTCAAGGAGGTCCCTGTGTACCTTTCATTACACCTCTGAAAACGTCACTGGAACTGAGCCTCACTGCTCAGCTAGGTCTCTGCCAGCTCTGACTACCTTCTGCAGAGGTGCCCCAGCCACCCTCTGCCTGGCCACTCTGGATCTATCTGGATAGATAGATCTAGACCTCCAGCATTTTTAATGTGGTTCTGAAACCATCTTTGCCATCAGAGCTGCCACTTACCACATGGGGGACTATGGCAGACAGGGGTGAAATGTGTGCAACCCCAGCTCTGCCCTTTCTCCCTGTGAGAGCCACCTTGCTACGTCTGTTTTCTCCTGTGTGAAATGACAATAGCTAGAGAAACCCCCTCTTAGGACTGATGTTTAGAATGAAGAGTTAGTACATAGAGTTGGCATGATGATACACACTTGGGATCCAAGCGTTTGGGAGGTGGAGTCTGTTGAATCAAGAATTCAAGGTCATCCTTGGCTATATAGGATGGTCAGCATCAGTCTGGGCTATAGGAGACCCTTCTTCAAAAAAACAACAAAAATCCACAACAACCAACCCCCAAAATTTGCTGCCTAGGATGAATTTAGCATTACGTTTTGCACATGGGTCCCACTGTCCAAGTGTCTAGGGTCACTCTTTTATAGTTATGATTCTTGACTCCCTACTGGCCCCAGGGAAGGGTCTCTCTATCCCAGCCTTCAGCAGATAGAGAGATGAGACCTGGGAGTTTCAGTGAAGTACAAAAAGGTCAGTCTAGTCCCCTTGACCCAACCTCTGCTGCAACCCCAGCCCTGCCAGAGTCTCAGCTCTTCTGTGGTCACTGTAGCCCACAGGGCTCTGGGCTGGCATCTTGCTGTAAGCCATGGCGCTGAAGTCCTACAGGGGGAACAAGATTTTTAAGTTGAGAGTACTTTTGAAGAAACGACCTCAGGCTGTTCCCTGTGTCTTTTCCTCTTCTGTTTCTTGGAGAGATTAACTGTTGTCCCTCTGTGAACCCTGCAGTGGTGTGGCCAAGACTTTTACCCCCTACTTATGTACTGTAGTCCTTCCAAGTCTCCCTAAGTGAATAAACAGCTTTGTAAATTTTAGTTTTTCACTTTGTTTTATATTTATTTTTGAGGCACGGTGTCAGTCTGTACCCCAGCCTGGCCTTATTTAGGTGATCCCCTTGCCTCAGCCTCCCAATTCCTGGAATTGCACACATGAGCCACCAATCCTTGCTGCTTCCTTGATTTTTTTTTTTTTTTTTTGGTCTTTGCTTCCTTCCTCTGTACTTCTCTCCTAACTTTTTCTTCCACTTATCCATCAGAATAGTATCACAGAGATCCACCTGCCTCTGCCTCCCAAGTGCTGAGATTAAAGGTGCTTCCTTGATTTTAAATAATAATTTTTTAAAGGTCATTTAAAGCCTCTGCTACAGCTTCAGTTTTCTCATTTCCCCAACACACCTAACGAGACAGAGAAGGACAAAGCTGACAGCAACAGAGAGCGGGTGGGCTGGGTGAGGAGGCACGTGCCTGTGATTCCAGTCTCCAGAAGCTGAGGCAGGACCATGGCTTTAGCCCAAAAACTGAGACTGAGCCAGAGACCTCGAAATACAGCAAGATGTCTCAAATACTAAAACAAAAACAAGAACCACTTGAAATAGTTAAAAATAATGAAAACAATAATGGTCATGAAGAGAAAGAGGTTGAAGCCTGTAACAAATGTGGGAGGCGTCAACAAGGAGAAAGTCCCTCGACAGTGTGAGATTTAGAAGGGCAGAAAAAGGAAGGAGTTTAAAATTTAGAAGGAAGAGTCAGAGCCAGACCTGCTACAGGCAAAGAATGTGCTCCCTGGATTCAGGAAGCCAAGCAAGGGGCTGTTAAAAGCTGTTTTATGGGGAATGATTATCTGTGCTCTGAACAGGGAGCAATCTGGTCTTATATAGGAGCTCTGCTGGACAGCTGCAAGAGTTAACTCCATGCCAGGGTCCTGTGTCCTTGAGGGTCTCTTTTCTGAAAATTATTTGCTCAGGCAGAAGGGTGAGTTATCTATAGCCCTAAAGGAGACAGGTGGGCTCCACAGTCTGTCTCAGTCCAGGGAATGACCAGTTGATAAGGCTTGAGCATGGCCAGACTTGAGCAAGGCTAGGCTGCCAGTTTAGGGCCAGTTAGCCACTCTAAGGAATTTATGTCTTTATGGCCTCCTCTAATGAAGCTTATGGCTCTCCTGAAATTCACATTTTCTATCAGACGGGAGCTTCATCACTTTGCTCAGTTTTCTCTGCAGCATTTTTGTTTGTTTTAGCTGTGGATGGAGCCCAGGTCCTCGGGTGTCCTAGGTAGGCCAGGGCTCCGGGCTCAGCTATCTTACAGCAGCAGTGTTTCAAAATGAGTTTTAAGTATGCAAACGTATTGTTCTACTTGCTTTCTGTTGCTGTGATAAACACCATGACCAAAAGCAACCTGGGAGGAAGGGGTTTATTTTGTTTACAGGAGACGGTCCATCTCAAGGGAAACCAAGGCAGGAAGCTGGAGGCAGAACAGAAACAGAGACCAGGGAGGAAGGCTGCTTACCGACTTGCTCAGCTACATTTCTTACTCTGACCAAGCCCACCTTCCCAGGGATGGGGCCCTCCCACATTCAATTAGCAATTAGGAAAATACCTTAGACTGACCACAGGCCAATGTGATTTTGGAAAAATTCCTCAACTGAGATTCCCCCTTCCCATATGTCAAGTTGACAACCAAGATTAGCCCCAACATATATATTTGTAGTTATGTGCCAACATCCACATGCACACAGCCAGAAAGTCAGGCCCCAACTCAGACTGATGGAATCAGAACTTGGGGGACTGGTACTTTAGTATGGTGGATTTAAAACAAAAATCTCCCCATTGAACCCAAAGTGGGCAAATCATCCAGGGTTCACAGTAACCACCCAGGGTATTAAGAGATGCTGGTGGTGTCCAGAATGCACAAGTCCTCAACATTGCCAGGTAGTGAGGGCAGCTGGTGTGGTGAACGCTCCTCAAACCTGACCTTCTGCGTTAGAGGTGCCCCAGCTGAAAATCCCTTCCACCATAATCCACCACGTGGCAGGCAGCCCCGCCCTCCCCTGGTCCCAGCAGCCTCACCCTTTTGCCTCTCCAGGAGGTGCCACAGGTATAAGACCTTGGGATCTTTTCACTTCTCTGTGTGTCTGCAGTGAAGTAAGGCAAGTGTAAAGCCCCCTCAACCATGGCCTTCACCAGGAAGTCCACAGTGGAAGAGCCTTAACCTGTGTGCTTGCCCCTGTTTGTTGCCTGTGGAGGAGTGACAGGTGTAAAACTTGCTAATTAAAAACCCTTGGGCACTGGCCGCCCCTCCACAGGTCCTGCCTTTTACCCCTCTTGCACACCAGTCAGGCAGGTTACGGCTCTTCCACCATGCACTTCTGGTTGCACCTGCTCCTACCATAAGGGCTCGCTCCTTAGTGCAGCCTGTCCAGGCCTGCTAGTTCCAAAGGTGTTATTAGTCCCTTCGGCCACTCTTCTGCGCAGTAGCCCTGCCCCACCCCATGCTCCTGTGGCTTGCTGCCAATAAGGCCTTTTGATTAAAGGCTGTGACACACGCCTTTCCTCCCAGCATTTAGAGGAAATAAAGACATAGATCAAGGCCACACAGCTGAGAGGTGTCAGTCAGACTTGCCAAAGTCTGACCATCTGCTAGGGCACCTGTATGCCAACTGCTGAATTTTTGACAACCCTGACAACTGGAACTCAGGGATAAGGCTCCCATGAAAGCTTTGTGGTGACTCTTTCTGTCAGCAGATTGGCCATCAGACAAGGCAGATAGGGCCTCTGTGACTATTCAGTGGCCTTGCTTCATAAACTGTGAGTCCACAGACCATCATCACCAGTGTCAAAAGGGTCAGTTCCAAAGTGCCCTGTAGGCAGGGAGAGCTGCTGGATGGTTATGCATTCTTTCATGAACAGAACTAAAAAATGACTCTGTCAGCAGGGGAACTAAGAAATGAAGAGAGCGAGGTCTTCAAATTGATCCCTAACTGTCACCAAGAAGAAGTCATTAGGGAGAAGAAGGCACAGGGAGCAATAAGAGGAGATCACAAAGCCAAAGAGAATTGTGGAAACTGAGGGTGGACATTGACAAAACCACAGAGGCCAGGAGAGCCAAGATAGGCCCAGTCAGGCCCAACATTTGGAATCTGGAAGGGAAATGTGGTAGAAGTCAGCTCCTGAAAGGTGGTGGGGGCAGTGTTGATAAACAGCCTGGGCTTCAAGCAAACTTCAAGTCTATCCATCCTGGCAGTTTGAGAATGGAAAGAAGGGTCAAAGGAATGAAGAAGGAAAACTCAGATCAGGGCCTCATCCAAGTGCAGGAGAGGAGAGGTTCTTGCAAGGGGGAACATTCTAGAAATGTGAACTCAGTTTTGGTTGTGTTCCACAAATCCTTCTTAGGTGACTGACTGCTGGGGAGGAGGATTCTTTGCCCTGGTGAGAGGAGTCAGATTCGTTTTACTTGTGTGTTCTAGAGGTAGGATCTTTAGTCTGTATTTAAGAAGCATAAATGTCTTTCCTGATAGCTCTGCAGCATCAGCCATTTCTTTCTCTTTCTCCTTTCTCGCTCCTCCTCCCTCCCTCTCCTTTATTTTGTTTATTTGTATTTATTTGAATTTTTTGTATGAATATTTTGCCTATATGTAAGAGTACCTCATTGGGGAAATGCCTTCAGAGGCCAGAAGAGGGTGATTGATCCTCTGGATCTGGAGTTTCTATAGTTGTTAGCTCCATATAGGTGTGGGGACTAAACCCAGTCTTCCGCAAGAGCAGTAAGTGCTCTTACCACTGAGCCATTCTTTGTGGAGAGCCACAGCCTCCGCCGCCATTACAAGATGGCGCCGGTATCCGGACCTTCTTAACAGTAAACATCCTGCTGCACCCATAAGGGGCGTGCACAAGAGTCTGCTCTCCCTCGCCTCCTCCCGTGG
>NW_008360310.1:86889-91642 GCF_000622305.1 Nannospalax galili
TGCACAAGAGCCTGCTCTCCCTCGCCTCCTCCCGTGGCGTGATCTCCAGCAACCAATCCGCTTCTTATACGTCATAGATGGGACCTTTAGACTATATAAGCAACCGCTCTCCCGCTTCTCGGCGTCTTTGGTCTTTAAGCTTCTAAGAGTGTAAGATGCGCATACAATAAACTGCTGCAGAAGGATCCTGACTTGTCCTCCCGCGTCGTTCTTGCCGGCGAGACGGAAAGCGGTCGGGGACAATTCTTCCAGTTGATTTCTCTCATGTGCTTGCTTGCTTTCTCTTTTTTTCCTTTTTTCTTTTTCTTCTGTCTTCCTCCCTCACTCTTTTCTGCATTTTTCTTCTTTCTTTTTTTCAAACTTTTTTTCTTTCTCCTCCCTGTCTCCTTTCCTCTTTGTCCTGTCTCTCCCCCTCTGTCTCTGTCTCAGTCTGTCTCCGTGTGTGTGTGTGTGTGTGTGTGTGTGTGTGTGTGTGTGTGTGCATGTGTGTGTGTGTGTGTTTTCATGGTCTCACTCTGCAGTCCAGGCTGTCCTAAAACTCATAACGTACCCATGTTGTTCTCCATCTCAAGGTGAACTTTGTCACACCTGATCCCCCCATAGGGTCTCAATAGTTACAGTTGGATGAAAGAGTGCATAGGCAGAGACTAGCCTAGCTTAGCAAGGAGGATACATCCCAGCAAGGTGCATGGGGGCTCCCCTATTTTTGTGACATAAGGAAGCATGACAGTGTGTGTGGCTGCAGCCTGCGGTGGCGCTCCTCTGTTCACATGGGTGCCGCTCCTTCGTTCTCATGGGCACTGCAGCTGCTCCTCTGCTCGCCCTGGGCTGAAGCCACTCTTCTGCTTGCCCGGCATTGAGGCAGCTCTTCTGCTCACCCTGTGCTGCCTCTGATCATCACTGCTTCTGCCTGGTCCCGGACCCCAGGGCTGGTGAAGAGACTGTCAGCAGAGCCACATTCAGACACAGGAGACCAAGTTCAGTGACACAGATCCACTTTATTACAGGAAGGCACAAGCTTATATGGGGTAGCGGTCCAATCATAGCACAGCGAGTAGGATACCTTATTAGCATAACAGGCTTAGCGTCCTATCTCAGCATAGCAGGCCAGGTGCCTTATTAGCATAATGGGTTTCAGATTACAGAGCTGGATTCCTGGAAACCACTAGACCCTGACTGTTGCAATATCTGTGTTGCAATTTGGAATTACAAGGGTGGTGATTAGGGAGTGGTGAGCTCTAGGCATCAGTCTCATGATCTGCCAATGGGAGCACATGTTAGAAGGCGTTCCTTGTGGCTCCAGCAGTTGGGCCATTGTCTTGGGCCTGCTGCATGGCTGTCATTAAGACTTTCACCCTAGGCTCAAGCCTGTCTCCCACAAGTGTGACCCTCCTAAAAGAGATTGTCTGACAGAGGACCATACCTCAGAATGCTGCTCCCGTCTTATCAGCATCCCCTCAGAGCATCCAGCACCACAGGCTGAGCTTGCTATGGAACTGTTCACAGCCCAGAGTCAAGAAATCTGGTGCTAGGCCATGGAAACCAGTGTTTTGCATGCTAAGCAAGCACTCTTCAGCTGAGCTGTATGCATAGCCCAGATTCTTCCATACTTTGGGTCTTAGGTGGGCATTGTCATCTGCTGCACTTGTTGTTGAAAATTATTCAGCAAGCCCAGTTATGAATTTCCTGGTGCTCTAGAACCAGTTTTTTCTGGTCTTCTCCTATGATGCTTTCTGGTCTCCATGCAATCTGTGCTTTGAAAATCCCCCTTAAAAATAAACAAACAAACAAACTAGAGGTAGCAACTAATCTTCTTTCTCCTAAGTGTTTTGTCAACGGCTATCACTATTTGGTTTGTGGTGTCTAAATGTTACTAGAGTGACTCAGAATGGTATGTGCTAGCCTAGTAAGAAATTCAGCTGCTGATTTTCACTGTAAATCTAGTAAAGCTCCCACTGGAGTCATTGGGATTACAAGAGTTTTTAGGAAGAATTCTTCATCAAAGCATCATCATTGTCTTGAGTTGCTTTTGTTTTTCAGTTCCTGCTCTTGTTTTCCTTTTATTAACTTGAATATAGTAGCATCAGTTACTGTGATTTGTATGTGATCCATCAATGAAGCAGCAGTATATTTATGCACACGCATACATGTGTGTGTATGTGTGTGTATGTGTGTGTTACAGAGTGTCTTCGAATTTGCCATATAGCTGAGAATACCCTTGAACTTCTGATGCTAGCACCTCCACTCCCAAAGTGCTAAGATTACAGGCAAACACATCGCTTAGTCTACTTCAGTGCTGGGGTGGAACCCAGGACTTCATGGCTGCTAGGCCAGCACCCTACCAACTGAACTACATCTCCAGCCCCAGTAGTACATAGTTGTATAAACTGAATTTTGGCAGTTATTTTCTGGTATTTTGACTTTAACAATATGTGAATTATGTTTTAAATAGGTTATACATTCTTCCTGAAATTTTCTTTATTAGCACCAGTAACTCACTTTTTTCTCTGGAAAAAGTTCTGTGGGAGTATATGAATTAAGGAGTGTTTTACCTTTTGGGGACAGAATTAATAATAAAAATAAAAAAGTCCAGGACCCACTTCATGATCCTATCAATTTTAGTTGCTTTTCCTAACTCTGTATTGTTGTTAGAGTATTTGAATAAAGTCCTTTCTATTTGTTTATTTTTGTATGTGTACATGCCACAATGCATTGTGGAGGTCAGAGGACAACTTGCAGGAATAGGATTTCTCCTATCACATAGTTCCAAGGACAGAGCACAGGTCAACAGGCTGTGCAGCAAGTTACCTGCCGATCCATCTTTCTAGCACATGGATTTAGATTTTTAATCTCTTCTTTGGAAGAAAACCTTAAATCTTACTATCTTGTTCAATGTTCCAACACTTGAACATTTGTAACACAGATGGTACTCACACTCAGGCTTTTTTAAGTTGTTGGACCACCACAGAGTGAGTTTCTTTCAAAAAGGGGGTTTGCATTTTGGTTTTGTTCCATTTATTTGTTTACTTGTTTTTTGTTTGACTATCTCCTATTTTTCTTAATTGAAAACATTTCATTTATCTTATATTTTATTTTGATTTATTTCTCCTTTCCATTTTATTTTTTCTTAGATAGTATTGATTGAACAATAATACAGAATTAGATTAGAACAATTCATATATGCATATAATGGCCCTTGATCAAGTTAGTGATTATATATCTCTTTATCACTTTCTCCAAACAACTTCCTCTTCCACATTTGAGAGAAAATGAATGATACCTGTCTTTGAGGCTGGCTGGCTTCTGGAAAAACAATCCTTCCAGTTCCATCTATTTTCCCGAGAGTGACAAAAATTCATCTCTCTTTTGAATATGGGTTGACAATGGGCCCCTTGCCCTCGATTCTGCCTCTGTGATGTACTGTTCATGGATTTGTGTGTGTGAAAACATCCTCAAATTCCTGTGTGAGCATATGTTGATTCTGAAGTATGATTTTTAAAGTATATTATGAAATTTGGTGTGGTATACTAAATAGTCTCATGAAGGATTTTCGAATCTTTGTTCATCAAGGACACAGGTGTTATTTTCTCCTGTTTCTGTGTCTGTCCTAGATGGATTTCTATACCTGGGATACAATACTCTGAAGAAAACTGACATGGGAAGAAATGGCTTACAGCTCACAGTCTATCATCAAGGGAAGCCAAGGCAGGAGCTCAGAGCAGGAACCTGGAGGCAGCAGCTAAAGCACAGACCATGGAGGAAAGCTGCTTACTGGCTTGCTCCCCTGTCCTGTGCTTGGCCTGCTTTCTTATGCAACCTTTGGCAAACACCAAGAATGGTGCCACCCACATCCATTAGCACTCAGGAAAATGAGCACAGCTGTGTCCATAGGTCAGTGTGCTGGAGGTCATTCATCAGTTGAGGTTCTTTCTTCCCAAGTGTTCCAAGTTGACAACACAAACTGACAGCACAGTAGCCTTACCTGGTCTTGCAAATAGTTTTGAGGAATGAGTTTGGCATGGTTCCTTCCCTGTCTGTTTTATGGAATACTTGCTGGAGCATCGATATTTGGTCTTTAAATATCTGATAGAGTTAGTCAGTGTCTCAGTGTGGTTGTGAGCTTTCCTGTGTTCAGAGATTCTTATTAAGGCTTCAAAATTGTTTCTTAGTATTGATCTTTGTGGTGTTTCATATGCTCTCAGTTCAGTTTTGAAGGTCATGTACTAACAGAAGTTTGTCCAATAATTCCAGAATTTCCTCTTCACTGGGTGGCTACTTTTCCAGTTATTCCCTACTGACTCTCTGGGTTTCGATGGCATCTGCTGTAATGTCAGCTTCTTCTGATTCTGGTATTATCTGTGCTGCTCTCAGCATTACTTGAGGCAAGGGTTTGCCACGTCCACGATCTTTCTGATAACCAACTTTTGGTTCTTGGATCCTTTGTTTTCTACTTTCAGTTGTCTAGTCATTATGTGTTGCGAGCCACGACTCTGTCCAGCAGAGCCGAGGAAAGACGACACAGACACCAAGGTGAGGTTCAAGCTTCTTTTTCTCACTCTTCCTTTATTCTCTCTTTATTTTTCTCCCTTGTCTCCCTGTGTCTCCCCCCTTACACACTTCAGCTCCTCATATAGCGTTTCCAACAGCCCTCCCCCCAGCCAGGACCAATCAGGGCACACACATGTGCAGCGGGCAGGCTGAGTGCAGCTCATTAGCCACGTAGCAAGATCATCAGGCTGGCAGCACCTGTTTT
>NW_008360310.1:92843-96295 GCF_000622305.1 Nannospalax galili
AGACCTTCTACACAAATAGACCCAACTCCCCCTCTAGATCCATCCGTGTAAATATTGACTGCTCCAATAATAGGTGAAGTACGTGTAACCCGATGGTGTATTAAAGGGTTACGAGATGCAAATTGCAGTATAGGATCAGCAGGGAGATGGTTGTCAAACCTGCCAGTAGCACTGGTGGCTACAACAGCCCACCTATCATTACATGCAGCTAAAGTTTCTATTTGAAGGGGTGAATAAGGGGTTATGATAATGTCAGGTTGTTTACCAAATGCTTCTATACTAGTTCGCAGGCTTTTTAGTATCAAAGCTGCGACTTCTTCTGGATAATAAGGAAGTATTTTCTTTGGAGAATGAGCTAAGTATAACCACATTATAGGACCCTCTTGCCACAAAACTCCAGTTGGAGAGCAGTTAGAAGCGATAATACAAAGATACAAGGCCTTTTCATAATCTAAACGTGTTACTTGAGCAAGGCTTAAACATTGTTCCACTTTCTGAATGCAGGCCCGTGCTTCAGGAGTAAGCGTTCTAGGGGAATGAAGAGCAGGATCGCCTTGGAGCATCTTGAATAATGGGGCCAAGTCTGCATTAGTTAGTTTACAATAAGGTCTGATCCAGTTTATATCTCCTAAGAGCTTTTGAAATTCATTTAGGGTGTTAAGATGATCTATCTTAATGGTCAGTTTAAGAGGCTTTACTATTGTATTGCTCAACCGGGTTCCTAAATACTCCTTAATATCTCCCAGCTGAATTTTGTCTGGTGCTATAGACAAGTTCCACTTAGTAAGCTCAACCTTTAGCTTGTATAACATAGTTTCAACCTTGGTGTTACTGTCTGCACATAAAAGAATATCATCCATATAATGATAGATGACAGCCTCGGGAAAGGCGTCTCTTAATGGCTGAATGACTTTCCCTATATATATCTGGCATAGTGTAGGACTATTAGCCATTCCTTGAGGAAGAACTACCCACTCATATCGCTTATCTGGAGAGGAATGGTTTAAGGATGGGACAGTAAATGCAAATTTAGAGGTGTCATCCGGATGCAAAGGAATAGAGAAAAAACAATCTTTGATATCAATTATAGCAGTAGGCCAGTTTTTTGGCAAAGCTGAAATCAAAGGGAGGCCACGTTGCACCGGGCCAAAGGTTTCCATACACTCATTTACAGCTCTTAAATCCTGGAGTAATCTCCATTTGCCTGATTTTTTCTTAATAATGAATATGGGTGTATTCCAAGGAGAGGTAGACTCCTTTATATGGCCTGCACTAAGCTGTTCGTTTATTAGGTCCTGGGCAGCTAATAATTTTTCTTTGGGCAGGGGCCATTGAGGGACCCAGACTGGTTGATGTTTCTTCCATACTATAGGTATGCACTCAATGGCCCCTATGTAAGACCCAGTCCTTTTTGCAAAGTGCTTCCTCTCGCTCAAACAGGCTCTATTACTCCTTGGTGATTTTTCCCCAACCGTTTTCCATGCAAATACCCCATTTGTTGTACCATTTCCTGATTTTGGGGACTATAGGTTGCATCCATTACTATTCGCATTCCCATCATGGACATAACATCTCGGCCCCATAAAGAGATGGGCAACTTCATTACAAAAGGTTGAAATAGTCCTTGATGGCCTTCTTCATCTGTCCACTTTAAAACCTTAGCACTACACTGTGGGTCTTGAGCATATCCTAAACCCCTAAGCGTCTGACTGGATTGTTGCAAGGGCCAATTTGAAGGCCAGTCAGACTGATTTATAATGCTTTTATCTGCACCCGTATCTAGGAGCCCTAAGAAGGGCTTTCCTTCCACATATAACTTCGATATAGGCCTATCATACAATCCAAGATTAAGCCAGGCTTGTGGCCCTCCTATGGATCCAAAATCTCCATCTCCCCTAGCCTGTGACTTTGAAAGATGTTTTAAGCTATCCCCCTTGGAGAGGACACCATAATTCCTACTTTTCCAGTATAATCTGAATCAATGACTCCTGGGTGGATTATTAATCCTTTTAGAGTAGTGGAACTTTGGCCAATTAATAATCCTACTGTGTTTTGCGGTAGCGGACCTTTAAAGTCCGACTCCACCACCTGAATTCCCATTTGAGGTGTCAATACAAGTCTGGAGGAGGCGCAGAGGTCCAATCCTGTGCTTCCTGGGCTTGCTCTACGTGCAGTATTCAAGTTCCCCGAGATGTGGGGATTTGATGTGTAGGAGGTCGCATCAACGGCCATGGTTGAGGGGTTGTCTGCATTGCCCCCATATATTTGAGGGCCCTGAGGCGCAGGGCCCACTCTCCCGTTTTTTGACCTAGAGCCCAATTGATTGAGAGGTAAAGGATTGCCTTTAACGTCAAATCTCGATTGGCATTCCCTTGCCCAGTGGTTACATTTTTGACATCTGGGGCACAACTTAGGAAGCATATCTATAGGTCTAGTGGCCGGTGGCCGACATTCTCTTTTAACATGGCCAAATTGTCCACAATTAAAACAGCCGGGCCGTTGCTTAGGTCAGCTATGCTGTTGCTTAGGTCGGCTATTTGATATTGATAAGTGTTTACCTCTCAGACCTGCAACTATTGCAGCTGCCAAGGCTTGCCCTTGAATGAAGTACTCATTAATATCTCTGCATATTTTGATCCACATGTCTAAGGTCCTATTCTTATGGGGTCTGATGGCATCTCTACAGGGTTTATTAGCCTGTTCGTATGCCAGTTGCTTGATCAATGGCATGGCTGAATCCACATTTGGAAACACCCTTCCTGCAGTTTCCATCATTCGAGCTAGAAAATCAGCAAAGGGTTCATTCGGCCCCTGAAGGACCTTTGAAAGACTATCATTAAGGTTACCTGAGCCTGTCAGCATCTTCCACGCCTTAAGGGCTGCATCATTAATCTGAGAATATACTTGCTCTGGATATCCAATCTGATTGTTAATAAAAACCCCTTGCCCCATAAGCATATCCACATTCCATGCAGGCTGGCCATTGGCTGCATTAGCAGCTGCTAGTTCTACACAATATTCCAAGTAAGCAGATTTCCAATTCAAATAATCGCCCCCTGAAAGAACAGCCCTACAAAGATTTTGCCAATCAAAAGGAGTCATAGCACGTCTAGTAAGGCTTTCAACCTGAGTTATGGTATAAGCTGCTTGTATCCCATAAGTAGCCACAGATTCTTTCAACCTCTGAATTACTTTCCAGTCCAGGGGTTCATGATATCTTTGTTCTGATCATCAAACACTGGGAAAGCTCCACAACCAGGCACTAGATGGCGCCATATACCTGCACTAAGCGTGCGACAGCTCCTTTCTATGGAGGGCATAGCTTCCAGACAGTCTCTATCCCACGGAGGAGCACTAGGCTCAACCTTTTCCTTTTTCCTTTTCTTTTTATTGTCAGTAATTCTCAGCTGTTCCATAATGCTGTCTAAATCCTCAGAATCATATTCTTCCTC
>NW_008360310.1:96986-113725 GCF_000622305.1 Nannospalax galili
CTCATGCCGCAAGCCACGACTCCGTCCAGCAGAGCCGAGGAAAGACGACACAGACACCAAGGTGAGGTTCAGGCTTCTCTCACTCTCCCTCTTTATTCTTCGTCATCCCACAATATATACCCTCATCAGATCCATCCCACAATCAGACCGTCACATGGAGCCAATCAGGACATGAGCATGGGGCTAACATGCAGGCAGAGCAGCAAATCATTGGGCCACGCAATAGAATCATGCTCGGTGATGTATCATGTCAGGCAGGCTGCGCGTGATCAAGCTTACAGCGCTTGCATGAGTTGGAGAGTTGAAGTAAACAGCACAAGGCTTGGCAGCCAGCCAGGGCGCCATCTTTGGCTGGCTCGGCCGTGCTCACTTCCCACAATTATGAACTGCCAGATCTCTGTTCTACTTCCTGTCTCCTGTCTGGGAGTTGTTTGGTCTCAGACTTCTGTGCCTTTGAGGTGCTTCATCAGAATGTGTGAGGTGTCTCCTATTTTTTGATGTAGGAATTTAGAGTTATAAAATCCCGTGGAGACATGCCCCTAACACTTCGGTTTTTATTTAATTCCCCAAGGCAAGTTTGTTTCCAGCCATTCAAGGGGAGGACCTGACCATGGAGCGGGACATGAAGGCCTGTTCTTGTGTTGATGAAAGCACGACGAGAATGCCTCCTTCGTGGCCAGTGAGATCCATATTATGAAAGGCCTATGTCATCCTAATGTCATTAGGCTCTTTCACGTGGTTGAAAAGAGACAATACCTACGTAGAAAGCTTGCTTCAGAGGGACATCTGAGGAGGCACATCATCAAATGGGGCTCTCTACCAGAACAGGAGACCTGAAGGTTATTTAGCCAGATACTATGTGCAGTACAGTACTGCCACAGCAACAGCATTGTGCACAGGGATATAAAAACTGAAAACATCCTGGTTGGTGGCAGGGAAATGCCAATGTGATCGATTTCGGCCTGGCAGTTAAAGTCCAACCCAGGGAGAAGGTAGCATGTTTTTATGGCGCCCTGCCCTACTATGCCCCTGAACTCTTTGGGACAGAGCCGTACAACTGCTATCCCATAGACATCTGGAGCCTGGGAGTGCTCCTCGTTGTTATGGTCTCCGGAGACTTCCCATTCAGAGCTTCTCCTCCTGCAGAGGTAAGGCGGCAGGTCCTGGCTGCCAACTTCAGCATTCCCAGTTATGGATCCATCAATATTTTCAATGTCATCTTGAACTGCTGATCATCCACCCTGGCAGAAGGCCCACTGCCGACCAAATCATGGAGTACCAGATGGTTAGGGACAATGAGGCATGTTCACCACTGATTTACAGACAGACTCTAGCAGGACCCTCCTGCCACGCATTGTCAGGGCCATGAAGATCATTGGGTATGAACCTGAGGAAATCATCCAGTCTCTCAGATACCAGAAATACAACCAGGTCATGGCAACATACCTGATTCTGCAGCACCAAACACCCTGAGGAGATTGCTGTGACCATCAGGCAAAGCCCTAGCAGATCCTCACACCTTCCTGTGCCCGAAGGAGAGCTTCTGAGCCCGTTTTTCCCACCTTCGACTCCCCACCTGAGCTGGAGGAGGAGGAGAAGAAGGAGGAGGAGGAGAAGGAAGGGGAGGGGGAGGGGGCGGAGGAAAATATCTCCAAACAGGGTGGTAGAAGGCATAGCATGCCTGCCATCCTGTGCTGCCAACCCAAGAGGACCCGCCCCCAACACCTATCCAATCAGGGTTCTGATGTGGACGATTCCCTTCTCCGCAGCAGTCTAGACATCAGTGACAAGCCAACATACTCCAAGATGGGGCCCTATGGCAGCCTGGCTGTAGACAGTCAGCCATCCTCTTCTCTGGGGCCACACCAGGATGTGACTGCCAATCATATGGATGAGGGCACCATCCTCCTGCTGGTCTTCATTGCAAACCAATATCTCCTGGGATATGTCCCAGGGATGTGACCTTGAGAGGCTCCTTCATCAGGGATACATCATCAGAAGGTAACAGCACTGCTGGCCAGCCTCAGAGTGCAACCACATCCTCCCCTTGAAGCTGTCACCAGGACTCGGAGGTGAAGAAGATAAATCATGAATTGTCTCAGACGCCTCTGTTGCTGCCTGCTGCCTCCAAGGAGAAGCCCCACCTCTGGTAACAACCAGGCTCCAAAGAAGCCTGGACTGTGGAGTCACCCACAGAAGCATGTAGGTGGGTGGTCAGGATGCACTGGTGCTCTTCATCCCAGCTCTGTTTTTTCCATCGTCCTGTGCAAGTGAACGATGGTCATTCTGCTTAATTGGGGGAGTGTCACTTAGTACATCTGTCACCTCAGGATGACCAGTCCCACAGAGTGCCCCCAAGTGGAACCTCAGGAATTTGTCCTAACAGTAGACAGTAGAGAATGTTGTCCAGAGGCAAGCAGGGATGGAAGACTGGTTTGCCAAAGGGAGCCAAGATTCTCTGGAGAACCACTTGGGGAGTTATGGGGCAGCAGGAGAGTCCTGTGTTGAAAATCACTGAGAGTACCCTTCCTGTGTCTTTCTGCTTTGAAGTGCTGAAGGGGAAAATTCCCAGTTCCATGGCTCCTGAGCCATGGGATGGGGTCAGCCTGGCTGAGAACTGAACAGCCACATGAGGAAGCCAGGCCAGATGTCTAAGTGGCTGGGTGGTCACAGGTCAGGCCTTTGATCTGTACAGGAAGCATCGGATACACCACTGCACACCTATACAGGTAAAATCCCAGGCAGAAGGTTCTGACTTTCTGATGAACTTTTATCAGGTGAAGGGCCCTGAGCTGCTCTAGGATGAGAAGGCCCTGTGCTCCCTCCTGTGTCAACAACAGTCTCTGTCTGCAGAGTCATAGCTGTCCTTCCCTTTGTATTTCTTGGTTTGGAACAAGGTCTTCCTCAGGTGGGACTGCTCTCCCCCAGAGAGGTAACTCCTACCCAACCACACCCTTGTGCCACAAAGCGGTTCCCACCTTGAGGTTGCAGTCTCCAAGCAGCCCTGTAGGATTCCTCTGAAGCGCAGCCTCCTCCCTTAATTTCAAAGACCTGGAAAGATGCATGGCTGCTTACATGACAAGAGACCTTAGAATTCAGAGAGTGTGTCCTGATGGAGAGCTGTGTCTCCTCTTTCCACCATTTCTGCCCTCTAAACAGCCTCCCTTCTCCCTCTGCAGGTTTTCCCCATCTAGGCCATCTGCCCTGCACTATGCGCACCAAGAGCCGATATCTTGAGAACAACCACAAACCACATGGTGAGGAGTGGTAGGTCAAATTCTGAGGAGGGAGCACCTGCTCTGGGCCTGCCTCATGCCTAACCTGACAAGGCTCAGAGTCTGTACTCAGCTGCATGAACCCAGAAAATCTTTCAATTTACTGATCCTGTGTGGGTCACTCAGTATTCCATAGGTAAGCAACCCTTGGGCATCCTCTGAGATAATTTCGATGTAACCTATCCATTTCACAATCAAGTTGTTACAGGCCCATGTCATGACCTTTCTCCTAGATTGTTCCAAACTGTATCACAGCCTGAAACACATAGCTGCCTGTGCGACTGGCATGGATGATCACTTCATTCACATGTTTTTCCTGTTTTGAATTTATGAGAGTAAACATTCTGGCACATTCATCTACTAGGACATTTTCCATGTTCAACTGTATCCAAATATTATCTCATCACTTTGAGAACACATCCATGTACTTTATCTAGTTCTGTCCCTGAAAGTGGTGTAGTTCATAGGATAGACATTTTACTTCCAAATCTGACAAGAAATAATGATTGATTCCACTGTTGTCCAGGATGAGCATGCCACGACCACATGCTCTGAAGCTTGTCCTCCAAAACTATGGTTAAACTACGTCCTCCTCAGTGTTCTTGCTGGACTCCAGCCACTGGGCCAGGGTAACATACTCAGCTTGAGAGTAAAGAACTTCTGAGGGTAATTGGGCTAGTTTGGGATGAAGTATCAGGCTGACACTGTGTTCCCTCAGAAACAACCCTGTTGCTCCCCTGCCCTCAATTCACTGGAATATAGAGATGCTAAAAGGTGAGTTGGTCGGTCTCTCTCTCTCTCTCTCTCTCTCTCTCTCTCTCTCTCCTTCCCTCTCTCTTCCTCTCCTCTCTTTCCTGCTCTCTCTTTTTCTATCAGTCTTACCACACACAGAGAAACATACACACAATTATCCACACAATATCTACATTTTCCCAACCTTGCCCCTCTGACACTTTACTCCTCATTAATGATTTTTCTCTAAATTTCATGCTCTTGTCCAGTTCTTTTGTTTGGTTGGTTTTGGCCAAAGCACATGGCTCTTATATGCCTAAGTATTCTATAATTATCTGCTCTCAATATAAGGTGCCCATTTTCGCCTGTTTTGAAACAGGCTCTCTGTATACAGTACAGGCTGGCTAGGAACTGTTGCTCCTACTGCCTTGGCTACTGAGTACAGGGACTGCAGCTAGATACCCATGCTTACCATGTTTTTAAATTCACTATGTAGCTGAGTTTATGACCTTGATCATAAACTATGACCTTGATCTTTTAAGCATTCTGTCACCCCCTTCCATAATGAGAATTGAAAGTACTACCCACAAAGCCTTTCTTATGTGCTCCTGGAGTTCACACACAGGACATCCTGCATGCTGGACACGAGCTCTCCCAAATGAGTCATATGTGCAGACTCATTCTGATTTTTTTAATTTTGTTTTTTGACACAGGGTCTCATATAGCTCAGTCTGCCCTGGGACTTACTATGTAGTAGTATGAAAGACCTTAAATTCCTGAACTTCCTGCCTCTGCTCTTTGTGGTTCTAGATTTGGAAGCCAGTATCACTGACCATTTTTTTAAACCTGTCAAACGACCCTTTTCTATCCTACTGAGGGACTTTCGCAGCACCAAAACAAGAGTTGCAGCCAGAGCTCTCTCATCTTCCTTAAGCAGATGAACAGTGGGCTGGCTTGGAGGGACAGAGAAAGGACACTGTGACTTCCACTCTACCCTATCTCCAGGAACATCAGCATCACTAGGCAGTGGTTCCCAGGACTATCACCTGTGCAGCCAGGTAGGGGTGAAAGGATGATCAGGCACACAGTCCTCAAGTCTGTTTCATCTGACCTCTGTGCAGCAGTACGAAAAAAAGACACGGAACAGGAAGCTGATGCCCAGACCAAGTAGCTGATGAGATCCAAGAAAGACTGTGAATCACCTACTCTTCTAGGGTTTCCTCCACTCACCCTGTGGGCAGTCTCTTACCTTTCAGAGTTAGCTGTTTCTAGGGAGTCCTTAGAGTTTTCTTTGCCTTAGATGTCAGAGTTGGGTGGTATTGCATGCTTGTAATCCCAGGAATTGGAACACTTAGGCAAGAGGGTAGCCACAAGAACAAGGCCAGCCTGGACTACATAGAGAGTTCCACTCAAACTTGGGTGATCGAGTGAGACTCCATCTCTCAAAACCAAAAACAAAACAGCAGAGTTAGGGCTAGAGCTTAGTTGTACGTAGTATGCCTTGGTTCCTTAGCTCTTCCCCAGCACGGAATACAATCGGGTGTGGCGTGTGTAACTATCATCCCCAAACTCAGTGGTAGATACAAGAGGATCAGACATTCAGGACCAGTCTATGATGCATGACATTCTATGTTAAACACAACCATCCACCAAAAACCTTAATGCAAAAATTAGAGAAAGCATGCCACTCAGGAAAACCTTATACTCCTCTTGAATCAGAATCCCTGTGTGGTCAGAAGCAAAGCAGGCCTCTGGATACTGTGTGATTCGTGCCTAGTAATAGGGCTGAGTACAGGGTTCACCCAACATGCATAGCAGTCACAAGAGCAAGGCCAGCCTGGTACTATAGGAGGTAGAGGAGAGGAAAGCTCTGGAGCACAAGAAGACCTCACATCTGTGCCAGTTTAGGAGGGGAAATAAGCTGCTGAATTTGCATCAGCCAGAAACTATATACCTGTGCTGTCCCCTTGTGGCGACTCTACAACTCCATGTCCCTTGTCCTGATTTTACTGGGGCTTCTGCCTCAATTCACGACCAGATGGGGAAAATAAACAGCTGGTTTTGGGCTTTCTTATTTTCCCTTTGTGTGCGTGTGTGCATGTGTATGTTTGGAGATAGGCTTTCATGATGTAGCCATAGCTGGTCTAGAACTTGCCACGTAGACTAGGCTGGCCTCTTACAGAGATTGTCCCTGCCTCTGACTCCCGGATGCTGTTTTTGTTGGGTTTTGATAGAGGATTTTTATATGTTGGGCAATTCTGTCCTGGATGTCATTGTGTAACCCAAGATGGCCTCACTCACAGAAATCCTCCTGCCTCACCCTCCAGAATCTTGGGATTAAAGACTTGTACCACTACGCCCATCTAACTTGGTTTTGTCCTTCCTTCCTTCTTCTCCCATACATAAAAAGAAGACAGGAACAAAATATCTTTCAAAGCTGAGCTACATAGGAGCTGTCATGGGAAGAGGTGGTCTAGACATCCTCTGCTGTGCATGACCCAGCTACTCTTGTTGGGAGATGACAGGCACATCTCCCAGCTTCACTGGCTCTAGGCCAGTGAGAGATGCCTGTAGAATGGCATTCGAATTTGGCTCTACCCTCCACAGGTACTACAGTCACTTGCACATAGTGTGAGCGTAGACGTGTACAAGCACACACATGCAAAGCACACAGTATAATCACATACATGTGAGTACATCTGCACAAAAGCATCTACTCTTGGATGTAAACACATGTAAAAAAATAATCATAAAGAAGCACAAAGTCAGTAAAAGCACCCAGGTAGCCCTGGAAAGACCTAACGATGTTTCTGCTGACGGTCTTGATGGGGAAGAGCAAAGAAAAGAAGACGAGACTGATCCTGCTAGGATACTGGAGGACAGAGTATGTTTGGCAACACTCCATGGATGGTAGAGGACTGTCCAGAACATACAACTGGACACTCCCTGCAGGTAATTGACAGATCCAAGTAAGCCAAGCCCTGTTTTGTTTTCTCAGCAGACTGACTCCAGTTTGTAGCTGGAGGACCAACAAGATGCTCCCAGCCATCTCTGCATTCTGGGGAGCCTGGATGTCAGGCCTCTACACAGTTCAGGACCAAAGGCCTCTCAGAAGTCAAAGAAAGGCGGGCCTGGGCAAAGGGAGAGCAGAAGGCCACTTTGATCACTTCTGATGGAAACCCTCCTCAGAAAAACGTCTGTGTTATTTTGTACTACACTATAATTAAAACTAAATTAACTGTCTGTGCACTTTTCAGCTTTTCAAATGTGTTTTTTTGTTGTTGTTCTTTTGAAACAGGATCTCTGCGTGCGTGCACGCGTGCATGCATGTGTGTGTGTGTGTGTGTGTGTGTGTGTGTTGTGTGTGTATAGATACATGTGTTCTGAGGATAACTTGTAAGAATCAATCAGTTCACTTCCCAAGTGCTGAAATGTTAGGAAGTATGCACCATCACACCCACCTGGTAATACAAGCCCCCCCCTTCCCTCTGTGTGTCTGTGTGTCTTTGTGTGTATGTTGTGTGCATGCACGTGCAGTTCTGAGGACAACGTGCAGGAGTCAGTTCTTACCTTCTGCCACATGGAGGAGCAAACTCAGGTTGTCTGTCTTATCAGTGCCTTTGCCACTGAGGCTTCTCTCTGCCCTTAGTAATGCAGTCAATATGTAGGAATCAGAAGTGCAAGTAAGACAATTCTGTCTTAAGGATCATTTTCACTGTGTGCCCTCATTCAGTCTGCCAAACTGCCCTGTGAGCGGCACAGCATCTTCCCATTTCATAGGCTGTGGGAAGGCAGCTCCGGCATTCAAAATCTGCTCTTCATACAGGGGGACCGCAGCTGTGCTCTCAGTACTCAGGAGGCAGATGCACGAGGAGGTAGGCAGGACTGTGGGTGGCCTGGTCTCTACAGTGAGTTCTAGGCCAGCCAGGGCTACACAGTCTCAATACATCCATTCTAGACCAAACCCTGCTCTTCTCTCCATCTAGTAACTCCGACTGTCCTGTCCCATCTGCTTGTTAGTCAGCCCCACTCCTCCTACCCCTGCTCCCTGCCAGCCCTAACTTTCTTGTAGTCTGTATTTTACTGGAAGGGTGAGAGGTCATGACTCAGAGGTAATATAGTCTGCGGGTTCTTTCCTAGGACACAGATCAGCTCACTAGGATAGCCCCCAGAGAATGGGCTCTCTCTCTCTCTCTCTCTCTCTCTCTCTCCTCTCTCCTTTCTCTTCTCTCACACACATGCCCACTCTTTGTCACGCAATTTCACACATACACAGAATCCTCCACAAAATATCTAGATTTTCCAACCTTGTTCCTTCTTACACTTTTCACTATGGAGTTTCTCTAAATTAGCCTCTTATTCTGACTTCCTCTGCTGTTGCAATATTAGGCACAGAAAACTGCTTCTCTTCAGTAGAGAGAGCTGAGCTGGGAACAGAAAGACACAGCAGAGCAGTGGCAGCAAGGGCCGAGCAGCCAGGAGGCTGAGCTCCAGAAGTGCCATGGGATTCGGCTACAAGACGGCTAAAAAAGAGGCAGAGCTGAGAGGTTGACAGACGGGCAGGAGTAAAGGAGCCACAGGAACGTCATGACGGGTGCTGGCAGCTGGCAAGGCTTTCACAGCAGTACAGGCCAGCAGCAGCAGACACAGCTCTCTCCATTAGGTCTGCCCTCTAAACAGCCACTCTCTTCTCTGTCCAGGTTTCCTCCACCTAGGCCATCTGCCCTTCACTATGTACACTGAGAGCCCAAAACCTTAGAACAACCACACACCACACAGTAAGGAATGGTAAGTATCGGAACAATCGTCAAATTAGAGACAACTCTGAGGATGTAGCACCTGTGGGCCTGCCTCATGCCCAGCCTGGCAGGGCTCTACTCAGAGTCTGTATTCAGCTACATGAAACTACTGAAGTCTCTCAATTTCCTGAGCCTGTGCAGGTCACTCAGTATTCCACAAGTAAGCAACCTTTGGGCATTCTTCAAGAGAACTTTGATGCAGCCCTCCTTTTCCATCCCACAATCATGTTGGTAAGATCTTTTGTCATGTTCTTTCTCATGAAAATTGTGTTGTGTCACAGCTTGAAACACACGGATGCCTGTGTGACTGACGTGAATGGTTCCCTGTCTTTCCTTGCAAGAGTTCTGGCATCTTCAGTTACCGGGGTGTTTTTCCTGTTCAAAAATGTATGCAAATATCGTCTTTCCACTTTGAGAACATGCCCATGTACTTTATCTGGTTCTGTTCTCTGAAAGTGGTTCAGTTCATATGACAGACATTTTACTTCCAAATCTGACAAGAAAAATGATTCTACTGTGTTCCAGGACAAGCACCCTAGGACTGCATGCTCCCCAGATCGTCCTCAACTATGGGGATGTCCTCCTCAGTATCCTTGCTGGGCTCCAGCCACTGGGACAAGTTGACCTGTTCAGTTTGAGAGTGAGGATCTCTTGAGAGGATTTGGGCCAGTTCAGGAGAAATAATCAGGCTTACATTGTGTTCCCTTGAAAAATAGCCATGTTTCTTCCTTACCCTCAATTCACTAGAATATAGATGCTAAAAGGTGAATCTCTTTCTCCCCCAACCCCGAGTGTATGTAACTTATGCACACAGAGAAACACATAATTATCCATACAATCTATCTAGATGCCAACCTTGTCTGTTCTAACACTTATTCCTCACAACTGACTTTCTCTAAATTTCATGCTCGTGTCCAATTCTTCTGTTTGTTTGGTTTCAGTCAAAGCACATGACTGTTATACTCCTAGGAATGCTGTAATTGCCTGCTCTCTAAACAAGGTGTCCATTTGCCCCCTGTTTTGATTCAGGTTTTCTTTATGTAGTACAGGACCTGTGCATTTTTGATACCACCTGGCATCTCTGATGCTTACTGTGAACACTAAATTATAGCACCAGTTCTCAGAAATCCCATGCTGGGATCACTGGGGAGGATTTGTTTTTGTTTTAAATCCACATACTGAGCTACTAGTCCCCCAAATTCTGATCTCATCAATCTGATTTGGGGTCTGAGTTTCTGTGTGCATTGATGTAGGCATATATGTACAGATATATATTTATACAATTTTTAAAAATTCATTTTGAGGCGGCTGAAGAAATGACTCAGCGGTTAGGAACACTGGCTGTTCTTGCAGAAGACCTGGATTCAAATCCCAGCACCCACATGGCAGCTAACAACTGTCTGTAACTCCAGTTCCAGGGGATCCGATGCCCTCATCTGTCCTTTGCAGGCATTGCATGACAAGGGTGCACTTAACATACATGCAAGCAATACACACATATACATAAAATAAATAAATATTTAAAATTCATTTTGAAATATCCGAATGCTGAAAAGTAGCTGAGCCACAGAGCCCTGGCTTAGCATTGCTGAGGGTCTTGATTCCATCCTCAACCAAAACAAACAAAAAGACTGCAGAGAAAGCTGGGAGCACAGTGACAAAGAGCCCCTGTCCTTTAAGTGAGACTCTCGCCTTGTTGATGCCTCACATTTGTCACAGGCTTCAACCTTTCTCTTCATGACTTCATTTTCATTATTCTTTTTCTAAACTATTTGAACTGGTTTTGTTTTTGTTTTAGTATTTGAGACATCTTGCTGTTTTGCCCAAGCTAGGTCTGAACTTATGGGCTGAAACCATCTTCCTGCCCCAGCTACCTGAGGAAGTAGAGCTACAGGTGTGCAACACAGTGACCCATTGAACTATTCTGTTGCTAAAGTATTTAAGTTGCAGCAGGATGTCACATCATTCCCAAATATGCAAGTGGCTTTCCCCCTGTAGACAAGAGCACATTGCACAATATGTACAGCCATCACACTGGGAAGTCAGTCTTGGTACTGACCCACAGTACGCTCCTCAGGCCTGTGAAACTCATTTTTCCTTAATGGCTGGGATCCAGTCTAGAGCACAAGGCTTATTTTGCCATTCTGTTTACTTACCGTTCTGGAGTGTTCCTCAGCCTTGCCTAGTTTTTCTAACAGCGACAGTATGCATCTAAGCAGACTGCAGTCTGTAGTCTGCCCCACCTCCTGGCTTCGTGCACTGCCTGCTCATAGCCAGCTCAGCTCCATGAGCAGAGCTGCCGGCAGACTTCCATTACTGCCCATCTTGCTTGCTTTCTCCACCCTTGTTCCCAGCACTCTATCAGTTTTGTCTCCATTGCCCACCTGCTTTCTGTTGCTCTGCCAGCTTTATCCTTGTCTGTCTCATTTGGTGTTTTCAGGAAATGAGAAGACAAAGCTATAGTAGAGACTTTAAATGATTTTCTTTTCATTTAAAATCAATGAACCAGCCATGATTGGTGGCTGATGTGTGTAATACCAGGACTTGGGAGGCAAGCAGGGTCACCTAAATGAGGCCAGGCTGGACTATAGACTGACACTGTGCCTCAAAAATAAATGTAAAACAAAGTGAAAAAATAAGATACACTAAAATTTAGGAAGCTACTTACTCAGGGAGATTTGGAAGGACTACAGTAAAAAAATCAGCCTTCATTTCTCCCTGGCTCCCCTCCCTGATCCACACCAGGCACAAGTAGGGGTGAGTGTCTTGGCCACATCACTGCCGGGTTCACAACGGGTCAATAGTGCATCTCCCCAAGAAACAGAGAAGAGGAAAAGACATGGGGGCACTGGCCACAGGGAACAGCTGAGGTAAGTTCCTCACAGGGATCCTCAGCTCAAAATCTTGTTCCCCTGTGGGACTTCAGCCCCATGACTCACAACAAGATGCCAATCCAGAGCCCTGTGGGCATTCGGACCTCAGAGGAGCTGAGACTCTGGCAGGGCTGGGGTTACAGCAGAGATTGGGTCAGAGGGCAATGGACTGATCCTTTTGCATGTCACTGAAACTCCCAGGCCTCGTCTCTCCATCTGCTGAGGGCTGGGATACAGAGACCTTCCCTGGAGTCAGTGGGTAGTCAGGAAGTACATCTGCAAAAGAGTGACCCCAGACACTTGAGCACTGGCACCCATATGTAAAACTTGATGCTAAACTCGTTATGCAGCAACTTTGGGTTTTGGTGGTGGTGGTGGTGGTGGTGGCGGTGGTGGTGGTGCTGCTGCTGCTGCTGCTGCTGCTGCTGCTCCTGCTGCTGCTGCTCCTGCTGCTGCTGCTGCTGTTTTGAGGCAGGGGTCTCATGTAACCCAGGCTGGCCCTGAACTTGCTATGTAGCCAATGATGACCTTGAATTGATGATCCAACAGACTCCACCTCCCAAGTGCTGGGATCATAAGCTCTATGCAGTAACTGTGACTCATGTCTATTGCTGTTTCACACAGAAGAAGGCGGACATAGAAAGCTGACCCTCACAGGGAGGAAAGGCAGAGTTGGGTTGCACACATTTCAGCCCTGTCTGGAAGACTGCAAGAAAGGTAGGGTTTGGGGAGAATCAAAAGACAATTAGGGGGCCATGGAGATGGTTCGGTAGAGTTCCTGCCTCAAAAGCCTGAGGGCTTGAGTTCAGATCCCTAGAACACATGTAAAAATCCAGGCAATGTGCCTGTAATCTCAGCAATGGGAGAAGAGAGACAGAGACAGGTGGATTCCTGGAAGCTTATGGGCCAGCTAGCTGTGGAGAAATTTCAGCCCAAACAAAAGGGGGAAGGTGCCTGAGGATCAACACCCAGGATTGTCTTCTGACCTCCACACCTGGGCACCATACACACATGTACCCAAAAGCACACCACAAAATAAGAGTGATGAGGGTATAGCAGCTTAGAGGATCGGGAGGAAGGAGCTGAGACACAGTTGTGCTGAGGACTCTATAGCCTAGTCCTACAGACAAAGCCACCATGACCTCCATCTTGTGAAGCTCCTGGGTCTTCACCTCTCCCAAGGGCAGCCCAAGTCTCCTCTCCCTGACTCTCACTGGCGTCTGAGCTGTCATTGAACTGACTGGGGTTGGTGGCCTTTAAGCTGCATCAGAAGTTGTCTTGATGGCTACTGTAGAGCCGTTGGTATTTGTGAGGACAGATAGAGTGGGAAGGGCCCTCTAGAAGGTGTGGTGTGGGCACACAGGCAGGGGTGGTCCTGGGCCCAAATTTCTATCTTGGGCGGTAAGTATATCAATTAGTAGTTCAGAGGGGTCTGGAATTAGTTGTTGGAGGACAGAATGTTCTAGTTTGTTTCTCCATTGCTGTGACAAAACACTCTGACCACTACTAACTTGGGGAGGAAAGGGTTTATTCAGCTTACATCTCCCAGGTCACAGTTCATCAGGGAGCCCAAGGTGGGAACTCAGGGCAGGAACCTGGAGGCAGGAGCTGGAGCACAGGCCATGGAGGAACGCTGCTTACTGACTTGCTCCCCTGGCCCCTGCTCAGCCTGCTTTCTTATGCAACACAGGCCCACCTGCCCAGGGGTGGCACCACCCACAGTGGGCTGGACCCTCCCACATCACTCATCAAGAAGATGCCCCTCATACATGGCCACAGGGCAGTCCAATAGAGGCAATTCCCGGATTGAGGCTCCCTCAACCCAGGTGTGTCAAGTTGACACTACAGCTATCCAGCACAGAGTTACTGTGCACTTCTAATCTGCTGACCATGCTCATCCTCAAAATACTGTTACAGGCCTGGCAAGAAGGCAAGCTGAAGGACCAAAGAGTGATCCCTGGAACCCATGTAAAGGTGTAAGGAGAGAATGAACCCACAAAGTTGTCCTCTCACCTCTACAGGCTACACATACACGTCTTTAAATACTGTGACATTTTCTCAAAAGTGTGTTAAGTTTCTTGACTGAGAAATACTCCTTATCCCCAGAAAAACAACTAAGAGGTTTATGGCTTTCTCTCTCTTTTTAAAAATACTTTACTATTTTTATGTGTATGAGTGTATTGCCTGCATGTGTGTAAGTGCACTCATGTCATGCAATGCCCACAGAGGTCAGAAATGGGTGTCAGAGCCCCTGGAACTGGAGTTACCAACAGTTTTTAACCTCCATGTAGATGCTGGGAATTGAATTCATGTCCTTTGCCACAACAGCTGGTGCTCTTAACTACTGAGCCATCTCTCAAGCTCCAGTTTCCTCTCTCTTATAGAGTCAGGCTCTCCTGACATTGTATGAGACCCCAACTTCCATCCAGTTGGGTACTCACTTTTAGTAATGTCTGGGTAAGAAGGATGGAGGTCCTAGAAATCCAACCGTAGAACCATGTGATGGCCATTGCCAGAGCCTGCCAGCAGGACCAAGAAATCCACACCACAGAAGTGACAGCTGTATGGAGTTTCCATAGGGCAGGCAAAGTGGCCAGGCACTCAAGGGCGACAAACTGACCACTTCCCCAAAGTCAACTGAGGACCTCTGTCTCCTCAAATGGCTCCAGTCTGTGAAAAATGTTGTTCCTCTGTCT
Organism: Nannospalax galili; assembly: GCF_000622305.1. Classification (NCBI taxonomy): domain Eukaryota; kingdom Metazoa; phylum Chordata; class Mammalia; order Rodentia; family Spalacidae; genus Nannospalax; species Nannospalax galili. Next base: position 111,362 of record NW_008360310.1, read on the forward strand.
TTCCCTTGGGAACCTGCAGTTGTCACTCTTGGTGGGGGGGGGGGTTGATAACCCTGCCAAGAAAGAGAAAGAAAGAAAGAAAGAGAGAGAGAGAGAGAGAGAGAGAGAGAAAGAAAGAAAGAAAGAAAGAAAGAAAGAAAGAAAGAAAGAAAGAAAGAAAGAAAGAAAGAAAGAAAGAAAGAAAGAGAGGAAAGAAGGAGAGAGGAGGAGGGAGGGTCCCAGGGAGGGAGGGAAGGAAAAAAGGGAAGAAGCCAATGTCTTCAAGAAATGCTAAGTTCCTCCATCTCTCAGAAATTACTAGTGCTACTTACTTCACTAACAGAAAAATGTCAGCAGCAGAGATGAGGACACAGCTCCACTGTCACCCTCAGCAACCTTGAAGTGGCCTCTTAATCTTTCAGGTAAAACTGGGGATCATAGTTTAGATGCAGAGGAATTTCAGGATGAGCCACTGTAGCAGGGCCACTGTGACCCAGAATTAGGGTTTATTACAAATAGAAAGGCTCTCAGGAAAATAGAAAGCTTAGCCAAAAGCACAGGGCTCCTCAAAGAAGAGTCACAGCTTATTAAAGACATTTTTAACATGGATTTTAAGCATGAGGATTTTTTTAATGCAGAGAGATGCTTAGGGAAAAAATGAGACATACCCGAATGCAGGTGTGGACTCCTCAAGGGAGCCACTGTTGAGTTTCTTAGCTTTGGGAGCATACACCATTTTGGTGGCTGTCAAGTTTTGTGTCAAAAATACAAAAATGTGGGGCTGGAGAGATGGCTCATCGGTTAAGAGCACTGGTTGTTCTTGCAGAACGGGTTCCAATTCCAGCACCCACATGGCAACTAACAACTGTCTGTAATTCCAGTTCCAGGGGACCCGACAGCCTCTTCTGTCCTTCGTGACATTGCATGACACGGGTGCACTTACCTACATGCAGGCGATACACACATACACATATAATAAAAGTAATAAATACAATTTTAAAAAAATACGAAATTGTTTTTCTTTTCTCTTTTTAGTTAAGTGAGATGATAGGGTGACTATCAAGGGATTGCAACCTGAAAAATAAAACCCAGTGCCACTAAGACTCCACAAGAAGTCTAGGACATGTCCTTTCACTGTGAAGGGGACTTTTGGTGAAATTTCTAGAAAAGTACAGGTTTATAGCATGGAAGGGGAAAGGCCTTAAGCAAACGTTGTTAATGAGCCACAGCCCTGGAAGGGGCTTCTTTCCCTTCCTGTGTCACCATAATATTCCCTGTCTTTCTATCCTGTTCAAAGTGATAAAGATTTCATTAGTATTTTGATATATATTGAACACGTTTGAGAAAACAACATGAATTCCTGATTTTAGGAATAACCACTGGTTAGATGAACTCATTCCAACTTTCTTTTTTTTAATTTTTTTAAAAGAAGTATTTCATTGCAGCTTTAACATACTCAATAACAATTTCCAGAGCAAAGATACATCTCTTTCAGAAGTGGCTATAAAATTTTTATGTTCACAGTTGAATTAATACAGTTATACAATATTGAACTCAGTATAAACCCTGTAAGACAAAAAATTGAATGATTTTTTTAACCCTTAAAAAAGATCTCCATTTCATTTTAAAATACACTATTTCTTACAGAAAGACTCACTGTTTTTGCTAATAACATGCATGTTGGTACATACATCTCTAATCTGTATGTATCTGATTATTACTAGTCATGGTCGGTTGCACTCAGATCCTTGGCACCTGTGTATGGATATAAAGTCATTGGGTAGATTTCAATGGTAATGTTTATCACCTCTACTAATTAACATGACCTAAATTTTTATGCTTCCTCCTCAAATATAACTCATTTTTTTATTTGTTGCTTTTTTGTGTGTGTATATCACACAGAACATCCCAAACAATCTTATTCATCTATACACCCACTTCCCAGATGGCACCCTCCCATAGCCTCCCCCACACTAGAACCCTTTTACTCTGTCTTCCCTGCTACTGTCTGCTGTGGTGTCAGCACCCCCACCGTTCCCCACTACTTGCCCTTCTGGTGAATCTAGTCAGCCTATCTAGAGGTTTTTGTTTTAGGAAGGTTGGTTGTTCCTCATCTAGCAGCAATCAGTTGTCAATATTCCTTTAGTTAAGATTGGGGTCTGCTGTTCATTTTCCCAGTTATATGCTGGGTTACTGTCTAGGAGTCTCTTGGGCTACCCTGGCCAACAACTCAAAAGAAGGTCTCTCCTATCTGGCATTGTTTCTTGTTATATAGCCTTTAGTGATACATATGGACTCTTAAAAAATTATATTGGCCCCTTTAATCTTTGGTTATACTTTCCTTTTGGGTGTTTAAGGCCATACAGTTGGCCCAGATAAACCAAT
>NW_008360310.1:113855-125952 GCF_000622305.1 Nannospalax galili
TCCTCTTTGTAGACTGGACACTGGTTCAAGTCCATCTCATGGGGTCTCCACGGCCTCCTTGATCAAGAGGATAGGTGACCCACCATAATTACAAAACATTTTGAGAGGTGCTCCTAGTCCACTGGAACTAGTCAACCTAGGAGGGCAAAGAGCAAAAACTATCCTTTATGTCCCTCTGACCAAATTAATATAGGTCTCAAAGTATGTCTGTTAAATATCCAAGAAGGTTAACTCCACCAGTCTGGTGCTTTTAATTACCGTGTGCCATGTAGATAAAGCTTGGGCAAAGACCAGTTGTTCTCAGATAAACTTTGCCTAGACATATATTTCTTGATCTGGTATGTATAATTTGTCAGTAGGTTGTTGGACTAATATGGTTCCCTCTGGTTTTTAAACTAGCTAGGCATTATTTATCTCCTGCATTGTCTGGTATGTATAATTTCTTGATCTGGTATGTATAATTTGTCAGTAGGTTGTTGGACTAATATGGTTCCCTCTGGTTTTTAAACTAGCTAGGCATTATTTATCTCCTGCATTGTCTAACCCTTCCATCATGGTTTCCCCAGTTAAGGTGGCCCCATTTTCCCCATGAGTGATTATGAGGCCAGCATCCCCTATCTTCTTCCAACAATGTGCAGAATGCTGGCAGATGAACCTCTAGCTCTCAGGCCAAAAGAAAAGAATTCCTTTAGGAAAAAGATTACATTTATTTGTTACACTGGGTGAAGGTGGAGGTCAGAGGACTAGCCCTGCAAGTCAGTTCTCTCCTTCCACCATGTGGGTTCTGGGAATTGAACTAGGTTGTCAGAATTAACAACAAGTTCCTTTACCCACTTGAGGCATGTTGATGACTCCAAGAACTATCTTTTTTAAGATTTATTTTTATTTATGTATAAGTTTGTATGTGCACATGAGTGCAGGTGCCCAAGAGGCCAGAAATGTCAGATCTCCTGGAGCTGGAGTCACAGGCAGCTGTGAGCTGTCTGACGTGAGTGCTAGAAATTGAACTTGGTTTCTCTAGCCCCAAGAATTGCTTTGTAAAGACCTGCATGGCCATTGTGTTTCAAGGAATGCTTCCTAGAAAACCTGACTATCTGCCATTCCATGCCTTCTGTGATATTCACCAGCCATGCTGCTCCATGCAAACCTGAAAAGTCAAAGTGTCACATTCTGAGGCTGAGGAGGTAGCTCAGTGGGTGATAAGCACTTGCTGCACAAGCCTGAGGACCAGAGTTCAGATCCCCAACACACACATGAAAATCTGGGTTTTGGCCACTTGCACCTAAACCCTAACACTGAGGAGGCAGGGGTGGGGGATAGAGACAGGTAGATCCCTGGGGCTGTTGCCTATGGAACCCTAGAGTTCCAGGTTTAGTGAGAGACCCTGTCTCATAAAACAAAGACAGAGTGATACACACACACACAAAACTGAAATGTCATGTTCCCTACCAGATAACATATTCTAAAACTGCAATTAAAATAATGTGTTTCCAATGAAGGAAAAGAGAATTCATTGGAATGAATTAAAAAGTCCAAACACAGCCTCCTGAATATGGTATTTTAAGAAGTTAGCTTTTCCAACGAGCTGAAACAAACAAACATGATTTAATTATATTTTATAAAAGTGCTAGAAGAAATAAAATACTCTTTCAATCTGGAATAGAGGAGAGATTGTTACAAATCTAAGAAGCAATAAAGGAAAAGAAAGGCTGATAAATATGAGTATAAATGAGTTGAAGTTCTCTTTGGCCAAAAATATATTTATTAGAGTTCCACTTCTTTTGGGGTGGTCTTTTTGAGACACCTGTAGCCCCAGCTAACCTGGAACTTGCTATGTAGACCAGGCTGGCCTCAATCTCACAGTGTTCTTGCCTGTTTATGCCTCCCAAGTGCTGGGATTAAAGGCATGCCCAGCTTCTACTTTGTTGTGTATGCGTGGGTGTGTATATGTGTGGGTAAGTGCACGTGGGTGCAGGTTGCCCATGAAGGCCAGATGATCCCCTGGAGTTACAGGTGGTTGTTATGGGTGCTGGAAACTGAACTAGGGTTCTCCCAGAAACAGTACGCACACTTAACCACTGAGACATGTCTCTAACCCCACTGATATCCACTGCTGGACATGGTAGCACAACTGGAGGAGCCACTAGAAAATGCCACATGTTGACACTCATGAAACCACTATTTCCAGACACAACCTGCAGACCAAAACTGTGGTCCAAGTTCTGGAGACAAGTAAGTAGGGAACCTCAGTGAGTTTCTTCCTAGAAGTTCTTCCTCAGTAAGGAGGTGAGTATTAACCAAGGTATGATATTCTCCCCAGATTGAGGAGAGAGCTGAGTGTGGAGAAGACAGAGCATTGTAATTTGTGGGCAGAGCATGAGGAGATGAGAGAGAGAGATCCAGAAACCTTCATAGGATTCCCTGTGTGTGAATGGATAGGATGGGATCCACAGGCACCAACAAGAGATCTGCTCTAGGAGTTCTCATTCTAAGGTAAGTGGAAAGATGAATGGATGAAGACAGTGGAGCAGAGACAGGGCTCTTAGAGTTGATAGGAAGCTACCCCCACTGGCCCATAGGACAGGGCAAGAAACAGGTCTGTGGAGGAGTTTAAAGCCTTGACCCCATCTACACCCAAAGAAGCCCAAGGAACCGGGGTGACTTAGGAAGACCCTGTGGTTCCTGTGAAATCTCTGCTGCTTTCAGCAAAGTCACTGCAAAGCCCTGGGTAAAGGTGGCCTTTGAGGGACAAAGGGCCCTGAGAGAAGGAGGGACTCCCAGGAGAAGCCAGTGTGGAGGCTGCTGCAATGACAAGCAAGCACAAAGTTTCTGGGTTTTTTTTTTTCAGTGAGTATTTATTGAAATTCTGGCCTGGCAGAACTGTGCAGGCTGCTGAGGGGAAACAGAGGCACACAGGGCTCATCCTTAAGGACCCATCAAGCCATGGGAGCACACAAGAGATAAACATGTTTGAAACAGTTGGACAAAGGGACAGGGCAGGACAAAAAGAAGGCCAATGGGAATCCATGCATAGGGTTTGAGTCTCTGAGGGAGAACACCTCAGGTCTGGCCAGCTCAAGCCACAGCCTATCCTGTGGACTTCTTGCACACCCAGTGGTAAGCAACCCTGCACTCCATGTCGTTCCATAGCTGCTTCATATGGATGCAGTCTTCAAACTCTCCATTCCCATGTCGCCAGTTGTCAGGCTGATTTTTTTCCCAAAACCTGGAAACAACAGGGCTTTACTCTATAGCCAAATCAAGATCCCTTCCCCTGAGTGGGAGGCCCCAGGATATAAACAAGGCTGGGGCCACAGGAGTCGTCCCAGTGGCCCTGCGGAGGCTACAGTTGCTGAGGATCCAGAACAAGCAGGAGCATCTTCCCCAGAACTCACATTCTGAGGCATTCCAGTGAGGAGCGGGGACCAAGTGGGCATAAGACAGGAAATAAAAGAGACAAAACTGGAAAAGTAAGAAGACCTGCTCAGAACTGGCTTCCAGCCACAAGGCCTGTCCTTTCCTGATGCTGTTAGAGACCCATGCACACCATGAACCTCACATACCACATAAATCTCATATATACATATCATACAGCATGCACATCACATGCACACACACTGCACATATATCACATACACATCACATCACAAACCACACACTATGTATAGATATCACATGTATACGCCATTCATGCACACCCACTGACTGTACACACATGGGACAAGGAAGCATGCCCATAAGCACCTAGATGTTGGCAGCCAGTGGTTAGACTCACCCTCTGCTCTGGACACCATTAAATGGTGTTCCATCTGCCCAGCGCCAATTGCCCTCAGTGCCCCAATCAGTGAGGCCGATCCAGTGATACATGGTACTGGTGAAATGAACCAGGAACTCCTGTGCAGAGGGAGAGCTGTGAGGAGCTGACTCTCCGAACCATCCCCTCCCTGGTCCCTAAGCAGGAAAGCCATCTCCATGCAGGATGAGTCTCTTCCATGCCTCATCCAGAACCTAGGTCAACAGCTAGATCCCTCAGGGGAATCACTTACGCTGCCTGTCCTACATAGTCCTCGCCCTTGGGAAGGGGTGTGGCTTCACCGGAACAGAGGTTCTGACCCTAGCTTATTAGAACTATTCTACATCAACCCAAGTGTCCTGAGAGAGCCACAGGGGATGGTGTGATTCTACAAGTTGAATTAAACCAAACCTAGCCTGGTCCTCATTAACCTGACAGGTTCTGACCATGCCTCTGGCCAGATGGCCCTCCAGTTAGAATATTGTTTTGGGGTATGCATCTGGTCTCCAGAGGGTCAGGATCTCATGAGCCTTCCATAGCCACTGGATATTTAAATCCACACTGAAGAAAGGAAGGCTGACAGGAGCAGAAGGTATGGGAGGTGCATGTCCCACACTGACGTTCTAGACAGTTCTCCTCTCGCTATCCTCTTTCCCTTCTGGCCTCTGCTGGACCTTGGCTGTCTCCCTTCTTCACTGAGCAGGTGGGAGGTTTCTGGCTGTTTGTCTACCTCCAGTAAAAGGGGATCGTGGGAACTCAGTAAATATCTGCTCCCTACTGATGAGGAGACATGAGGGGCTCCACTATCTTTGAGAAGGTGAAGGTCAAAGCATGTGTGCCCCTAACCACACATCAACCCCTCAGCCTGCTCCAAGCCCAGATATCTGACCTGCTCCTCCTGAGAGGTCACCGATGCCAGGTGTGCTCCCTGGGACACACAGAACTGCTCAGCCTCATTCCAGGATTTCTTGACATGGGAAAAGTAATACAGGTTTCCCCTGAATGCCTTCCAGCCCTGTAGGACCAGCTGGAGAAGCTGACCTACAACAACAGGGTTAAGGAGGAGAATCCAGGATTGGATGTGGTGAGGTCCCAGAACTGACCTCTACATCCTGTCCTAGACCACAGAGGTTCACAAACCCAGGCAATTCTCAGTTCCCAGTGGCACAGGAGCAGGTCCTGGGATGCCAGACCCCACCCCACAGCCAAGTCCTTGAACCCTCCAGACACACATTTTTCTGTCACTTCTGGTAGTGTCTGCTTTGTCACCAACCAGCATTTTCAGTCAATGCCTGCTTTCTGATGTGCCAGCCTCTCCCAATTCATGACTGTCGCTTGCTACCCCTCTCTACCTCCAGTCCTGCAACCAATAGGCTCCCTCACTTCCTGCTTTCATCTCCATCCACAGACTTCAGCTGCTCCCACCCATAGGCCATCCTGAGACCAGTGTAGCCAGTTCTTAGAGCTGCTCCTAAAAGCGCACCTCATTCCCCCTCCCTGTCTGATATCTCTCTCACATCCCTTCCACCCCAGCTGTGTTCCTAGGTACACTGACTCATCCATTTGTTCTCATAAGTGCTACTCAGTCTTCAACATTCCTTAACATATGAGTCAGGGACTGCTAGAGAAAGATTCCTAAGACATTTAAGATGCCCTTAAAGAACTTGGGTCTAGCTATGAGCAGGTGTTGGAGATGCCTTAATGACAGCCGGGTGGCCCTCAGAGTGGCAGCCAGAAAGCTGCTGGTCTGTCTCTCCCGGGAGGGAGGAGGGCCTCTCCCTTTCCCTCCTGTTCTTTCTATCCCTGCTTCTTTCCCTCCCTCCCTATTTGCTGCTTCTCTGCTTCTTTTTCTCACCCTCAAACTGAACCATCGGAATCTAGAAAACCCCTCAAGAAAGTTCACCAAAGCACTAACAGTAAGTTCTTACGGAATAGAAATGCTCTGGAGCACAGGTGCCTGTCTTCTCATCTCGACTTCTCCACTTGTGCCACGCGGTCCCCTTGGAAAAGTACCTTTTCCCTTTTGCCACCTGAAGGCTGGCTCCCTGCTTCTACCCTCAGCTCTCTTTTCATGGAGCACTTTGTTCCATGCAAACTCCAGCACCCCATTGCTGTGACCAGAGCCCACATCCCAGGCCCCAAGTACCTATCTACAATTTGCCTACACAGCCTGGGAGTGACAGCTGTGACTCTCCCCAGAGCATCTGAACTCCCAGAGCATCTGAACTCAGCAGGTGGGATCTCCTGCTGTCTCTTCTTCTATTCCATATGGCATATGAAGGCCAAGAAGCCAAGCCTGCTAGGAGCCTCCTCCATGTCTCCCTCTAGGAGGAGACCTAAGTTCAGAGTCCCTCTGTCCACCCAGTGCCTCCCAGGCACTCACTGACCTCTCTGCTGCAGTGTTCTCAATGTCACTGTTCAGCCCATTACCAGGTAGTGAGCAGCTTTTTTCTTTTTTGTTTTTGTTTTTGTTTTTTCAGGCAGAGTCTCACTATACAGATGTGGCTAGCCTAGAACTTACTATGTAACCCTCAGGCTCACAGAGATCTGCCTGCCTCTGCCTTGGGAGTGCTAGGATTAAAGGCCTGTGCTATCACACAGGCCTTTTTTTTAATTTTTAAAATTATGAATAGATTATAGGCCAAGCATGGTAGCACAGGCCTTTAATCCCAGCACTCAGAGGCAGACAGTTCTCTCTGAGTTCCAGGCCAGTAAGGCTACACAGTGAATCCCTGGCTCAAAATAAAAAAATTTAAAAAAATTACAGTGCTTTTTGCAGAAAGCATGCACTTACTCATCCATGCTACAGTCTCACCTGAGGCGGTGTAAAAGCCTCTGCATTGGCCTCTATCTACTGCCCTTTCAGCAGGACAGAGTTGCCCTCTTTTACCACAGGCTCCTCACACTGCCGGAAGTTTCCAGAACCTCAGACTCATGAGTCTGTGCTTATGAATTTACTGTTCTCTTTCCCTGATTGTTTGTCAACCTCCTGTCAGTCCTTGTGATGTCAGCCCTGGGCCATCCTCTCAGCTGTGTCTTCTGGTCTAGCCACACAGGCCCCGGGAGACTCCCTCTGCCTTCCTTTTTGCAACTCCTTTACCCTAGTTCCTGGCCCTGCTTCTCCCTTACGTCTTGTACTGGTCTGTGCGTCCTCTGTGTCTGCCATCACCATCATCATAACCCCAAAAGCTTGGGGAAGGTGGATAGCATATCTTCATCTTTATAGCCTGACAACAGAACCTCAAAGTCTCAGCCCAGTGGGTACTGCATGAGCTGAAACTCTTTACACATATTAACTCACTTGATCCTTGCGGTGAAACAAATCCTATTACTCTAAATTTTTTAGGGGGAGTAAGACAGGCTCTCAATCCAGACTGGGCTCCAACTCACTATGTAGTTGCAAGTGGCTTTGAACTCCTTCCTGATCCTCCTGCTTCCCCTTCCCTGGTGCTGGGCTCCCAGGTATGCACCACCACACCTGGCAACCACTTTTTTTCTCATTCAGTTTTTGAGACAGGGTCTTGCTATGTAGTCTAGGCCAGTCTCAAACTTACTATGTAGCCCAGACTTGTCTGGAACACACAATGCTCCTCCTTCCCCAACTTCCTGAGTGCTGGGATCAGTCATGTGTCACTATGTTGACCAAAATGTAAAGTTTGGGGTAGTAACTTAATCAAGATCTCACAATTCTGATAGCAAGGAACCAGAAACAGGACCTTTCCTCCCTATCCCATTAATTTCACATTTTCCTCATGTATAATTTATTTTGAAACTGGCTAAATTATAAGCCGTCCTAGGCCACTCCAGCACATGGCCTGTCTCATTAAATCTGATTCTGTCTCCAGCACCATGCTCCTCCACTGATGCATGTTAAGGTGGGCCAAGAGGCTGTCCCTCCTCAACAATACCCCTCTTTCCATGACTTACTCTGGTTTCTCTGTAGCTGCTCCTGTGATGCCACAGCAGTGTGCAAGGCCCCCAGACGACTTTGCTCCTCTTGGATCTGGGCAGTGAGAGTTCTGGTGGCCTCCAGATCTGTCTTTAACCTCTGCACCTCAGCCTCGGCCTTCCGCAGGTTGCTCTGCAGTGACTGGGTCTTCGCCTCAATTTGGGAGTTTATGGAATTGGCACTTTCCAGCTCAGCTTTTAACATCCGGATCTGGGCATCTGTCTGCTGCAGGTGACCATCTGCCCTTTGGGTCTGAGCAGTAACTGTTTCTAGATCTTTCTTTAAGGAGTTCATCTCATCACCAGTCTTTTTCAGATGACTTCTCAGGGCCTGGATCTCAATGCTGGTGTTGTACACACTGCCTTGGAGGAGGCTCTGGGTCTGGGAGCTGAGAGCATTTTCGCTCTGCACATTCACCCTCAACTTCTGGATCTCAGCCTGGACTACCACCAAACTGCTCCTTAAAACCTGATCCTGGGTCCTTAAGTCATCAACAGTCTCCAGATGGCTTCTCAAAATATGAATTTCAGCATGGGCATTCTCTAAGCTGCTGTTTGCCAATCGAGCCTGGGCATTGGCCACCTCCAGCCCCACCCTCAGCACCTGGATCTCGGTCTGGGCACCTTCCAGGCCTCTGCCCAGCACTTGGAGCTCTGTGCTGGTGTTTTCTGCACTGCTCTTTAAGAGATCCCAGGTCTGGGAAGTTGCAGCAGTTGCCTTGCCCAGATCTTCCCTCAGCCTCTGGATCTCGGTGCTGACCACCTCCAAGGAACTCCTCAGCACCTGGGTCTGTGAATGCAAGGCACTGGCATCCTTCAACTCGCCCTTTGCCCACTGGATGCTAGTGCTAGCATCCTCCAGATGGTCCCCGAGCATCTGGATCTGAGAACTGACATTGTCCACTCTGCACTTCAGCATCTGGAGCTCCATGTGCCAGGTGCTGGAATTCTCCTTGAGGTCCCTAAAGCTCTGAGTAGCCTCTCCCACCTCTGCAGCCCTGCCAAAGTTGGGGTGATCTGAAAGATGGAAGCCAAAAGAGGCCCATTATGTAGAAAAGGTTAGATGGCCTATCAAAATGTTCCTGGATGTGATGGCTAATATTGACAGTCAACTTGACAGGATCTAGAATCACCCAGAAGACAAACTTCTGGGTATTACAGAGAGGTGTGACTGAGAAGGGAAGACCCACCCTGAATGTGGTTTGCACTATCCCATAGGCTAGATCCCAGATTGAATAAAAAGGAGAAAGTGACCTGAGCAGAGCATTCGTCTCTCTGCTTCCTGACTGTGAGTGCAATGTATCTAGTGGCCTAATGCTCCACCATGCCTTCCCTGCCTCTATGAATTGTACCTTCAAACTGTGAGCAAAAACAAACCCTTCCTTCTTTGAGTTGTTTTTGTAAGGTATTTGTTGCACAACAAGAAAAGTAATATAGTAGAGACTGTCCATACACAGCTCTGAGTGATCTCCCAGCAGCCTGCTGGTCCCTATGGCTACCAAGACTCTAGGGATACAGGCCCAGAAGATACAGGCCCAGAAGATACAGGCCCAGAAGCAAAATGGATGAGGAGCTAGTTGGCTGTCACACATGCGTGAAAGAGCAGTAAGGGCTAACACTCTGGCCTGTGCCACATAATCTGGGCATTGTGGCACACACCTAAAAGCCCAACACCAAGGAGGTAGAGACATGAAGATAAGAAGTTCAAGGCTATCCTTAGCTACATAGTTCAAAGCCAACCTGGACTATATGAGACCCTCTCTCAAAAAAGATTCACAAGGAAGATGGAAGCCATTCTGGGAGCTGGAGCTGAGGTATGGGAGGATAACCTGGCCCAGGATCTGGGCTCCCCAGTGTCTCAGTTCCCCTAGCTCTGTTCTCACTGTGGCTACTCACTGTTGGGCTCCATAGAGAACTGTCCAGTAGAGTTGTCTCCCACAAGCAACTTGTCTCCCCACAAGGAAGGATCTTCATTCATCAAGGGTCTGCAAGGTTGCAGAGCTGTAACAGCCATTCCTGGGTCAGTGCCCTGTGCCTAGGGGAACAGGCTGCCCCACACCAGCTAGGGTTCCAGAAGCAGGAAGAAGGCACCAAGAACCCTCCCAGGGTTTCCCTCAAGAGCCTTCATTCTCATAAGCCACACTGCAGCACAGTGGGCTCTGTCTGCTCCTGGGGAAGCTTTGGTTTGGGCCTGGAATGGCAGTGAAATGATGCTTCAGGGGACAGAAACATCCAGAGGATGTGCCATCTTGGGACATCTGCACGGGAAGGCAAAACAGCAGTGGCTCAGGTCACCAGGAACTTACCCACCACAAAGAGAGCCAGGAGAGAGAATACCACAGTCACAGCCATCAACACCAGGGCAGCCCTAACATGCCTCTGCATCCTGGGAGCCCCAAAAGCCACTGGTTCGAGGTCCATCCCTGCAAGGGAGAAGTCAGGACCCAGAGTGAGAGGGTTCTGGGAGGGCCAGGATAGTCACCCTCTCTGGCACCATCCTCAGGCCTGTCTGTTGGGTATGAGAATAGCCTCCTCTGAAGCATTCGCCTGGTCTCTCTGTGGGCAGGGCAGCAGCACAAAGGCTGAAAGACCCCAGAGCTCACAATAGCCATGGAGGCTGTGGTGATGTCCAGAGCACAAAACCTGGTGCGGAAGGGGTGGGCTAAAAAAGTGTGGTTGGAGTAAAAGAAGAAAGGGAAAGCGAGAAGGAAGGAGGAGACAAAAGGGAGATCCCAACCTCAGGGTCCCAGTCTTGCTAACAAACCCTGACCAAATCCTGGCATAATGGTACATGCCTTTAATCCCAGAACTTCTCAAGGCCAACTCTACATAGTGAGTTCCAGACTAGCCAGGGCTACATAGGCCCTGTCTCAAAAAAGAAAAATAATCAAAGCAACACTTGACCAAAGCAAGGGTCACAGCCCCCTTGTGGCCACACAGTTATGTGCCTGGACCCCAACACCCCTATGTTGCCATGGGTGTTCCCGGCCCTCTAGGGACCATGGTTAGGGACCAAAGGTGCATTTACTAATGATAATAGAGACCAGCCCTGAAACCCCAGAGGCTACCAGGGCCAGGGAGTGTGCAAAGCTGGGGTTCAAAGCCAAGTCCTTCTGAACTCAAAGTGCACCCTCTTTCTCTTGTTCTCATTGGACAGGATCTGAGAGATTTCCTACAGAGTCTGGGATACCGGGGCTCTGGTCCTCTACTGACTCACATTCTTCCTTCGCCTCTTTACTGTGGGGTCAAGGCAGGGATGTTTCTGACCCACCAAGGAGGGACTCAGAGGGCAAAGGACAGGCAGGAATCCCATGTGTCCTCACCTCGGAGATGCAGGGAGACACACTGGTTGTCTGTGCAGAAGAGAGCTGCATCTCTGTCCGCCTCCAACTCCTTCATCCTCCAATGCTGCTCCTGCCACTGGTCTCTGGAAGGTGTGTCCTGTGAGCCAGCAATAGGGGAACAAAGCTGAGACAACCCTAATTTATGTGCCTTCATGGAGGTCATGACCTGCCCCAGCCCCCCTCCCTCCCTACTGACTCTGCAGAAACCCAGGGCCAGCAACCTCTCCCCTCCGGATTCTTCCAGAAGCCCAGGAGCTCAGCAGCCCTCCTCTCCTCTGCCCCTCCTCCCTCAGTGCCCTACACACTAGCTCTGCCTCAGACTCACAGGCACCTGTGCTCTTCTCTGGTTGCCAAGACTGGCCACTTGGGAGGAGGGGGAAACTTTGCAGAGAAAACATCCTTGTGGGGATGAGGAGATATCTTAGTCAGTAAAGGGCTTACCATATAAGCATGAAACCCAAGTTCGAATCCCTAGCACCCACATAAAAACCAGGGCATAGGGGCTGGAGAGATGACTCAGCAGTAAGAATACTTTCTATTCTTCCAGAGGACCTAGGTTTGATTCCCAGTACCCAAATGGTGGCTAACAACCATCCATGACTCCAGTTCCAGGAGATGTGACACCCTCCTCTGGCCTCTGCAGGACATTGGACGCATGTGGTACACTTATATACATGCAGACAAAATGCTTATGCAAAACACTTATTCACATAAAATAAAAATATTTTTTAAAAAGAAAACAAAAAATTCAGCAGTATCCCAGGATGCACTTGTCATCCCAGTGCTGAGGAGACGGAGACAGGAGCACCCGATGACTTACTGGCCAGTCAGTCTAGCTGAATCAGTGAGAGGCTTGTCTCAAGGTTCAGTGAGAGACCTGCCTCAAAAATAAGTTGGAGAGTCATTAGGGAAGACACCTGACATCAAGCTGTGGTCTCACACACACACACATACACAGAGGCAGAGACACAGGCAGAGATACACACAAACATGCACAGAGGGAGGGAGGGAG
>NW_008360310.1:125984-150472 GCF_000622305.1 Nannospalax galili
GGGAAGAAAAAGGAAAGTAAGAAAGTGCCTGGAGCCCCTTGGTTATTCATAATGTCAGTGAGTTCATGTCAGTGATATGATTTGGGTACCCTCTAGGATGATAGCTGCCTCCAGAAAGACCATATGTGATTAGAGGAAAAAGCCTCCACCTTCTTCCCCCACCCTCAGACATTCAGGTGGGGAGAAGGGCTGCAAAGGGAATCACAAGAATCTTGAACCAGGTAGGGCTCAAGATATAGCCTAGTTGCTAGAGGGTTTGCCTAGCATGCGTGAGACCCTGGATTCCATCCCCAGCAGCCTATAAACTAGGTATGGTAGTGTAGGTCTATAATCACAGAACTTGGGTGATAGAGGCAGGGAAGGGTCAGATGCTCAAAGTCATCCTCAGCTAATGAATTTGAGTCCAACCTGTGATACATGAGACCCTGTCTCCAAAAAATAAATAAAAATCTTGAACAAGGAGATGTAGGAGGGGACTCACTCAGATGACTAAGACACAGAGGCTACGGTGCTGACTCCTCTAAACCTTGCCCTGTGTCTTTTATGTTGTCCTTTCTAACAAACTCTAATAGTCAACCTAGTGTTTACTTAAGTTCTGTGGGTTGTTCTATCAACTTCACCCAGGTTGTCAGTTCGGGAAGGCAGAAGAGTAGATGATCACCAGGCAACCTGCTTGTCACAGATATCTGAAAAGGGGGAGTCTTGTGGGGCATGTCACTCAGCCTGTGGGGTCCGTACTAACTTGGGGAGGTAGCACCAGAATGGAGTCAAATTTCTGGGTGTACAGCTGGTGTCTAAGAGCTGCCTGATGCCCTGGAAAATCACAGGCTTGGTGTCAGAAGTGCTGTCTGGAAATAGCAAGCAGTCAGGAGAGGGATGTATTGAGGGGAATAGGAAGGGAGTTGGAGGGGGAAATGGAGGGTAGATAAAATCATATTTCATAGTATACATGAATGAAATTCCCTAGAATAAAGAAAAATTCTAAAGGGGCTGGAGAGACGGCTCAGCGTTTAAGAGCACTGGCTGTTCTTGCTGAAGACTAGAGTTTGAATTGCAGCACCCATATGTGTATGAGCGTATTGCCTGCATGTAGGTAAGTGCACCCACGTCGTGCAGTGCCCACGGAAGTCAGAAGAAGTCGTCGAATCCCCTGGAACTGGAGTTGCAGACAATTGTTAGCTGCCATGTGGGTGCTGGGATTCAAACCTGGGTCTTCTGCAAGAATAACCAGTGTTCTTAACCCCCGAGCCGTCTCTCCAGCTCCCGATTTAAAAAAAAAAAAAATTCTAAAATAAAAGGAAGAAGAATTAATAAATCCAGGGGCATGAATCACATCATAAATTAAAAAGAAAATACCAAGCAGGGTCCACCTCTATCTAAACTCCATTAGCAGATCATATCTATGCCAGTGGCAGCTCCAGTTTCTCAGAACTAACTCAAAAGAAACTGGTGAAGATCAGGCAGATGTGGTCTTGCTGAATGAGACCCTGTTCCAGAGGAACAGGAACTGACATGATGACACATGTCTGCAAAGCCAGCACCCGAGGAGCTAAGGCAGGAGGATCACCAAGCCTAAGGCCAGCCTGGACTACAAAGTGAGACCCTATCTCAAAAAAACAAAAGGAGCTGCTTCGGGACTTCCTGCTGTCACTGAGCCTAGAGAGAAGGGGACTCAGGCCTCCCAGGGGATAAAACATGGAGCTCTGTGGGGTTCTGTTCCCATCCCACTCAAGGAGAACCAGGAGCAGGGCCAATATTGCCACTGACCAGGCAACACACCCTTCCAAAGGCAGATTCTGGTCCCTCAGTCCCTTCCCCCCACTGCTTCTGAGGTTTCTGATCCTGTGGACAGGGATTACATTTGCTTTAACTTACAAAAATCTAACTCCACCTGCACCGCAACAGCCACTCTCACAGCTGCCGATTACAAGCTTGCAGGTGCCTTATCCCATCTCTGTGTGGTGTTTTCCTTAGGTCCTATGTTGCATTCCCATATCTTTTTCACAAGTCCTGGAGCCAGCCTCCCATAGGTCCCTGGGCACAGAGGAGCTGCTCTCCAGTGTTCAGTGCCTCTCTGAAAGGTGCAGCAAGGTCCTGCTGGGCACAGAGGAGCCTGTGCTATGACAGCTGCTGCCCATTCAGTGAGCAGCTCATGGTGGTGGATACGCAGGGTGGAGAGGGAATGGCAGCCATCATCCAACTCATGATGGTGTTTGTATGTACGTGTGTGGTGTGTGTGTGTGTGTGTGTGTGTGTGTGTGTGTGTGTGTGTAAGTGTGCTGGGGGAGGGAAGGGCACACACAGAGCCACTGGCTGTTGTTCAGCAGCTGCTGCCCATTCAGTGAGCAGCTCATGGTGGTGGATACGCAGGGTAGAGAGGGAATGGCAGCCATCATCCAACTCATGATGGTGTTTGTATGTACGTGTGTGGTGTGTGTGTGTGTGTGTGTGTGTGTGTGTGTGTGTGTGTAAAAGTCTGCTGGGGAAGGGAAGGGCACACACAGAGCCACTGGCTGTTGTTCATCTTTGATGTGTCTGTTGAAATCTGGCCTTCAGCGGGGATATGGAGACAGCACACTTTTCTGGGCCAGTCAGCAGCCAGCCCTGCCTGAACCCCAGCAGGGTCTGCCAAGCCCCTATCTAGGGGGCTAGGAGCCACAGGCAGGGTCTTCCAGGGCATGGCAGAGAGAGGAAAAGACTCATCTTGGTTTCTGTTCTCCCACAGGCAGGAAGGGTCAGGCTGGACCCAGCTCAGGAGCTATTCCCCCTGAGGTCCTAAGAAACTGAGAGGACCTCGAAAGCAGAACTTTGGGGATCCCTTGCTCAACAGAAGGGCAGGGTCCGGGCAGGCTATGTGCATTGTCCCAAAGGCTGTGGTCAGCAGGCATCTTCCCCATGGCCCTCTTCCCTATCCTCTCCCCCATCTACCTCCCCCCTCCCACCGAAGGTCCCAACTCTTGTGGTTCCCCCAGGAACACCATCTTAAGGGAAGGAAGCCTAGATGTTGCTCTGTCCTTGCCAAGAGGTTTGTCTGTTCAAGGTAGAGAAAAACAAAGGGGTCTTTTGCACATTAACACAAGGGGCATCACCCACAAGTTTGTTTTCCTGCCCCCACTACAGGTTCTCATGGGGCATGCTCCTGAGATCTGAGAGTTCATTTCTTTTAGTATTTTTTATTTGTTTACAATGCTAGGGACTGAACCCAGGGTGAATACCAAGCAAATGCTCTGCCATCAAGCCAAACTTCCCGTCCCAGAGACTGGTGAGTTCAGCAACTACAGACTGCAGCTTCAAACATTGACGAGTCAACACCAGACACCTCAGAGCTGGATGTTGTTGTCCCATCTGGTGGCTAAGTGCAACAGCTGATGAAAGCAAGGTGACGCAGTGCCCTGGCAGCTGCAGACTGACAACGGCTTCTGGCCTCAGGTAGCATATCCAGAACATATCCTGGACAACACCTTCCCTCACTCTCAGCCCAGCCCATATGCCTGAGGCTGGCTGGACCCAGACCCAGTCCCCAATTCCAGGACGAGCACTGGTTTGACATTAGCACCCCTTGCCCTGACTTTCCTCTTGGTTCCAGGGAGTAGCATGTGGCCCAGTCCTGGGTTTTTGTTAGAACTGTTGAAAAAGGGAAGTTCTTCCCTTCGAAGGTGCAGGGCCATGAGATCTAAGTATATGAGAGCTCAGAGCTGTGAGGTCTCACTCAGGGCTGTGAGTTCTTAGAGCTATGAAATCTCACCCGGGGCTATGAGGTCTCAGGGCTGTGAGGTTTCAGTCGGGGTTCTGGGGTCTTGGGACTA
The DNA here is from genome assembly GCF_000622305.1 of Nannospalax galili. Taxonomy (NCBI): domain Eukaryota; kingdom Metazoa; phylum Chordata; class Mammalia; order Rodentia; family Spalacidae; genus Nannospalax; species Nannospalax galili. Next base: position 129,791 of record NW_008360310.1, read on the forward strand.
TGAGATAATAGGGCTGCTAATGGTTCATTCACCTTGATATTTTCTGGTTCATTTTTCCCCCAGAGAAATAATTTGATTCCCCAGCTCATGTCTTCCCACCAGGAGCAACCACAGATCCATGACTGGCCTCCTCTTCACCCCAGTAGTCAGTGAGGGATTGCTTACTCTGCAAAGCACATGACACCTATGGGACAGATGAGACTAAGGGACAGACAAGTCAGGCATGCTCGTAGTCCAGGGGAGAAGAAAATCCCAAGTTCTGTGGGGCCCCATGGAGTGACACCTAGGAGCACAGCCCCAGCGAGGTAGTGGGAGGCTGGCAAGGAATTTCAATGAGAAAAGAATGACACGCCCCACCCAGGATGAGCTGGGCCTGCTGAAGGGTTTCCTAGGCTGTCAAGGAAGGGAAGCCCATGAAGTTGAAAGCAGAGTGGAGGGCAGCTGGTCCCACTGGGGTACCCATCCCTGGGTGAGGCCTTTGGGAGACTCAAGGATGTCCTGGCCATAAACAGAAGCCTGTGCTCTCAGCTCTTACCCCTTTGTGCTTGGAACAGTACCTTGCTAGTCATACCCTGCAGACCATATTGGTTTGCTGGTCATACTCTACTGGTCACACGCTGCTGGTTTGACCAGAGCATCCTTTCCTCAGAACCCAGCTTATACCTGGCTCCCTCCTGCATGCTCTCTGATGCCCCTGTTGGTAGCCCTTGCCTGTAGGCCCACCTTGGCCACTGGACTCAGGATTCAGACCTATGCCTGGGAACCCAGCCTATGTAAGGTGTGCAGAACTCTCTAAGGCTTGTCCCTGGGAACAGAGCTAGAGAACAGAAAGCTGACAGACAGTCTAGGAAGTCTAAGAAGAGACCAGCAAGGTAGTGGCATTGTAAGCCTTGCTCTATTTAATTCACATTAAAAACTGCAGACAAACACTGCTCATGATTGGTGGTATTACCAAGGTCAGACCATCCCTATTCCTTGTTGTTTTTTACCTTCCAACTGTAGGTGTCCTAAATGTACCCCAAAACTTCATGCACCAGGAATGAAAACATGCATTCAGGCAAAGGCCTTGACCCAGAGGTATTTAAACAGAAAGAGGAATTCCTCTGCATGGGCTGCAAGAAGAGAGGTGAACAGGCAGGGAAGGAGACCAGCCTGCTGAGGGAAGGGCTGAGCCTGTGTGGTTGAAGAGGGAGGGGAGAGCCAGCTCAGCTCCACAGGGGACCCTGCCAGGCCTATCTTCACTGGGTTAGCTCACTCAAGAGGAAAAGGAATTCAGACTTCAGAGTAAGTGATAGGGGCAATGGAATATGATGTGGAACAGAGCTATTCCCCAGGAAGGGACAGCCAGAGGCCTCCTGCCAGGAACCCTAAACAGGCATTGTTGGATCAACCAGGAAAAGCCCCGAGTAGCAATATGAAGAATATCACTTGGTTGGCCTGAAGCAAGACAGATGTACTCCAGGGTATGTTTGGGACAATTTTCAAGTAAGAAAAACTTAAGGTGCAAAGTGATCTTGGAGTGCGAGGAGAGGCATTTCTTCAAGCTTGACAAGTGCTGCAGCCTAATGGCAAGCCCGTGGCCCTGTCCTATCACAGATCTGAGTGGGTGTAGGGCTGCTTACAGATGAAAAGGAGCTTGTCGTCGCAGGATGCGTCATTCCAGGACTGGAGAGAAGACACTCTGATATTGACACAATGTTCATTATTCCCCACATTGTTGGGCTCACCTGGAATCCAGAACCTACCAATAGAGAAAACAGAAAGGGTTCCTTGTATACCTGGGAGAGTGCTTACCTAGCATACACAAAGTCCTGGGTTTGATCCCCAGCACCACACAAATTTGGTGTGGTGGTGCACACCAGTAATAGCAGCAGTTGAAGGTGGGAGCATGAGTATCAGAAGTTCAAGGTCATCTTCAACTACATGCAAGCTTGAAGCCAGCCTGGGATACGTGAGATGCTGTCTCAAAAACGAGATATGTCAGGGGCCAGCAAGATGGTTCAGTAGGTAAAAATGCTTGCCACCACATGATGGAAGGAGAGAACCGACTCCCACAAGTTGTACACATATGCACTGGCACATACAAAATAAAGTTTCATTGTAAAAACTTGATAGTGAGTTCTTTCTGGCTGGTGAGATGGCTCAGCAGATAAAGGCCCTCACTACACAAGCATGGAGACCTGAGTTGAATCCCCTGAACCCAAATAAATATAGAAGGAGAGAACTGACTCTCCGAACCTGTCCTCTGTCTTCCACACATGCATTATGCACACACAATAATAATAAGTAAATAATTTTTGATGAGTTATTTTAATTCCAGTTTCTATCTCAGTGACAACAATGCAAGTTTTTGCTTCCAGGCCCAAGAAGGGGCTCAGAAGACCCCAACTCTAAGCCTCTAGTTATACCCCCACCCCCATGTTCTTAACCCCTCACAAGCCTGCATAGTTTTGGGCTTAGGTGGAATTCTCCCCATGCCATCTGGGTAGAAGGCCTTGCTGCTAAGCCCCACAGAGCACAGAGGTTCCTGAGTTGCCTCCAGTGCTCCCTCTGCGCTGGAACAGGGCCAAAGCACAGCCACTGCTCATTGCACTCCTGGGAACCCCCACACAGCAGGTCAGACTAGAAAGGAGGATGCAGCAGACTCACCTCCCACTTTGCTGTTTGTTGAATGGTGTCTCATCCACCCAGTACCAGTTCCCTTCACTGCCCGCTTTGGTCAGGCCTATCCAGTGTGGAAGCCCATCCGTAGTTTTGTAAAGAAACTCCTGTAGGGAAAAGAGAGTGAGCAGAGACCCAGCCGCCACTACACTTTGAGCACCTACTAGTGTGAGTATTCCTCATTTGTTCCCAGTAACCACAGCCCCTGGCCTCAGAGATGCCCCCAAGACTCACAGGTACGATGTTTTCCCTCAAGTTCCCTCGTATCCTTGCCTGGAGCCCAGAGCCCACTTCCAAATCCTAGCTGTTCTTCGCTCTCCAACTAACAAACTCAGGTTTCAGGCTTTCTGCCTCTGGAGAAGCAGGTGCTGGAACAAGGGATACTCTGCCTGCAGGACATGGTAGCAGGTACCTTCAATCCCAGCACTCTGGGGGCTGAGACTAGAGGATTGAGAGTTCAAGGATAGCCTGGGCTACATAGTGAGATGCTGTCTCAAAAGAAAAAACAAAAAACAGGAAAACACAGCTAAACTTTAGACAGGAGTGCCGAGAGAATGGCTTGAATGACAACACCTTAATTCCACGAACCCTTAAACGTCTTAAATGTGCCAGACACTATAAGGCCTTCTGTGCCTCCCTCCTTTATTCTCTGAGGTGAGCACTCTTACCATATACCTCACATCAATTCATTGAAGATGAGGCCTGGCAAAAGCAACTCATCTCCCCAGGGCTCTAGGACAAGTTTGATGGCAGGATGCGACACTTGGTTACTACAAAGCTTGGGCTAGCACCTGTTTTACTCCCCTACCTCTCAGATAGACAAGCCCAGTCCTGACTCTGCCTCACAGGAAGGCTTCCTGAGTCCTGAAGTATCGTTAATGCTGCTCACGAATATTTCTGTTTTCTGGCACATGGAAAGAGCTCCCCTTCCTGCCCCCTTTGAAGCTAGCAGGACTGTGTGACTTGCTTTCAACAGGAACATGAGCAGAAGTGACATGCTATTTCAGGGCAGAATCTTTAGCAGTCAATGTAGTTTGCCATGCTCCCTTCTGCTTCAGCAAACTGTGGATGGTGTTGAAATGAACCCTTCTTTGACTTAGGCCCTTGATACCCACAATGGGCAGAACCCTCTTACTCCCCCTTGCAAGACTTGCAGCATACGTGAGAAATAAGCCTTGAGGAAGGGCTGCAGAGATAGCCCAGTGCGTAAGAGCACTTGCTGTGAAAGCATGAGGACCTGAGTTCAAATCCCCAGCACCCACATAATCCCAGTGCCACAGAAGGCAGCCAGAATTGCTGGGGCTTGCCAGTCACCAGCCTAGGTCCAAATTCAATGAGAGACCCTGTCTCAAGGAATGAGGTGGGGAGTGATAAAGCAAGACATTCAGTGTCCTCCTCTGGCCTCCAGCATGCCTGGGCACCCACATTCACATGCACATAAGCCAAACATATACCACAAACACACACACACACACACACACACACACAAATACATACACCCCATGCACACACACTCAGATATACCACACACATACACCACTTACATATACATCACACACAAATACCACTCACACACACATAGACCACACACTCACACAAACATACCCCACTCACTCACACACATACCCCACATACATACACCACACACATGTGCACACGTGCACACACACACACACACACACACACAAGAAATAAGCCTTTATCTTTAGGTCGTGGACAGTTAGGGAATTTTTGTTACTGCAACATAATCCTGTCCACCCTCCTTGATGCCCCCTTCACAAGCCTGTAATGCACTCACCTGCTCTGACTCTGAGGTCACAGAGGTCAGATGAGCTTTCCTAGATATGCAGAACTGCTCAGCACTGTACCAGGTCTTTGGGGTGTGTGAAAAGTAATAGAAGTTCTCCTTGAAGTACTTCCAGCCTTGAGACACCATCCGAAGAATGTCATCTGGAGAACAGGGACTGAGGGTGACCATGGTGCTCCTGGCTTTGCTGGATCCTTGCTGAGGACCCAGTGCTCAACGGCATCCCAGGACCAGCAGCAGTCCTTGGGTTCCTACATTAGAGATAAGGGACACTCTCTTGGATCCCAAAAGTCTGAGACATGGATAGAGCCTCTAGAGCTAGAGAAAGGACAGTGAGAGGGAACAGCGTGAGAGGTACACAAGGGTCCATGAACCCTGAGCCCTGGCTCGCAACAAGGAACTGCATAGGAAGAAGTGAGGTGCAGGCCAGGTATAACATACATTATATTAGTAAATTGTCATGTCATGTCATGTCATGAGAAGATGGCTCTGGAAGTCGGTTTGCCTCTCATTTCAGACCCAAGTATGTTTGCCTCAAAGTGTCCTCCAATGTCTGGGATGGACTGGCCCCTCTAATTCTGTGACAGGAGAGGAAGAGAACAGCAAAACAGCCCAAGAGTAAAAACACTGCACCCTTGAGAACAGCCAGAAGGTAAACCATTTCCAGCAGATGTTATTGTTTATCTCATGCTATAAAAGTGCCTGCAGCAGGGGGCAGTGGAGGGGGGGAGAAGCGGGAATTTCAGCCATGGGAAGCTCTGCCAGGAGAGAAAGCTCATCCAGGAACTTCAGCTGACTGCTTCAACTTCCCTAGTCGGTTTCTGCTGGATGTCGGTGAACCCCAAGTTGATGAAATCTCTACCTGCTGTTAATTGTCCTTTCGCTTGGTAGTCTCTTTGGATGGGACACTCTGCTCTGCCCGGGACCCTCTCTATTGGGAATTTCAGCTGACTGATGATGTTTTACTCTCTGTCTATCTATCTTTCATTTGATGTTTATTCTTTTACATTTGGCTTGGTATATTCTTAATAAGCTCACTCACTCAAAACCAAAATTTTTGCTATTGTAGATAGTTCTCCCGACCTAATGCCATCACACTCTGCACCTCAGTACGAGGACCCAAGCTGGGCCTAGTGTCTTCTCTCCTTGCTGCCCCTGAGTCCTTCCAATCCTCTCTCTTTAGCTTTCTAGTTCACCTTTCTCCTCCATTTCCTGCCCTCCCACAAGTCAGATGGCTTCAAGCCTGAGGCGCAGTCTTGAGGCCACTGGGCATCCTGCTATATAATCTTTTAAGTCACTTACTTTGTCCTTTGAGCAGCTTGCTGAGGTTCTCCAAACTGCTTTGCAGTCCTCTGACCTTTGCATTCAAGGCGCTGGCTTTGTCCAGATCTCTTTTTACCTCTGGGATTTGAGCATTGAGATGATCAACCTCTTCCCAATTTCTTGTTAAGCCCTGAATCTGAGCACTGGCCCTCTCAACGATGGCCCCTAGGGACAGAATCTGAGATTGCACCCGGTTGAGGCTGGCATTCACCATCTGGATCTGAACTTCAGCCACCTGCACACGGCCACTTTTACTCAGGAGGTCAGAACTCAGGTTGCTGAAGTTGTCCACATGACCTCTCAACACTTGGGCATCTCTCTTCACATCTGATATTTTGCCCAACAACCAAGGATCTGGAGTTAAGAAAGTCAGGAGGTCAGTTGAGGGGGTCCTTAGAGGTGGAAGTGGGGTGTTGTCAAGAGGAAGGAAGGGGAAGTGTCAGGATCAAGCTTCCCTAAGAGCCAGAACAGTTTAAAGAGCAGCCACCTACCCTCTAGTCCTATTCACTAATGTACAATATGCATGGTGGGTGCCACTATGTATCAGAAACCCTGGATGGCACAGGCAGAGAGAAGATGGACAAAGATCTAGAGGCCTCATGAGCAGAGGCAGCTGGGAGAGCCCATCTTTGAATTTCCTTAGCGGTCAGGGTGAGCTTGGTAAAGGGGTGCCCTCAGCTACTCACTCATCACGTTCCCCATCAGTGGGTCCCCTCTAGGCCCATGGGTTGGTCCCCAGCTGCCTCCTTTCAGAGACCCCTATAGAGTCATCAGCTAGGGCAGCATGCGCCTCCTTTGTGTGTTGACAGCCTGCTCTGCAGCCATGAGAAGGGCCAGCCATGCAGCTCTAGAGTACAGGTGGCAGGGGCCGGGGGGGAGGGAGAATGTTAAGCCACTCCTGCCTTTCCCTGGCCTGATTCACACTCTACTCAGATCACAGATTCAGGTACCAAAAATAAACCAAGAACCACCAAAAGAATTCCATGGAAAACCAGAGGTCTGGGGGGGGTGCTACTGAGAATCTGAGACCCTGTATGTTATGGGCTATGACAAGCCAAAACATTACCTCAGTCTACTTTCTGGAGACTTGGCAGAAGGGACAAAGGTATGACTGAAGGAGAGACCAAGAAGTTTCTGAAGAGGAATAGGAAGTCTCCATGCACAAAGGTCTGGATGGGAGAGTGAAGAGCACATGAAGGCTTCCAGCCAGGATCCCAAGTCAGAAGATCGGCCGACTTAGTGGCTAGGTTCTCCATCTGCTCAGTGGGGACTCACACAGGGAATCGGTCCCTAACAAAGTCCAGAGAAATTACACTAGTTGTTGGGAGCTGTCCACAAGTCTCTGAATTCAAGGGGCTCAGAGCCATGAAGTAACAGGGGGCTAGGGAGGGAAGTGGCAGGGATGGAAAGCTGGTGATTGTTTCCTGGGGCTGAAGAGTGTACCCTTGGGCACAGACCTACAGGCCCCGGAGTCAGTTGGAAAATCCCCCTATACTAGAAAGGAAGGAACAGTAGATCCCTGAAACACCATAGACTGGAGACACTCAGAAGAGCAGAGAAGAGGTCTACATCCTCAAAGACCCAGTGACTTTGGGGAAGGATGGCGAACTGAAGACTTACAGAAAACAGCCTGAAGCACAATGGAGGTGACCAGAACCAGCGACAGGCAGATGAAGGCCACACGAGCGGTGAGAGGTTTCCTCAGACCTGGAGACAGATCTGGCTTGGAAGGAAGATCTAGAAAGAGATACAGGTTTGTTAGGACCAGTGAAGGATGGGATTGGGCACAGGATGGAGTGGGTAGAATGGCTGGTACTTGCCTCGGGGCCAAAGGGAGATGTTCTGTTTGTCCACGGTGAAGTGGGCATCGGGGACCTCCTGCTCCTTCATCTCACCCTGGGGCATAAGTGCTTTCTAGTTGCCTATTTCCCCAAGAGCCTTTTATCCAGAAAAAAACAGGAAATGAGTCCCAAAAGCAAGTCAGTGTGTCATGCTGAAGTTCCCCATTCCTGGTGTAGACACCTTGCCCTGCTGAGACCATAGCTTTGTCCTCTCCTCAATGGTCTGGACTTTCAGGAGGAAGCCACCTGACCTTCCCTGAGACAAAGAAACTTGAATCATCTTGTCCTAAGGCTATTGTGTTTCTCTTATAAATATCCCCTCATTCATCACCCATCCATCACCCCTCCATCCATCTATCACCCATCCACCATCTGTCCATCACCCATCCATTTACCCCATAAATCACACTAGGTACTTAACATAGGACCATAGAGACAACTGCTCACCTTCTCACTCAGGCAGTTCACAGTCTTATAGGAAAGCCAGGTCCAAGCAAGTAAATTACAGTTCAAAGTGGTGAACATGGTAATTTGTACCTGAGGAAGTACAGGGGATAGATTGATGGGGGGTACCAGTTGAGGGATGAGCATATTCATGTGTGGGGGAAAATGGAATGCTAGGAAAACCATAAACGGCTCTGGTCTATGTGCGTGTGACATACGTGATAGGAAAGGGCATGGGGCTAAAGAGGTACCTGGGGTTAGGTCATAAGGTTCTTTTTGGATCCATTAAGGATACTGACCTCTTTCTGTCTCTTGTGACTTCAGGCAGAAGACTTCAGGCTGGAGAGAGGCTAGGTCAGGGACACTAGAAAGATCACTCTGAGGGGCTAGGGAGATGGTTCAGTCAGTAAAGCGCTTGCCATACAAGCATGAGGATCTTAGTTAAAATTCCCAGCACCCGTGTAACAATTGGATATGCCATCAGGTGCCTATAATCTCAGCACTGAGGAGGCAGAGACAGGAGGATCCCTGGAGCTCACTGACCAAACAGTCTGGCCATATCAGTGAGTACCAGGTTCAGTGAGAGAACCTGTCTCAAAAAAATAAGATGGAGGGAAATTGAGGAAAACACCTGACATTGATACATTGACCTCTGGCCTCCAAATACATGTACATGCACATACACACACCTGCATACACATGTACACACATACATGAACACAGACACAAATAAAGATCACTCTTACTGTGGCATAAACTAGGGTGCAGGAAGTCTAGAAACAGGGAGACCAGTTAGGAGAACACTGAATGAAACAATTTTTTAAAAATGCAGTGTAAAGAGTCAAAATCTAAGTGTGAGACTTGGGTTCTCCTCCCTGCTTCAGCCGGCTGTGGGCATCTTACACAAAGTAGGCAGGCTTGGCAGCAGTCAACTAAAACTTTTCTTTTCACCTCCCCTTTACTTACCTTCCTTCTCTCTACTTCTCTGCAGTCTTGTACAGAGAGTTCCATGTGTAGAAGATGCTTATGGTACAAAGGAGCAGATCAGCTCAGTGAAGGAGATTTTCAAGAAAAGAGGAAAGAAAGGAATTGGTACAGATAACTGGATGGATGGAGGGATGGACAGATGAGTGAGTGAATGATAAAAGTATGAATGGATTGGTAGATGGATAGAGGAACAATGGATAGATGGGCAGAAGATTGATGGATAGATGACTAATGGATGAGCGAATGAATAGAAGATGAGTGGATGGATGGGTAGATGGGTAAGTGTATGTGCATGTAAGATAAAAAGTTGGATGCATGATGGAGGAATGATGGATGAGGGAATGAATGGAAATGTGTGGAAGAACAATGAAGCAATAGATGGACAGAAGATCAAGAGATGGATGGATGAATGAATGGAGGCTCGATGGATGAATAGATTGATGGAAGATCAATGGGTAGATGAATGGATAGATGGATGGATAAAAATTCAATAGATGGATGGATGGATGATTAGAGGACTGATAGATGAATAGATGAATGAAATATCAATGGATGGACATATGGATGGATGAATGGAGGATCAATGGATGGATAGATGGATAGAAGATCAATGAATGGATAGATGGATAGAAGATCAATTGGTGGATGGCTGGATGAATGGATAGATGAATAAATGATACATTAATAGAAGATTTGATGGCTAGATGGATATCAGGACCCTACACAGTCTATGGCCTGGAATCTGCTTTCCAGAAGCTACCACTTCTCAAGACTGAATCCAGTTCTCATTTCCATGGCAAAGGCTAAGGAGATATGGTTTATATTTCCCCTAAAAATGAATAAAAGCTCTGGCCTCAAGCCTGGGAAGCTGTCTTGGCCTCGGTGCGTCTAAGCACTGATAATAGGTGATATCAGGAGCCAGGGTGCCAGGCTGATCATCAGGGTCAAGAAATCAGCTGCCTGTACTTTCAAAGCCTTCCTCTGCCTTTGGGTTTGGAAGCATGCTGCCTCAGGGTGGCACTATTTGGCAGCCCCTGGTACCTATAGTGCCTTGACACTCTTCCTGGTGGACTGAGCTCATGTCAGAGCCCCGACTGGCTGGGGAACCGAGAAAAAAAAACCTAACTATTCACCTCTCAGGCCTAGGAAGAAAACCAAGCAACGAAGATGGTGCCTCATCTGTCCTGTTTCATGTCCTCCCACCCTAACTTTGCTTATGGCTGCCCAGCATCCTGTCTGCTCTAACATTTTGCAGGAGCTGCTCCCTAAGCCTAGAGGTCTCAAAGTCACTGCCATTGCAGAACCTTGTTTCCAGCCAGATTGGGATGTCCTGCTTCTGGACCTTTCTGCCTGGTACCCATGATGGTTAATTTCAACTGTCAACTTGATTAGATTAATAAATGCCTAGGAGATTAGTGAGGCATACCTTTGGGTGTATCTAGGAGAGAGTTTCCAGAGAGGTTAGCTGAGGAGGCAAGACCTGCCTTGAATGTGGGTGGCACCAACCCGTGGGCTGGGAATTGGAGAAAGCAAGCTGAGTGTCGACTCCCTTTTTTCAGCTTTCTGATCCACTAAGATGGGAACAAGCAGCCTCTTGCCATCACAGACAAGAGCTGGCACCTCTGCTATGCGTTCCCTGCCTGGATGGACTGTATCCCAGTCATCTGAATATATATGGACCAAATTTTAAAAATATTTTATTTATTATTTTTAGTTTACGTGTATGAATGGATTGCCTGCATGTGTGTAAGTGCATCCATGTTGTTCAATGCCTGTGGAGGTCAGAAAAGGGCATCAGATCCCCTGGAACTGGAGTTACAGACGGTTGTTAGTTATCATGTGGGTGCTGTGAATTGAACCCAGGTCCTCTTCAAGAGCAGCCAGTGCTCTTAACTGGTGAGCCATCTCTCTATCCCCACAGACCAAAATTTTAACAATGATTGTCTCTGAGGGAATGAAGTCATGATTGGTCCTTAGTCATTTTTAACTGTTTCTGTAAATACATTTATAGTTGGAATTTACATAAAGGAATTTTACATAGTGAGAGCCCACTAGATATTTAAAAGGCCAGCAGAATATCAGGAAGAGGTTAGCAGACGTATCACAGCTAAGTAGTTTAAGCCTACAAATGCTGCTGTGACTTCCTCCATCAATGCCCTATGTCTCAGATTCAGAAATTCATGCTTTGATGTGCCCAGTGGCCTAACCCAACTCTAAATTCTTTTTTTAGGACTTGGACAAAATCAAATTTCTAGAATTGGGCAGAGAATCAGTAAGATTGATTGGCACCTGAATCCCCTAGCTCTCTTTAGTCCTCCTATAGCAAATGCTGTTGGTGAAGAATCAGAGCAGGCCATTCAGTAACTACTGACAAAATGCAGATGGACAGTTGATGGATGTTTTGCCTCAGCAGATGACACAGAGGAAATATCACCCCATAAAGAAACTGATATTAAAAACTGAATAGTCAACTAGAATGTCTGCTGCATTGAGAAATTATTGCAAAATGCATATATGAAGATATTTTAGCATCTGGGACCAAGAAGGTAGCTCAGCAATAGAGCACTTGCCTAATACATGCAAAGCCTGGGGTTTGTTGCCCAAGACCTCCAAAAAACAAACAAAAATAATGTCTTGTTATCTGTTAATCCCATTAGAGAACTTCTCCCTTGCTCTTTGCTTTTCCCATCTTACGGCATACCTCATCTGTGTTGAGTTATTTATACCTCCATTTTAGGCTTTAAATCGTGCTCTTGCCTCTATGTGGGTGAGTTGGGGTATCAGCTTTAGGCTCCGTCTTTAGACTGCTCTAGTCCTATCTTTAGCAGAGATCTCCCACTAGGCCTGTTCCCTCTCTGCCTTGGACCACACAAGTCAGATTAAGCAGCACAGAGGGAAAGGGATTGTTCCCTTCCTTTTCATAATCTCCACGCTCCTGTCCTAGCACCTAAGAGAGTACAAGCCTTTTAACAGCCACATCATAGTCATCTTTTACATAGTGGTCTATCTGTGTAGCCTCGTCTCTCTCATTCTGTGGGTTTCCTCCATCTTACCACAGAAACTGATCTACCCGGTGTTCTGATTTAAGAGCTTCATCTTATTTGCTGTGGCACTTATTCAGTCTTTTGAGCAATATTTCTGGCCTAACCCAAAGACTTACAATGTAAAGTAAAAGAAATATCTTTTTGCCATATAGATAGATGATCTTGGCCCAGAAATGCTTAACACCAGACATCAATAGCAAACAGAGCAGCAGCACTTCTAGAGCCAGAGCTCAGGACTCCTGAACCCCGGTCCCAGGTTTCTTCTAATACAACTCACAAATCCCCATGGCTGGATCCAACAATTGAGTGTGTACTTAGCTTCTAAAAAACATTAAACCATATCTACCATATTTTAAACAATATTTATACTTTTTTCCCAGACAAATATTCTACAAATAGCAGCATGGAGTAGCTAGAAACTTCAGCCTCTCTCTCCAGCCAGCTCAGTGGCTAGCCTCAAACCCACAATCTTCCTGCTATAGCTTTTACACATCTATGAACAAGCATATGCCACTGTACTAGCCGGGACTCAGGGTTATTTAGAATCGCTTCCAATTTAAGAAATGTAGATTATTCCAAAACACAACATAATCAAGAAAATATGGATGTGTATCAAGACGGGGGCTAATTCAAATGAACTCTTTTAACCAATGAAGACGTACGAAGAAGCGGCGACTAGAAGACTTTTTTGCAAGATAGGCTGAACTGTATGGAGAAAACAATAGCACAACTGAGAGTAGAATTAGAGCTGTCTAAGGGAATAAAAGGGATCAATGGGAGTCAGGAACAGCAAGAAAAGGAAGGCAGGGGCTGCTGGGGGATGTGGGAAATCATATATACATACATACATATACATATATATATATATGTACAAAAGCTTAAATAAGCTTAAAACTTTTTTAAAGTTGACTTCCCAAATGGCAGCTGATCTGGTGACAGAGCCCTGAGCTGGCCCCTCAGTGATCCCAGGAAGACATCCAGGAGTTTCACTAGGCTGGGGCCCACTTTGTGGGGAGGACAGAGTTAGAGACCCCCATCTCAAATGGAAGCAAAGGCTCAGGGTGATAGTCTCCTGATCTATGTGCCAAAAGTTGACCATGTGAGGAAGAGTAAGAAGTCCTGGCTTTCGAGCCACATGGCATTTCAGAGATGATAGATGTGAAAATCCCAGGCCACAGGAAGTTTCACTTCCCACTTCATTGCTGGGTAAGACCGAGTGGCAAGTCCTCTTCCCATGGAATTCAGTAAGCGCCCTTCCCTGGCAGAACTTGGGAACTTTGGTCAGGCCCCAGACCTGGGAGAAGTCAAGACATTGCCTGATTAGGTGCCTCTGCCATACCTCCCAAGCAGGCAGCCAGTTTTTTGGCATTCTCAGGAGCAGACCACCTCTGACTAATCCAAGAGGAACTCTGTCTAACCTCAAGAGACCAAAAAACCACTGCTGTGACGAGAAAATTGATGTCTATGCCCATTTTCCTGTTTCCCCTTGCCACGTGCTCCTGGGGTTCTAAGACTTTCTCTGGCTAAGGTAGAGGAGGGAGCCATCTTGACCACTTTTCCCCTTTTCAGGATGAATCAGTCTTGTACTGGGAAATGGAGCGTGGGCAACAGCAACGAGAGGGGAAAAGAGACGCAAGGGTCTGGGAGCGTGGCTAGGTGCTTACCTAACATGCACAGAGTGCTGGGTTCGAGCCCCAGCACTGCATAAACCTTGCATGGCGGCACACATCTGTAATCTCAGCACTTGGGAGGTGGAGACAAGATCAGAAGTTCAAGGTCAGCCTTGGCTACATAGAAAGTTTGAGGCCAGCCTAGACTACATAAGACCTTGTCACAGAGGGCAAGGTAGAGAGTAAAAGAGAGAAGAGAGGAGAGAGGAGAGAGGACAGTGAGACAGACAGAGAGACTCAAGTCGTTTGAAGTGTCAGCCCAGCAGTACTCAGAATCACCTCCAAGGAGGGGTGATCAGGCAGGCATTAGAGTGGACAGCAAGCTGAGATTGAGGACAAGTGAGAAGAGAGGGAGGGAGGGGCAGGGAAGAGAGAGCGGGGAGGATGACAATGTAAAGAGAGGAGATGACCATTTCATCTGGTTGGGCCTGTCCCCAGGTCCCAGCAGGCACTTTATTGATGAGTGGAGCCATCTCCCAACGTCCCTGAGTCAGCTTTTTTTTCATTGTACACACTATGGTAAGGCATGTGATGCTTTAATACTTCCACAAATCAGGTGGGACATATCTGTCATTTATTTGTGGTAAAAAACATCCCAAGTCCTTTCCTCTGGCTTTCAGAAATACAGTGCTTATCCCCAGCCATCCTACTGTGCAGCTGCACTCCAGCTCTTCTTTGACTCAGCGCCTGTCTGTCACTTAGCACCCAGTGATCAACTGGAGTGACATTTAGAATTTGCTCCACCTAGAAGTTGCAAAGATCAGATTTCCAACTGCTTCAAGTGAAGAAGCCCCTCCTGCAATCTGGAAGCTAGGCAGGCCTGAGAAAAGAGCAAAGTGAGGAACATGATAAAAGGGGACCATCATCTCTGACGTCCAAGACTGAGCCTGGCCCAGGGAACGAGAGAGGTACTAATTGAATGGGAGCTTGTACCTCTCTGATTATTTGATTATGGTTTTGGCACATTAATATGATCAAAGAGGTTATAAACTCTGCCTGAGATTCTGTCCAAGGAGAGGAACAAAAAGAGAGGAAGCAGAAGTGACAGGAAGTGGTGAAGTTGCTTTCTGATCCGTCCAGTTCTCTCTCAGTAGCTGGGCACAGACTAGCAACCTGTTAGGAGTCTCAGAGCTCATCCTACAGCTCTAGCCCTCGTGCTCACCACACAAAACAAGCTGCCGATTATTGCTGTGAAAGAGGAGACAGCAGGAAAGGAAACTGGTGCAGCCTCTACCAGTGTGGGAAAGATGTCACAGAGCACCTAAAGAGACTCCCCAGTGAGGAAAGTGTCCCCTTGACCACGTTGGTCAGAAGTTAGCATGAGCTCTTTGGCGAAGACGAACTGAAGCTGATGATAGCATGAGCTGGTTACAGTTTCCCTCATCCATTCATACAACCTGCTGTGGGCCAGGATTCCCTCCCTGGGGGTTAAGGGGCTGAGCTAGTGGCCCATGTATAATAACATTGTGTATATGGAATGAGAGCTGGTAGTCATGTGTAATAACACTGTGTATGGAATGAGAGCTGGTGGTCATGTGTAATAATACTGTGTCTATGGAATAAGAACTAGTGGTTCATGTATAATTATGTTGTATATATGAATCATTGATTACATACATACCTTCTCATGTCTAATATGCAAGTTAGCCAACAGTCCTTTGGTCCTTGATCACACAGATCCGGCTTGCCCTTTACCCAGTGCCTGAGTAGGTGAAACTGTATAGGTCTGTGTGTCCTATGTGCCCCTCAGGTTTAATGAGTGCCACTCATTAAACCTGAGCCTAAACCCAGGAAAACAGTAGGACCTTCAAGACCATGAAATCCCACAGTAATACATCTGCAGTGGTTGGACTTCTCAACTTGATGTGATTTAGATCACCTAGGAGGTTCAGTGAGGTAGTTCAGAAGGTAAAAGTGCTTGTCATTGGAAGTCTAACAGTCTGAGTTCAATCCCGAGGACCCACATAAATAAAAAACTTTAACATACATGACAGAATGCATGAAATCCGGTGGGGGGGGCTATGGAGGAGTGCTGGTGGAGAGAGGTCTAAATATTACTAAGATTTATGGTATGGGGGCTTATTTCCCAATTGGCTAGTTCCTCCAATGGGCAGGGCCTGATGCCGAGCATGGACTATGAAGGGGCTGCTGGGAGCCATCTTGGGACACAAGCTGGGAGCTCCGGGTAGCCCCCTGTGGTATGGGGAATGCACAGCCAGCTGCAGCAGCTCAAAGACAGAATGGACTGACTCTTGTGGACCTGGGGCAAGATCGCTGGCCCCTGAGGTGTGAGTGAATGCTAGCAGGGACTATGGTGGTGGTGGCACGGTCTGATTTGGCGGGCTCTGAGTTGTGCCACTGGAGGCATGGGGCTAGGCACTGGGTTCTCATTCCTTTGTAAGGTAATACATACACATAAAATATATTATATGGTTTGTATGATAGCACAGGAGACCCAGAGGGAATTCGGGCCACAAAACTGGCATAGTCTGGCCAGATAAAGGAACTACGGCCTTGAGGATGTGGGCCTCAGAAAGCAGTGCTGTTCCCGCTACCCCTGTGGTGTGTCAGCTGGGCTCTGAGTCCCAAATCCTTGTGGACCTTGGGGGAGATCACCGGCCCCTGAGGCTTGAGTGAATGCCAGCAAGGACTATGGTAGTGTGGTGGAGTCTGATATGATGGGCTCTGAGCCCAGCTGCCAGAGACCTGGGACTAGGCATTGGGTTCTCATTCCTTTGTAAGTTAATAAATGAACATAAAATATATTATATGGTTTGTCTGATAGTGCAGGAGACCCAGAGGGAATTCGGGCCACAGGGCTGGAGAGATGGCTCAATGGTTAAGAATACTATTCCTGCTGGGGCGTGGTGGTGCATGCCTTTAATCCCAGCACTTGGGAGGCAGAGGCAGGCAGATCTCTGTGAGTTCAAGGCCAGACTGGTCTACACAGTGAGTTCCAGGACAGCTGGGGCTACAGGGGGGGTGTCTCAAAAAAACCAAAAAAAAAAAAAAAGAATACTGCTCTTGCAGAAGACCCAGGTTCAAATTCCAGCACCCACATGGCAGCTAACAACTGTCCATAACTCCAGTGCCAGGGGATCTGACAGCCTCTTCTGTCCTCCGCGGGCGTTGCACGACACGGGTGCACTTACCTACATGCAGGCAATACACACACACACATAAAATAAAAATAATAAATAAAATATTAAAAAAAGATTTATGGTATGAAATATACAAAAATGTAATAAAGAATATACATTTTTAAAAAGCCAAGTATGCTGGAGCACATTTGTAATCCCAGCCTTCCTACAGTGAGATGGGAGCCAGAGACAGGAGAATTACCTAGAAGTTCCAGGGCCAGCCTAGAGCATATAGCAGGATAGAAACAACAGAAGAGACCCTGCCTCAAGGAGGTGGAAGGAGAGCTCCCACACCCAAAAGTTGTACTCTGACTTCCATATGCACACCTTGTCACACACATGTCTGAACTCCCAGACACATTATACACATATGCATATACATAATAATAGTAGTAATAATAATGAATTTTAAATATTTAAAACTTTAAAAAAGAGTGACCTAGGAGACACCCTCTGTGAGTGTCTGTGAGCACATTAACCATCTAGAGGAGGTTAACTGGGGTAAGCCCTGCCCTCAAAGAAGGTATCACCATCCAATAGGCAGCCCAGACATAAAGAGGTCAGATGAAAGAGCAGTGTGCCTGCCTGCCTGCCTTGAGCAAGAGAGTCTATTGATGCTGTGACATCAGACTCCTGCTGCCACCCTCCATCTCCATCAGACTTCTTCAGTCTCCCACCATGGACTCAATACCAGCAACTCTTCAGGGAGCTCCAGTCCTTGAGCATCAGACTCGGAATGCTGGGGCATCCAGCCTCATGGACTGAGCAGCTACCAGGTTTCCAGTCTCTTCAGCTTGCAGAAAGCCATTCTTGGACTGCCCAGCCTCTATGGTATAAGCCACTCCAATAGATCTCTTTTTATAATACATACACATTTTATTGGTTCTGTCCCTCCACTGTGCCCTAATACAGCATCCAGTATTTCAACAGGATATCTATCCCTCTGCAAACTACAATTATTAGGCCAATAAATTATATAATCCCAACAAATGCTACAATTGGGTGGTAACTTGGGGAACCTCTGTCACCCCAACAGTCAAATGAAGTAGTGAAGTGAGATAATGTTACATGGAAATGTCCAGCTCAGTGCAACCTAACAAGACTTGCTCCACAGAGGTAACCAGTGACTGCTAACATCTGGCTGTGCTTTCTCAGAGTTAAGTTTTGTTTTGTTTTGTTTTTTAAGGGAGGGTCTCACTATGTAACCTTACTGGCCTGAACTCGCCTTGTAGACCAGACTGGTCTCTAACTCACAAAGATTTGCCTGCCTCTGCCTCCCTACTGTTGGAATAAAGATGTGTACCAGCAGAATTAAGAATCTTAAACCAGAAAGAGGGAAGAGAAGTGAGGCATTTTGTGGCCACAAAATTAGATATCCAGGCTCCGTCCATAGATTAACTATTCCAGAGCCTCAAGGGTTCACATCAGGCCTTGAAATAAGCAATCCATCACCCACGTTTCACTCCCAGACTATAAAGCACATTCCCAGAGGATTAGAACCTGTCAGCCTCTAAGCACAGATCCACTCATCAAGTTTATTGGACTTGTGTATTCAGGCCCCACACGGGTGTGCACCAGGCAGTGGGGCACAAGCAGTGGGGCACTTACAGTGAATATAATTAGTGCAGTCCATCCTGTGCAATGACGTGAAAGGATAGGACTTGGAGACACCAGACAGGGTCAAAATGAAGGTGGCTTTGTTTTCAGGGACTGGGGAGGCTTCTCTGTGAAGTGGTATCTAAACAGAGATTTGTTGGGAAAGAGTAAATATCTGTGGCAGAGGGGGAGGTATTCCTGCCAGACTGGTGTTCTGAAAGAATGTGGCACTCTAGAATAAAGGAGGGTCAGAGAAACTAGGCAAAGACTGGAACTCAAGAACAAAGACTTTGGGGCCGGCCCACTTGGTTACAATTCTGGGTTGGCTGCTTTCAAGATAGAACCTAGGGCTGAGGATATAGCTCAGTGGTGCAGTGCTTGCCTGGTATGCATGAGGTCCTGGACTTTATCTTCAGTGCTGCATATAAAAGAGAGAGGAGCTGAGCTGGGCATGGTGGTGCGTACCTCTAATCCCAGCACTTGGGAGGCAGAGGCAGGTGGATTTCTGTGAGTTGGAGGCCAGCCTAGTCTGCATAGCAAGTTTCAGGCTAACTGGGGCTACAGAGAGAGACTCTGTCTCAAAAAGACCAAAAAAAATTATTTTAAAAAGAGAGAGGGGCTGAGGAGATGGTTCATTCAATCCAGAAGAACTGAGGTTGGGTCCTGAGCACCCACATAAACAATTGGCTGGAGAAGCATGCATCCATAATCACAATGCCAGCACTGGGGAGACAGAGATAGGAGGATCCCTAAGACTCACTGGCCAGACAGTCCAGCAGAATCAGTGAGCTACAGATTCTGTGAAAGACCCTGTCTCAAAAATAAGGTGGAGAATGATTGAGGAAGAAACCTAACATCAACCTCTGGCCTCCACACACACATGTGCACATGCACCCATACCACGCACAAACATGTATACACACACACACACACACACACACACACACAAAACACCACTTTTAGTCACTTGTTGAGTATCATCCATGGCTTGCCAAATAAGCCACAGCCAGTCCAGCAACTCACTTTAGAGTAAAAGAAGAGCAACAGGCTTGTGCACACAGGAATCCCTGGACTCAGAAACGGCCTTGTAGAGCAGAGGGCTGGTCTATATAAGAGGTAGCTCCCACATAGAGACACCACCTTGAAGTTTTGGGTTCTAAGGCACAACAGATATCCTGAAACAGGCCTGTTACCTCCTGTGATCCTCAGAATGCTGAGGAATATAAAGAGGGGATGCATCTCACATTGACACACAATAACACATCCTCTAGGGATTCACTTCTTGTTTCTAAAACTCTGCTGACTTAAGATACCCAAAGGAGAGGGTGGGTTACGACCTCCATTGGTGTAGAGGCTCTGATCTCAGAAGACCACCAACCAGAGAGTTCTGACCTCCCTCTGCCCTCCCTCTGGCAGATGGCCAGAGAACAAAGGAGAAATGGCAGAGAACACAGGAGAATGTCTGAGTGCCTGGATACTCCCTCCACCTGGCGGTGAACTTCCCCTAATTGTGCCATACCCATCCCCCTTCCTGGGATTTTATGAGGCCCCTCCCAAGGCCCCAAGGCAGATCTGGCTTTGGTAGGCTAAGGTGATATCCTAGCAGACAACTTGACAGGGTGGACTGCCTGAGAGTGCCTGGATCCTGCCTCCACATGGTAAAGGAAGCCTGAGTATACTGACTGGAACCTGAATTGGGCTTCTGTGGGTACTCCTGAATAGCTGATCTGAAGCCATCAGTTTCCTCCAAATTAAACCTGAGAGAAACTGAACCCTGTACCAACCAGCTTTACATAACCAATAAAGAAAGTATCTAGGCACCCCAATAATACAAACAGAAGCATACTTCAACTTAATTCTCATATTAGAGTAATAAACAACAAAAGAAATTCACATGCCAAAATCACAACGAAAGAATAATAAAACGGAAAGCCAAGCACTATATCCCCACCAAACTCCACCCATCCTGCAGAAGAGTTCTATAAGGATATCCTAGAAATAAATCAGGACACTGAATTTAAAAGAACAATCATAAATATGATCAAGGAATTCAACAAATTTAAGGAACACATGAACAAACAAATCAAAGAACTAAAAGAAGATAGGGAAAAACTTCTGAATGAATTTACAGAAGAGATAGAAACATTGAAGAAAACTCAGGCAGAAATG
>NW_008360310.1:150567-152826 GCF_000622305.1 Nannospalax galili
ACTCTGGAGTATAAAGTTGGAGAATTGGACCACTTAAGCAAAGATTATGGAAAAATTTTAAAAACACAGAAATGGAATATGCAAGAGATGTGGGACACCATGAAAAGACCAAATCTATGGATCATAGGAACAGAGGAAGGAGAATTTCAGGTTAATGGTATTGACTAGATCTTGAAGAGAATTTCCCAAAATTAAGGAAAGACATCATCATACAAATACAGGTAGCACAGAAGCACATAGAACACTATGGAAACAGGAAATAGGATCAGAAAAGAAACTCTCCACGACATATCATAGTAAAAACGCTACATGTACAGAACAAAGAGAGAATACTGAAAGCAGCAAAAGAAAAACAACAGGTCACATACCAAGGAAAGCCCATCAGAATTACAGCTGACTTATCAATGCAAACTATGAAAACCAGAAGAGCCTGGACCAAGGTATTTCCAGTTCCACATGACAATAGATGCCTGCCCAGAATACTTTACCCAGCAAAAATGTGTATTATAGTTGAGAGGGAAAGAAAAATCTTCCATGACACGAATAACCTGAAAGAATACATGTCCACAAAACCAACCCTTCAAAGAATACTTTAAGCAATACAAAGAGAGTAGAGAGAGAAACAACTATAGCCCAGGGGCAATGAAAGAAAAGAAATTAAGGTATAATCAAGGAAACACAAAATTAGAGAACACAAACAGCAATAAAAATGACAGCAACTAATACGCATCTTTCAATAATAACCTTAAATATCAATGGACTGAACTCCCCAGTCAAAAAACACAGGCTAAGTGAATGGATTAAGAAACAAAATCCTTGCCGGGCATGGTGGCACACACCTTTAATCCCAGCACTCGGGAGGCAGAGGCAGGCAGATCCTCTGTGAGTTTGAGACCAGCCTGGTCTACAGAGTGAGTTCCAGGAAGCTGGAGCTACAGGGAGACCCTGTCTCAAAAAGACCGAAAAAAAAAAAAAGAAACAAAATCCATCCTTTTGCTATCTGCAAGAAACCCATCTCACCTTCAAGGACAGTCATTACCTTAAGGTAAAAGGATGGAAAAGAATATTCCAAGCAAATAGGACTAAGAAACAAGCAGGGGTTGCAATTCTAATATCTGACAAAATAGACTTCAAAGTAAAACTAATCAGAAGAGATAAGGAGGGTCACTTCATTCTGATCAAAGGAACAGTTAACCAAGAAGATATTACAATCCTTAACATATATGCACCAAATTCTGGTGCACCCAAATTCATGAAAACAACACTACAGGACTTTAAGACACAGATTAACCCCAACTCAGTAATAGTAGGGGACTTCCATACCCGACTGTCTCCATTAGACAGGTCAATTGGACAAAGAATAAACAGAGAGATGTCTGAATTAAATGATAACACACATCAAATGGACCTAAAAGACATCTTTCAAATATTCCACCCAAGCAGGAAAGAATACACTTTCTACTCAGCACCTCATGGAACTTTCTCAAAAATTGACCACATACTGGACCACAAAACAAACCTCAACAAATATAAAAATATTTAAATAATTCCATGCATTCTATCAGACCACAAGGCAATAAAGCTCAAAATCAACACTGGACAAAGCCCTAGTCATTACATGAACTCATGGTGATTGAACAACAAACTTCTAAAAAATTAGTGGGTAAAAGAGAAATTAAGAAAGAAATTTAAAAAATTACTAGAATTCAATGTAAAGGACAATACAACAGAACACAACCTCTGGGACACGTTAAAAGCAGTCCTAAGAGGGAATTTTATACCTCTAAGTACCTACACTAAAAAATTAGAAAGAGCCCAAAAATGACCTAATACTTCAACTCAAAACTCTGGAAAGTCAAGAACAAATGAAACCCAAACCCAGCAGAAGAGAAGAAATAACAAAAATCAGAGCAGAAATTAATGAAATAGAAACAAAACAATACAAACAATCAACAAATCTAAGAGCTGGTTCTTTGAAAAGCTAAACAAGATAGAGAGACACTTAGCCCAGTTAACCAAAAGAAAGAAAGAGCAAATCCAAATCGACAAAATCAGAGATGAAAGGGGAAACATCACAACAGACACCCAAAAGATCTAGACCATTATAAGGGAATATTTAAGAAACCCATACACTACTAAATCTGAAAGTCTAAAAGAAACAGATGGATATCTGAAATCATGAGAACCTCCAAAGTTAAACTAAGAAGAGATCAACAGTTTAAACAGACCCATAATATTTAAGGAAATTGAAACAAGAAT
>NW_008360310.1:153370-171966 GCF_000622305.1 Nannospalax galili
CTAATGAAAAGTACCAGAATGGTGGAACTAACCTTATTGGATGTTTATCAGCCATAGTTTGAGGCCTATACTAATGTGGTCAGAGGGACTTAAAGGACAGTTTTTGCCCCTTGCCTTCCAAGGTCGACTAAGTTCCAGGAGACTATGGAACATCTCTCAAAATGTCCTGTAACTGTGATGAGTCACCTGTCCTCTTTCTCAGGAAGGCCATGGAGACCCCACCAGATGGACCTGAACCAGTGTCCAGTCTACAAAGAGGAGGGTCAACTCAGAGGAAATATCTCATTCATGCTTCCAAGTGAAGCCAGACATGGCCGAGCAGGACCTTTGACTTATCTTCACATAGATGGAATTGGTTAAAGAAATGAACCAGGAGCTCCTCCCAAGCCCATGTGACCCCTGAGGAACAGAACCGCAGACGACCTTAAGTGTAAAACTAAATTAATTTATTTTGGCCAATTGCATGGTCTTAAACACCCAAAAGGAAAGTATAACCAAAGAGTAAAGTCATCAGTATATTTCTTTAAGAGTTCAAGGGATTAGACTTCCCAGACATTAGGCTTAAGTCTACATAAAAAGTTATTTAGACAATTATTTCTCATTGATGATTTTGTTCCTAATCAGAAAGTGCTGCTCAGATGTCAGACTTCATATCTTGGTCTCCAATACTTTTTTCTAGTTCCCTGTCTGGACCTTGTAATGCTAATTACTCTTGCCTCTACTTCTCCTTCACATCTCCTATTCATGATTCAAAGACTTTCTTTTCCCCCTCAAGATAAGAGTTATGCAATTTGGAAGTCTTTTAGATAGCCCCACTGAAGGGGTACACCAATTGCCTCACCCTGAGTCCCTGTTCAGCATGGAAGAAGCCAGAGCAGTCTGCATCCCATTTCCCTATTGGCAATTTGGGTAACCCCTTCAGAGGGTGGCATGATAAGAATAGGAGGTAGGAACTGGCTAGGCAATTAGGGTAAAAAGACCCCAAAGAAAAGTAGCCAGTTTTTTGGCTAAAACAATAAAGTTCTTGGGTCTCTCAGCAACACACTCCATTCCAAAGGCCAAAAATGTCAAACATATTTGGGAGCATTTATCTAATTCTTAATAGATTTTAGGGTTACCTCTTCAGAGGGGGGGATGTTAGAGTAGCCAATAGCCCCATAAAAAAATAAATCAATCAATCAAAGAAGAAGGGAAAAAGAAGATACCCAAAGGAGAAACCTCTCCACCAGGAAGCACACCAATGAGAAGCTGAGACTGCCCTTCCCCTGGCCATTTCAACCATCTCATGCCACTGGGGAAGTGGCTCGGGTGGTGGAGTTTTTTTGATGATCATGGTTTGGCAGTGTCTCCAGCTGGGTATTCCCAAAGCAGACAGTGGCATGACTCTGAGTGTGTGAAATGTTTATGAAAGATCAACTTTTGTGTGAGAAAGTAATCTGGCAGAAAGAGGCTGAACTGTTAAACTGTCATGCTTACCCAACAGGCTACAGGGGACCCCACAGGAAGCTTGAGAACATCAGTTTCCATCCCCACCAGACTTGGCCTTGACCCTGGCATTCACTGAACATACAATAAACCATAGAGGGAAGGGCGTGTCCTTGGATGAGGGGGATCCTGTGACTATGGCTCCCCGAAAAAACAAATAGTCAGAGGTCATCTGCAGATAGCACTACCAACAGCTGTGGTCACAGTTCTCCCCAAAGAAGGACCTAGAAAACACATCTCTACATCTACCACATGAGATAATTGACCCTGATATTCAAAAAAGAAGTTTCATTGCACCAGATGGGGTGTAGCAGCTGTCCTCTGAGACACAGCAGTCATTGCCTCCTAGAATTCTTGCCCTTAGAGTGATGATGGTTCCCACCCATAAAAACTTCAGATAGGGGGCTAGACAGATGGCTTAGCAGTTAAGAGCACTGACTGCTCTTGGGAATGGAGAGATGACTCAGCGGTTAAGAGCACTGGTTGTTCTTGCAGAGGACCCAGGCTTGATTCCCAGCACTCACATGGAGGCTAACAGCCATTGATAACTCCAGTTCCAGGGGATCTGATGCCCTCTTCTGACCTCTGCAGGTATGACATAACACAAGTGCACTTACCTATGTGTAGGCAATACATGCATACACATGAAATAAAAATAATAGCCAGGTGTGGTGGTGCACACCTTTAATCAGACAGAGGCAGGCAGATCTCTGTGAGTTCAAGGCCAGCCTGGTCTACATAGTGAGTTCCAGGACAGCTGGGGCTACAGGGAGACCCTGTCTCAAAAAGACCAAAAACATAAATTAATTAATTAATTAATTTTAAAATAAACATAAAAATAAGAGCACTGGCTGCTCTTGCAGAGGACCCAATTTCGATTCCCAGCACCCACATGGCAGCTAACAACCATCTATAACTCCAGTTCCAGAGGCTCTGACACCCTCTTCTGACCTCTGAGGGCGTTGCATGATGCAGGTGCACTTACACACATGTAGGCAATACATTCAAACACATAAAATAAAAATAATAGAGTATTAAGAAAACTTCAGATAAACCAGGAGTGGGGGGCACGGATATATAATATCACTGTTTTGGAGTTTGAAAACACTGAGAAAAAGACCACCAGAGACTCAATTCAAATTTTAATTGGTTAAATTTATTAGGGCTATAGCCTTCCGTGGTTCCTTGGTCAGATTTAGGGCACACAGCCCTGAGGAGAGGGTGGAACTAGATTTTAAAGGCAAAAATCACAAATACCATAGGAATTTCATCACATATAAGTAATGCCAAGTGGTCCTGAATATGGTCAGGATGCCCAAGTTATCAGCTAAGCAAACTACAGAAGCCAAAGCAAGCTTATGTTAGTTCTTTTCTTAACGAAGTATAGAGACCCTGACAGTCAGACACTTTCTGATTAGGTGACTGTGTCTAGGAAACCCAAGGTCAGTTACTCCAAAGAAACCACTCTTCTGAGGGGAAGCAATGAAGTTCAGGTGCTTAACCTTGAAGCTGGCTATTTTTCTAACTTTCGAAATTTAAAGTGGCTGCTTTATACAAAATGAAGTTACTTTGGCTATTACAATTTGGGGGGCTCCATTTGGGGCCATAACATTCCCCACTGGCTCTGGCTCATATGAATCAAATTATTGATTCACATGGGCTGTGCATTGATACTGTGCTCTCAGTGCTAATACTTTAATAGAGCTGATTCTCCTTATACATGACAACATCCAGTTTGTTATGCAAGGACCTATAGAAATGCCAATAAGTAATAGAAGAAGGGAGACCAGAAGAAGAGAGACTTGTACCAATTTGAAGCCTTAGCTCGGTCTTTGGCTCTTTGATATAGGTTTTGTTTTATTAAGGCTAGGGTTTCTCTAATCACCCCTGAATTGTTCACATAAAAACAGCATTTTTCATCTAAAGCTCGCAAAGTCCTCCTTCTTTTAAAAACAGCAGATCCAGCCCCCTACAGTTCTGTAAAACCATTTCTGGTAGGGAGTCCACTTGGTTTTCTAATTGTTCTATAGAAGTTCTAAGATAGTCAATGTCCTGATCCACTCTGACACTTAGAATTTTAAAGTTTTGATCTCCCAGAGCTAAAGCCAAGGCTCCTAAAGCATCAGAGCCTGCAATACTGGTTCCCACTAGAAGGGGTAGAAGCATAGCTGAGGCTTCTCTCTTTGTTCGATGCACAGTTGTTTAAATATTTGTTTCTTATTTGAGGCCCATTATATATGTATACTTGAGGAAGAACATAGATCAATACACATAGGCTTCCCTTTTTAGATTCCAATTCCAGATGTTCTGCTGTTACACATCGAGCAAGACCAAAAGCACAAGCCCACCATGTCCCTGTTGGGGCTTGGAAATGTATTCTATCAGAAGTTGACTTAACAGTACAAATTACGGAACCGCAGGGGAATTAGAGATGATGTAAGTTGAGGAAGCCAAACATGTTCCCTTTTTTTTGTAGGTCCCCTAGGGTTATTCTGGTTTCTTGTGATCTGCAATCTGTGCCTTCTTGTGGGGTGGTAGTAGGAGAAATAGAGGTATTGACCCCTATCCCCACATAAAAGGGAGGTCTGGGATCTAGGCACAACCAACAATCCTGTCCCAAATCAGGAGCAGTATAATTTATCCAATTATGAATTAACCTTAAGGTTTTAATCTCAGATATTTCATTTGAGGCTGGGACCATTCCTTGCCATAAGGGTAAAGTTTAAGGTGGGGGCAAAGGACATGCTTCAGTGGTAGTGACAGGGCTCTGATGTATGGAGTGAATAAGGGAAGAGGAGGGGGGCTGTTGTGATTTAGGATGAGGTAGCCATCTCCTCTCTGATTCTGTAATATGAGCTCTGTAGGGAGGCATTTTCCTTGAAATAGTAAATTCTACACCAGGGTCATTTCCATATGTTTTAGATTTAAGCTTAGGCCCCCAGGTTCAGCCTGTAAGCCACAACTCTCAGAGTGAAAGGGTTGTACTTTCCAGGAACACAGTCTCGGGAGGGAATTTCAATCTGTAAATGAATAAGTGAATCTTTGTGTCTGCCCCAGGTGGACTCAGTTTCATAGCCTGGAGATGAACAATGGTGATCTCTTATCCATTTATGATAATTGGACAGCAAGCCATTCCAGAATCTTAGTCCCACAACCTGGGTGTGTTTTGTGATAACTGAACCATTCAGCCATAAACTCATTGTTAAGGAAGAGGTCACACAAATCTAATTTAACTACAGGCTGGGAGGCGGCATTTCTAAAAACATCTAACACTTTTCCATCTGAGGTTCAGGTCAACTCCCAATCCCAGGTCTCAACATTTCTAGCTGGCCACATGTAACAAGTAACGGTTAGGCCTCCCAATATCAGCATTAATCTGAGTCCAAAGTTCGAACGAACCACATCTTTAGGGGACGCTGTGGATCTTGTGATACTTTCCATTTCTCTCCCTTTTCTTGATTAGTTGTGTCCGCTTTCAGGTGAGAATGGCGAAATCATGCCGTTGTTCCAGCTACCTTAACAGCTGTGGGAGTGGTTAGAACCACAGGATAGGGTCCTTTCCAGGAGGGCTCCAAGGTTTGGCTGGGCAAGTGGCAGATCCACACCAAGTCCCGGGTTTGAAATCTGTGTGCTGGTTCCACAAAGGAAGGACGGGGGTGGGGGGCGGCTAGAGATGAGACTGGATGGTACGAGAAGCCTGGTGCAAAGCCTATAAACACCTTATGAATGAAAAGTTAGATAATTCTATGGCTTGAAGCTTCCCTTTAGCAGGATTCAGTGGCAGTGGCCCAAACATTATCTCAAATGGTGTTACCTTGTTCTGGTAGGGAGAACACCTGATCCTAAAAAGGACCGTGGGGAGCAACTCAGTCCACCCTTTGCCAGTCTCTGCCAGGAATTTGGTCAATGTCTCTTTAATGGTGCCGTTAGTTCCTTCTACCTGTCCTGAACTTTGCAGTGCAATTTCCACTGTACTCCTAGAATTCTGGCCACTTGCTGTGACACTCTAGCTATGAAGGCTGGACCATTGTTGGAGACCAGTGAGCAGTGAGGTGGGGAGGCTGAATTGAGGAATAATTTCCCATAAGTAGCTTTTTAGTAACTACCCTAGCCGTCTCTGATCAGGTGGGAAAAGCCTCCACCCACGCTGAAAAGGTATCCATAAATACTAGTAAATACTGATATCCAAATCTTGCTGGAGTGACCTCAGTAAAGTCTACTTCTCAATGTTCACCCAGACTAAGTCCTCTTTCCTGGAAGCCCATGAGCACCAACTTGGGTTTACCTTGGCACAGGTGGCACAGCATGGTTAATATGGTCAACCTTTTCATCCAGGTGTGGCATGAAGAACCTGTCTCTGATCAGCTCCTTTAATTTGGTTGATCCCAAGTATGTACTTTGGTGAAGCTGAAAGACAAGAGACAATCCCAGAGTGGTGGACAAGATGGGTCAGCCATCTGGGAGGACCCCCAGACCTGTTTCTTGGTATCCCCTTGGTCCTGAGCCCATTTCTCTTCTTTGTCGGTGTACACAGGTTTTTCCAGCAGGTCCAGTTCAGGCAGAAGTGTAAGGAGGGGGGCCTAATGCTTCAAGGGGCCCCACTGGTTCTATGACCACTTTCCTGGCTGTAGCATCAGTCAATATGTTGCCCTTTGTGTCAGCTGAGTTCCTCTTCTGATGCCCATGGACGATAGATAACAGCAAGTTTTTCAGGCAACAAGATAGCTGACAATAGGGCGATAATTTCTTCCTTGTTTTTAATTTTTTCCTGCTGAAGTAAGCAAGCTTCATTCCTAGTACAAGGCACCATGGACACGTACAGTGGCAAAAGCATATTAACTATCAGTATAGACATTGATAGTGTGTCCATTTCCCCATCTCAGTGCTTGGGTTAGAGCTATTAGCTCTGCTTTCTGTGCTGAAGATCCCTGGGGCAAAGACTAGGCCTAAATCACCTCAGCTGCTCCTGCATACCTGACTCCATCCTGTATGTAACTGCTTCCATCAGTACACAGGGTTGCCTCCTCCTTTCCCAGGGGCTGGTCTTGAAGGTCTGGTTGTCCATACCGTAAACGATCAATAACCTGGGCACAGTCGTGGGCAGGCTGTTCTTCAGTCAGGCAGGAGGGATGCTGGGTTCAGCACTACAGATGGTGAGAACTTGACCCTCGGTGCATCTAGCAAGAGAGCTTGATTGTGGGTAATGTGGGCATTTGACATCCAGTGCTCAGAGGCTCCCCTAAGGAGCATTTCAATAGAGTGGGGAGTAGTGACCACCAACTCCTGCCCCACAGTTTATCAGTTTCTTTTAGTAGCAGTGCTGTAGCCACAACACTGGACAACAGGGTCCAGTCTTTTGGACAAATAGGCCACAGGTCTCTTCGAGGGTCCCAAAGTTTGAGTCAGTACACCCTTTGCCACCCCATTTCATTCATCCACAAATAAGTGGAAGGGTTTGGCAATGTCAGGCAGTCCCAATGCTGGGGCTGAAAATAAACCTGCTTTAAGCTTTTGAAAAGTTTCCTTTTCTTTTTCTTTCCAACTTGGGACCATTTCCTCCCAGGCTTTGGTATAGTGGCTTAGCTAGCTCAGCAAAGTTAGGTATCCAGAGCCTGCAGTATCCAACTGTCCCCAAGAATTCTCTCACTTGCTTTTTGTCCTGTGCCTCAGGAATGTTTAGGGTGGCTTGAATTCTGCTCTGAGACAGGGTTCTGCTGCCACCTTCTAAGCAGTACCCCAGATAGGTTACCTTATTGGAGTACAATTGGGCTTTCTTTGTAGACATACGGTACCCCAATCGCTGGAGGGTCTCAAGCACCTCCTCAGTGACTTGCTGACTTTCCTCCTGGGTGTGGGCGGTGATAAGGAGGTCATCCCTGTACTGCAGGAGGGGTGATATTCCGGTTCTTGCCGGTTCTTGGCGATACTTGAGCAGGTCTGCACTGATGGCTTGGTCGAATAGAGTAGGAGAATTTTTTTTTATGCATGTGAGCGTATTGTCTGCATGTATGTGAGTGCACCCGTGTCATGCAATGCCATGGAGGTTGGAAGAGGGCTTCGGATTCCCCTGGAACTGGAGTTAAGGACGGTTCGTAGCCGCCATGTGGATGCTGGGAATTGAACCCGGGTCCTCTGCAAGAGCAGTCAGTGCTCTTAACTGCTGAGCCATCTCTCCAGCCCCTAGAGTGGGAGAATTTTTAAACTCCTGTGGCAGCTGAGCCCAGGTCAGTTGGCCACTAAATCCTGCTTCAGGGTCTGTCCATTCAATGGCAAAGACAGGTTAGCTCACTGGTGCCAGAGGCAAAGAGATAAAAAGCATCCTTCAGATCCAGGACAGTGTACAGAGTCCTCTCTGGATCCAATAAGCTGAGTAGTGTGTAGAGATTTGGCACAGCTGGATGAATGGTTTCCATTCTCTTATTAACATCCCTCAGATCTTGGACAGGACAATAGTCCTTAGTGCCATGCCAGGTTTAGCCACCGGGAGTAGTGAAGTATTCCAAGGGGAATGGCAAGGGACAAGGATTCCTTCATTCCTGAGGTGATAAATATCCTTTCTAATGCCAACCTTTGCATCCCTTGGAATTAGGTATTGCTTTATTTTATTCTCACAGGTGAGGCAGAGCTTAGGAGTTGGATAATTATTGGTGGCCTATAAGAAGCCAATCTAGAGGAATTGGTTTCTGCCCACACTCCAGGGACCTTTTACATTAATTCTGTGAGGAGGGGGTTGTTTGTTTTTAATTCTTCTGGGCTCTTTTCTATTATTTTGTATTCTTCTGATAAGGGGCAGATTACAAGATAGTTGGGTGTGGGTTCTCTAGTGCCCAGGTAGCTTCATTTTCACTAAATGTGATAGTGGCACCTAATTTTCTTAACAAATCTCAGCCAATTAAGGGGTATGGGTAATCTGACATAACAAGAAAAGAATGGGTTACGGTACCTTGTCTGAGATTCACCTTTCTAGCAGTGGTCCAGGCATAAATGTCAATCCCTGTTGCTTCCTCGATGATCGTCCTTTTCTTAGTAAGTGGGCCCAGAGGTTTGGTCAATACTGAATGTGCAGCACCAGTATCTACTAGAAACTGGGGAATTGAGCCCCCAACTTTTCCTGTCACCATAGTGAAATATATTAGCAACTTAACCTAAGTTACTCCATCTTGCTCAGAATAGCTATTTTAACAGTAACCTCTTTTCCACTTATGGGAAATACTTAAAAGGAGAAAACAGCCTTGAGCCCCAAGAAATGGCCTAGCCACAAACCAATGGAATGTGCTAATCTCAAACATTCTACATCTGGCTGTTTGTTTTGCTTCTGTAACTCAACTTGCTATTTCAGGTCACCTTGACAAAGTATAAGACCACCCTGTTACTGTATGACCACTGGGTAACTGCTGATTTTAGCTTTCTTACTATACTTGTTATGACTAGGGAGTTGACTAATTTTAAAATTACAAAGTTGATTGCCAATTTATGTGACTATATCACTTGTCTGTATAATGATTGGTTGTTGATTAATAGATTCAAAGTTCTGCTATGTTGTACAAACCTAATTGGCTCACAAGTGTCCTGTTTGAATAATATTCCTGTAATCCTATAAAAACTCTGACCCGACAATGATTGCTACTGCATCTACTCCTGAGATAGACAGCCTGGCCCATCAAAATAAACATTTACCTTGCTACTTTTCTTAAAGTGGTACTGGTGATTTTTTGTGAACGCCAATCTATAACAATAGGTTCCCTTGGGCTCATTGGTATTCACGTTGGGGAGCCCTGGCCCCCGTCAGTCTGCATCTGTTAGGTTGTTGCTCCCTTTCCCTTGCTTATGCTTTGGACAGTCATCCTTCCAGTGTCCTTTTTCCTTACAAAATGCACACTGATCCTTTTCCAACTTGATTCATGGCTGGTTCAGCTGTCTGTGATTCCTTCCATTTTTACTTTCTTCCTCTCTGAAAGCGGCCACCATTATTTTGGCCAGCCTCTTGTCCTGTTTTTCATCTGAATCTCTATTATTAAAAGTTTTCTGTGCTATTTCTAACAACTGCAACCTACTCATTCCTGCAACCCCTTCCAATCTTTGTAACTTTCTAGAAATGTCTGGGGCAGACTAAGGCAATATTAATAGCTTGCTGGTTTTCTGCAGAGTCTGGATCAATAGGTGTAAACTCCAAATAGGCCTCTCTGAGGGCCCAGAAACCCAGCAGGAGATTCCTGACTCCCCTGAATAACTTCACATACCTTTGAAAGATTAGTAGGTTTTCTAGCTGCTGCTCTCATTGGTCACTAGGGCCTGGCAATGGGCAGTCTAGTGCCCCCTTACAGTGGTCCCACTTTGGTAGGGTGGAGGGCACAGGCTCAATCCTCACAGCTGTGTCCTCCCCAGGTGCACCAGGACCAGCTATAGCTTTGCAAGCCTCAGTCAGGATACGATCCCTTTCTTCAGCTGTAAAGAGGGTTCCCAAAATATGCCTGCAATCAGCCCAGGTGGGCTGATGAGTAAAAAAGACAGTTTCCACTAAACAAATAAGAGCTTTCAGTTTCTCAGAGAAGGGCAGGTTCTGAGCCTTTCGGTTGTCGAAATCACTACTGGATAAAGGAATATAGACCATGAAGGGGGGTTTGGGCTCCCTACCCGGAACTGGTGCTGAGGGAGCAGGGGCATCCTCCTCAACGGGGCCCCCATCAGACACGGTCGGATCCTGAACCCGCTGTATGTGTGGATAGTATGGTGGAGGGCGGGGCATATCCTCCTTCTCTAGGACCAAAACCGAAAGCCCAGGCATCTTCTTGAGATTTTTACTTATCTATTATTACTGATAATAATACTGCTTTACTGATCTATTAGTCAGAATGGAGGAGCCCTGTTGAAGGGCGCAACATTTCAGCCAAGGGGGAGGTTGGAAGAGGAGAGTGAGCCAGCGGTTGATGTAAGGGAACTGATCAGGGTGACCAGGGTCACCGGTAATGACTCGCCAGACATTCTGAGCGATCTCGGGGTCGAATGACCCGGAGTCTGGCCAATCCATACCCAAACTTGACCATTCTAACTCGAACAGGGTGCGAAACTTTCTAGATGACATCTTAATTCCATAATCCGCCTCAGGAAACTTTTGAAAGTGGTGCGGCATACAGTCCAAAGGTGTCTTAGCTGTGCTCTGTCCGGCTCTCAAATCAGCAACAAAATTTACAGGCACAACAGGAAACAAAGATCCACCGAACAAAAATGAAAAGCACAAAAAGACAAAACACCCAAGCAGACAGGGGAAACAAAATGGTCACAGGCATCTGGTGGCCACCTTCATGCATCCATAAAAACAAAAACCATTCATACAACAAATTCGGGGTAGCGGATGTCTCCTTCTTCCCCTGAGAACTGGGTCCAGCGGTTGCATCCAGTTCGTCCCAGTAAATGCCCTTTCCAAATGTCCGGACTGCAAAAAGACTCAACTATCGGTCCTGGGTTCTGGTTCTGTCCTAAGTGTGCATCCGCAGGTTTCCTTTTTTTTTCAATTTGGGTCGTCACTGTCTCAGACTCCCCCAGGCTGCTAACTCTCCCGGAATCCGGCCTATCCCACAGACTGGTAACTCTTCAATATGTGGCCTCAGGCTCCCTATACCAACCTATCTGGGACTGGTCCTGGGTCTGGGGTCTCCCAGGTATCTTACTGGGGCCTCCAGAATGTTACAGAGTTTGAAAACACTGAGGAAAAGACCACCAGAGACTCAATTCAAATTTTAATTGGTTAAATTTATTAGGGCTATAGCCTTCTGTGGTTCCTTAGTCAGATTTAGGACCCATGGCCCTGAGGGGAGGGTGGAACTAGATTTTAAAGGCAAAAATCACAAATACCATAGGAATTTCATCACATATAAGTAATGCCAAGTGGTCCTGAATATAGTCAGGATGCCCAAGTTAGCAGCTAAGCAAACTACAGAAGCCAAAGCAAGCTTATGTTAGTTCTTTTCTTAACGAAGTATAGAGACCCTGACAGTCAGACACTTTCTGATTAGGTGACTGTGTCTAGGAAACCCAAGGTCAGTTACTCCAAAGAAACCACTCTTCTAAGGGGAAGCAACGAAGTAAGCTGGCTATTTTTCATTTTTCTAACTTTTGAAATTTAAAGTGGCTGCTTTATACAAAATGAAGTTACTTTGGCTATTGCAATTTGGGGAGGGCTCCATTTGGGGCCATAACACTACCACTTGGAAGGTAGAGGCAGAAAGATCAAGAGTTCAAAGTCTTCCTCAACTGTGTAGTGACTTTGAGACCAGCCTGGGCTCCTGTCTCAAAAAACAAACAGCTGGGAAGATGGTTCATTGGGTAAAGTTGCTTGTCACCAAGCCTGATGTCCTGAGTTCAATCCTAGGACCCACATAAGAGGAGAGCACCAACTCCCACAGTTGTTCTCTGACCTCCCACATAAATAAATAAATAAATAAATAAATAAATAAATAAATAAATGTAATTTTAAAACAAAAATACTTCAGGTGGGACCACAGCCTCAACCAACAATTTTTATTTTCTAATTTTTTTAACGTGTATGAGTGTTTTGCCTGCATGTATGTAAGTGTACCACCTGCATGCAGTGCCCATTGAGGCCAAAAGATGGCATTGGATCCCCTGGAGCTGGAGTTACAGATAGTTGTTAGCCTCCATGTGGGTGCTGGGAACTGAATGTGGGTCCTCTGCCAGTTCTCTTAACCCCTGAGCCATCTCACCCTCTCCCAACAAACAGTTTGACTATAACTTTGGGAGTTTTTTTAGAGAGAATTTTATTATGCAGCAATAGATGACTGACAGGTCAAGGAGGGTTATGCCTAGAAGCCAAGCAGCGTATACTTTGTTTTTAGTTCAGCCTGAAAAGTCTAAAATCCTTCTGAAACTCTTTCACAGGCAGTATAAGCAATAAAAAGAGTGCTCAGTAATGAAGATTTGTTTCATCCATACAAGAGTCAGACAGCTAATGCTGGAATGCTGGCTGAAGAAAAAGGCAGCAGAGTGAACGGTCACAGAGGGACGCCACACTGCCTCTAGAACAGAGCAGAAAGACAGCTAATGCTCCACCTGTACTTGCTTCTCACCATTTTCACACTTTAAAATTTTTTTAATTCCAAATTGCTTTTAAGGATATAAATTTATTTATCTTTTAAAATATTTTATTATTTTTACATGTATGAGTGTATTGCCTGCATGTATGTAAGTGCACCCATGTCATGCAATGCCCACAGAGATCAGAAGAGGGTGTCGGATCCCCTGGAACTGGAGTTACAGATGGTTGTTTGCCCCCGTGTGGGTCTTCTACAAGAGCAGCCAGTGCTCTTAACCACTGAGCCATCACTCCAGCCCCAAATTTATTTATCTTTTAATTTTTATGTGTATGTGTATGCCTGCTAGTCTGTATGCGCCCCATATGCATGCAGTGCCCAGAAGAGGGCGTTGGATTTCCTGCAACTGGAGTTAGAAGCAGTTGTTAGCCACCAAATGTGTGCTGGAAACTGAACCCAGGTCCTCTGCAAAAACACATGTGTGTATGCATGTGGAGGACAGAGGTCAGTCTCATGAGCTCTCCACCTTGGGTTTTGTTTTGGTTTTTTGTGAGACAGTATCTCTCACTGGGACCTGGAATTCACACTCATTTGACTGGGCTGGCTGGCTAGCCACACCCCTACCACCGGGATTACAAGTGTGTACTAACACACTGAGATCAAACTGAGGTCTTTGCCTGGCATAGTGGTGCCTGCCTTTAATCCCAGCCCTCAGGAGTCAGAAGCAGGTGGATCTCTGTGTAATTGAGGCAAGCTGTGTCCACATAATGACTTCCAGGTGGGCTGGGACTAGGAAAACCCTGTCAAAAAACAAAAACAAAAAAAACCCTCAGGTCCTCACACTTCTGCAGCAGATGTTTTGCCAACAGAGCCATCTCCCCAGCCCACTTACACATTTTTCACTTTACTTTTCTTTTTTCTTCCTCTCATTTACAGTTTCTAACTGCCAAAATTGAATCACAACAGGTGGAGTCAGCTGTTTAATGATCCTGCTCTTGCATCCAGATGCAGTAACTGGAAATATCAGGGGTTTCTTGTTCTTGAAGAGTACATTACAGCTGGATAGGGCACAGGTGCCCTAAGCCAATGACAGCAGTTTGGGGAGCATTCATAAGCGAAAACACACACACACACACTGGTATTGTTTTGACTGCCTAGAATGTTCCAGGAACCCCAGTTTAGCCACAAGACAAACGGAGTCAAACACTTCTTTATCCTATCTGCCTGTAGCTGCATTTCAGACTTGGTACCCAGATTCAGGCTATCAGATGCCTATCTTCCCACCAGGACATCAACTCTCAGTCTCCTCACACTAATGCAGGGAACACCGGTCAGGACTGACACTCTTTCCAGAAAGGATTCCTAGGTTAAATAAGTTCATGAAATATTCCACATTGTATGTCTTCTTAGAGATTTGGTCATTGTAAGTACCTTAAAGGTTAAGAGGGCTCATGTTGAAGGAATTTGTTTGGTATTTTATACTAGGAGTCCCATGATCATTTTTCTTTTACACTCACTTGACAGATGACACTTCTCACTCTGAGAAACCTTGGCCCGAATTCAAGAAAACAAAGTTCAGAAGAAGCTTCTGCTTCCCACCTATCTCCCAGCTCCAATTTGTTCTCTGATTTCTTGGAACTTCCCCATTTGAAACACACAGCAATTCATCACTCACTTCAGTGGAGACCATACAACTCACAGGCACAGGTACCACTCTGATGAGTAATTGCTACCTTCCCAAGAATTGCAGATTCATCTTTACATAGTTATAAAATGTCTTATTCTAGAGTCTAAGACCTCCCTATTCTATTTCAATGATCTTCTAAGTAGTGTGTGTGTGTGTGTGTGTGTGTGTGTGTGTGTGTACATACACCACAGCACATGGATAGAGGTCAGAATACAACTAGTAGGAGTCAGTTCTCTCCTTTCACCATGTACATTCCAGGGATTGCTCTCAGGTTGTCAGACTTGGCGGCAGGTGCCTTTACCCACTGAGCAATCTTGCCAGCCCCTAAGTCTCTTAATATTTACCAAACTAAAGAATGGAGAGATGGCTATGTGGTTAAGAGTACTGACTGCTCTTGCAGAGGACCTGGGTTTGGTTCTCAGCACCCACATAGTGCTAACAACTATTTGGAACTCTGCCAGGGGATTCGATACCCTCTTCTGGCCTCCACAGGCACTTCATACATGTGATGCACTTACATGGCAAAATATTCATACACACAAAATAAAAAGTAGATAAATAGTATTTTATTTATTTATTTATTTATTTATTTTTATGTGTATGAGTGTATTGCCTGCATGTAGGTGGGTGCACCCATGTCATGCAATGCCCACAAGGACAGAAGAGGCCATCGGATCCTGTTGGGGACCCCTGCTGTCTGGGTCGCAGTCTCTCCATGTCTGGATAGCCCAAGGGGCTCAGCGTTCTTATGCAGAGACTCCCCTTTCCAGCAGGGCGCCTTCTGCTCTCCTTCCTGACTCACCTTTGAAGTGGCCATCACAGATACATGACCTCTGGCATAGGAACTACCAGGTTTTAATCAGGCATTGTCTGACAGCCTGATAGAAGCCCACCACCACATGTAAATGGGGCATCCTAGGAGCACCTATCAACTAAGGCTTTTGCTACTGCCTCCACACTATAAATCTTCTGGTTTCACCCCAATAAAGGGGAGCTGTATCACTGAACTTGTCTGGAGCTGTATCTGTGTCTCACTGCGCCTTTGATACAATCTCCCCAGAGGGGGCTGTCCTTCCGGCAACAACCACTCGCGGAGATCTTGCTTTCACCGTTCCTGTACCTCCCCTCGTGATCCGGTGGCCAACGGATCGCATACACAGAGGGAGTGTCCAGCAGCTTGGAACAGAACCCACCCGGCAGCTGACAGCGACCCGCAGAGTTGCCAGCGCCCGGTTGCCATGGAGAGCCAGGGACCCGCACAGCAACGTGGTGGGTGAAACCTGAGCACCCCAGCCAAGAGCTGGCGTAGCAGCACGCAACCCGCCACACCACAGCAACAGGATCCCCTGGAATTGGAGTTACAGACAGTTGTTAGCTGCCTTGTGGGTGCTGGGATTTGAACCCGGGTCTCCTGCAAGAACAACCAGTGTTCTTAACTGCTGAACCAGCTCTCCAGCCCCAATAAATAAGATTTAAATATATATATTTATCAAACTTGGGCTGGAGAGATGGCTCATTGGTAAAGAGCACTGAATGCTCTTGCAGAAGACCCAGGTTCAATTCCCAGCACCCACATGGCACTTAACAGCAGTCCATAA
Organism: Nannospalax galili; assembly: GCF_000622305.1. Classification (NCBI taxonomy): domain Eukaryota; kingdom Metazoa; phylum Chordata; class Mammalia; order Rodentia; family Spalacidae; genus Nannospalax; species Nannospalax galili. Next base: position 169,189 of record NW_008360310.1, read on the forward strand.
CTCCAGTTTCAGGGGATCCAATGCCCTCTTATGAACTCCACAGGCAAGGTAGAACACAGGTGTACTTACATACATGCAGGTGATACACTTATCTACATAAAATAAAAATAATAAATAAAAATTTACTGAGTTCCAGGCCAGCTAGGGCTACAGGAAGACCCTGTCTCAAAAAGACCACAAAACAAAAAGTAAAATGTAGGCTGGGAGCTGGAAAGATGACTCCACAGTTAAGAGCACTGGCTTCTCTTCTCCTTTTAACTTAAAAAAATTTCTTCTTGGGTATTTTTAATGTGTCCTATAAAATTATCTTTTAAGAGCTTGCCAGGGATGATAGTACATGCCATTAATCCCAGCATTTGGAGGCAGAGGCAGGTGCATCTCTTTGAAATCAAGGCCAGCCTGATCCACATAACAAGGTCCAGGTCAGCTGGGACTACCAGGAGACCTGGCTCAAAAATTGTTTTTTATCTTTTATGACCAAAACATAGTAGTGCACACCTGTAATCCCAGCACTCAGGAAGCAGAGGCAAGAAGAGCACCATAAGGCCAGCAGGAGCATAGTGAAGCTTTGTCTCAAAATCATAAAAATAAATATATATTTACCTTTTAGTATGTCTTAGCTTCTTTTCCTGTTGCTGTAACTAAATACTCTGACAAAAACGACAAGAGAGAAAAGATCCATTTAGCCCACACTACCAGGGCACAGTCCATCTTGGCAGAGAAGGCACAGAGACAGAAGTTGAGGGAGCTGGTCACATTGCTTCTGCAAAGTGATGAATGCATGTTTACTACTGCTCAGCTCTCTTTCTCCACTTTAGACAGTCCAGGACCCCAAGCTCAGGGAGCAGTCCTGCCCTTGAATAAAATGGGTCTTCCCATATCAATTAAGACAGTCAAGGTAACCCCCTGCAGGCAAGCCCAGAGGCCCATCTCCCAGACGATTCTAGAGTCTGTCAAGTTGACAATGAACACTATTACATAGAAAAACATATTACGATCTTAAGTAAAATTTTATAAAATTTTAAAATAACTCAGTAAAAAGTCATTAGGTCCAGGGGCACAGATGTCAGTCTCTTTCTTTTATATCTGTCAGTCAACATATTTTCAGTTTTCTTCTTCTAATCCCACTTTTTTTAAGAGAAGATAAAGCTAGCCTTATTTATAGATAATACAATTTTTTGAGGTATGACGTCTATAAGAAGCATCTGGAACAATTAGTTAAATTAAAAGAGCTCAAAAAGACCAAAAAAAAGAGTTCAATGTTCAGACAGTACAAAAATAATTAACATGAGTAATTTTCCTTAATTGACTGACTGATTGATTGATGGTTGTTGTTTTGTTTAAAATAGGAACTTATTTTGTAGCCCAGGCTGGTTTGATACTTGCTATGTAGGTAAAGCTAACCTAGAACTTATAGTAATTCTCCCTCCTTAAGTGCTGGAGTTCCAAGCCTATCTCTCATAAATAGCTCATTAGAAAATATGGATTTGGGGTTGGCAGATGACTCAGAGGGTCGGGTCACTTGCTGTGCCAAGTCTGATGACCTGAGTTGGATTCACAGGATACACATGGTGGTAGGAGAGAAGCAACTCCCCAAAGTTGTACTTTTTTTTAATTATTGATTTAATAACCACATACTTAGAAGAAGCATTTCATTACATCAGCATTGACATAGTCAATAACAATTTTCTGAGCTAGGCTGCATCTCTTACAAAATTGGCTGTACATTTTTAGGTTTACAACTACCTTTTCTTTATTTGAATTAGGCCTTTGTTTTACATGAGCTCTGAGGATATCTGTTATCTCTTACATTGGATCAAAGAGCTCGATGCACATCTGTGTCGTTTTTGTTTTTTTTTTTAATGAAGGAGAATTTGTGAAATTTGATATTATGTTAGCCTCACATTACTGTAATAAAATACTTGAGGTAAATTAACTTATCAAGAGGAAAGACTTAGTTTGGTTTATGGTTCTGGAGCTTCCATTCCAAGACTGTGTGGGCTGTTGGCTTGGGGGTCCTAGAGCCAGGGAACAGAGGAGAAGAGGATGAGGCCCTACTAACAAATTTTAATGCTTTGAAGAATTATTATTTTTTTATCATACTTTTTAAATTTTTAGTACTACATAATTAGAAGCTTTTCACTACAACTTTAACATATTCAGTAACACACTCCAGAGCAACAGTACATCTCTTTCACAAATGGGTGCAAGTTTCTAGGTTCATAGTTGAATAAATATAGTTATATATTATTGAGCTCAGTATAAGCCATGTAAGACATAAAATTGGATGAGTTTTTAACCTTTAAAAAAGATCTCCATTTCACTTTAGAATATATTGTTCCTTGCAGACAGACTCACTGTTTTTGCTACTAACACTGAGACGTTGGACCTTCCATCTCTAATCTGTATGTATCTGATTATTACTAGTCGTAATCGGTTGCACTTGGATCCTTGGCACCTGTGTATGTCTATAAAGTCATGGGGCAGATTTGAATGGTAATGTTTATCACCTCTACTAATTGGCATGATGTAAATTTCCATGCTTCCTCCTCAAATATAATACATTTTTTAAATTTTTGTTGATTTGTGTGTGTGTGTGTGTGTATCACACAGAACATCCCAAACCACCTCATTTGACTATACACCCTCTTCCCAAATAGCACCCTCTCATAGCCTCCCTCCCCCCACAAGAGCCCTTATACTCTGATATCCCTGCTACTGTCGGCATCCCAGCCATTCCCCACTACTTGTCCTTCTGGTGAATCTAGTCAGCCTATC